>NW_006408556.1:1762955-1831541 GCF_000296735.1 Chrysochloris asiatica
CTTTTCCTTCTTTATTGTCTTCTTAATAACTTTTTCTTTCTTCCTGTATGATGTTTTTGAGGTCATCCCACAGTTCTTCTGGTCTTTGGTCATTTGTGTCTAATTCATCAAATCTGTTCTTGAGATAATTGCTAAATTCAAGTGGGATATGTTCAAGGTCATATTTTGGCTGTCATGAACTTGTTTTTGTTTTCTTCAGCTTGAGCCTAAACTTACATGTGAGCAATTGATAGTCTGTTCCATTGTTGGTCCCTGGCCTTGTTTTGGCTAATATGGAGCTTTCGCACTATCTTCTCCACAGGTGTAGTCAATTTGATTTCTGTGTATTCCATCTGGTGAGGTCCATGTGTATAGTCATCTGATATGTTGCTTAAAAAAGGGATTTGCAATGAATAAGTCATTGGTCTTACAAAATTCTATCGTGCAATCTCCAGCATCATTTCTATCACCAAGGAGAAAGAGTAGTCAATGAATATTTATAGAAATTTGTGGTTGTTGTGGCATAGAGAGGTGATGTCAAGGTGGGGAGGGGAGGAATATTAATTGAGGGTTTATGGACTCAAACAATCATGAAGATAATGCAAGACCAGGCAACATTTCCTTCTGTTATACACAAGGACATCACATGTCTGAGTCGACTTGACAGCGACTAACAACAACAGTGAGGGTTTATTCCATACCAGGTACTTCTAAGAGCTTCATGTGGCACATACCTGATAAAATGTGTATACTTATAAGGGTTAAGTAGCTATAGCATAGAGCCCAGTGACAAGGTTCTCATCAATAAGGGCCGTAGGTGCTCAGAGGACGGAGAACAATGTCACCCATTGCCGTTGAATCAATTCTGACTCACAGTGACCCTCTAGGGCAGGGTAGAACTGATCCATAGGCTTCCTGAAACTATAAGTCTCTATGGGAACAGACAGCCCTATCTTTGTCTCTCAGATTGACTGGTGGGTTCCAACTGCCAACCTTGAGATTAGCAGCCTATCACCTAACCCACTGTGCCACTAGTGCTCCATCAGGTGTCAAGAAGGGTGAAAATCTTAGCAAAGCATTTGAGAGCAGAAAGAAGCGTTTGTAGTTGTTTGTGTTTAATTTTCAATTTGTTAAAATTGTAATTGAAAAACAGATCTTCTTAAGTTTTAAAATTCAATTTACATATCTTGATAGTCTATTTGAAATCTTGTGACTATTATTATTCTTTGATTAATGTTCAATTAGCCTATGGCTTGACATATTAAATTTACTTGCACATTACTCATGCCATTTACAAACTGAGTTAATTATATTCTTTTAAATATTTAAACTATATTTACAAATTTAATACACTTGATTTTTTCCAAGCACTTCAAATTCCTCATAGAGCAGATTTACAAATCAAACAAGAAGAAAATGGTGTTAAGCATGTAAATAACTCCATAAACCTAGTAATTCAAACCTTTAAATATGGCAAATCAAGTTATTTGTAAGATTTCAATGTTGTTTACAAACTTAATCAAGTTGTCTACACCTTTAAGCTTAAAATCACAAGTCTACAATCAATTACACAATTCAATTTGAAATCACATTGTTCTGCCAGATTGTCTAATATTCCAAATTCTGTTAAATATTAAAGACACACTAGAAAATAGGATATCACAACCTTACAAAAACTTTTTACATACCTATACATATAAGAATTACATTATGGACCGATTTTGGTTAATTATTTCTACATTCCTTCATATGGTGATAGCATGAAATAAGTGTTGTTTATGCTTGTCTTGCCTTAATTTTATAATTGTCTTATTGATATGAACATACAAAAAAAGTCTGTTATTTACCCTTCTAAATGTAAACTTAGATTTTAGCAAAACTAATACACTTATTCAATCTACTTCTGAAAAGTTGGCCAGTGAAAAATCTTATGAATAACAGGGAACATTGTCTGGCAGAGTGCTGAAAGATGAACCTCTCTGGTAGAGACGTCCTCAAAATACAACCGGGGAAGAGCTACCTCCTCAAAGTAGTGTCGACTTTAATGAACGTGGCTGTAGTTGAAACTTAAGGACCTTCATTTGCTGATGTAGCATGATTCAATATGAGAAGAAACAGCTGAAAATAGCCATTAATAATCAGAAATGTGGAAAGTATGAATCTAGGAAAATTAAAAGACATAAAAAATGAAATGGAAATCATAAAGATTGATATCTTAGGCATCAGTGAGCTGTAATGGACTTGTATTGGCCATTTTGAATCAGATAAACATCTACTATGCCAGGAATGACAAGTTGAAGAGGAATGCTGTCAAATTCATTGTCAAGATCTATCCTAAAGTGCAACGCTTTCAGTGATAGGATAAAATCCATATGCCTACAAGGAAGACCGAGGAGCTCTGGTAGCATAGTGGTTACAAGTTGGGCTGCTAGCCTCAAGGTCAGCAGTTCGAAACTACCAACCATTCCATGGGAGAAAGATGAGGCTTTCTGCTGCCGCAAAGATTTACAGCCTCCAAAACCCTATGCAGGGTTACTGTGAGTCGGAACCAACTCCACAATACACCACAATCAATGAACCACAAGGAAGACCAGTTAATATGACTATTATTTAAATTTGCTCACCAACCAGAGTCAAAGATGAAGACACTGAAGAATTTTACCAACTTCTGCAGTCTGAAACTGATCAGACAGGCACTAAAGCTATGCTCATAATTACTAGTGATTGGACTGTGAAAGTTGGAAACAAGAAGAAGGACTAGTGGCTGGGAAATATGGGTGGGAAAACACACCAGATAAAAGTTTGCAAACTCAATGACTTAGTCATAAGAAATATCTCTCTTAGCAACATTAACAGTGACTATATATGCAGACTTTACTGGATGCACTACAAAGCAACGAAATTGACTACATCTATGGAAAGAGATGATGGAGAAGTTCAATGCCATCAGTTTGAATAAGGCTAGGAGCTGACAACTAAGGAACAGACTATCAATTGCTCATATGCAAGTTCAAGTTGAAGCTGGAGAAAATTAAAACAAGTCCACGTGAGATAAAACATGACCTTGAATATATCCCACCTGAATTTAGACACCATCTCAAGAATAGATTTGACACCTTGAATACTAATGACTGAAAACCAGACAAGTTATGGGATGACATCAAGGACATCACACATGAAAAAATCAAAAAGTCACTGAAAAGACAGGAAAGAAAGAAAAGACCAAAATGAATGTCAGAAGATACTCTGAAACTTGTTCTTAAATTTCGAGTAGCAAGAGCAAATGATCGAAATAAATGAAGTAAAAAACTGAACAGATTTCAAAAGGTGGCTCAAGAAGACAAAGCAAAGTATTATAATGAAACATGCCAAGACCTGGAGTTAGAAAATCAAAAGGGAAGAACACGCTTGGCATTTCTCAACTTGAGACGTTTGAAGGGAAAAAATCAAGCCTTAAGTTGCCATATTGAAGGATTGTATGGGCAAAATATTGAATGACATAGGAGGCATCAAAAGATGGCAGGAACTTCACAATCACTGTATCAAAAAGAATTGGTTGATATTCAACCATTTCAGGAAGTAACACATGATCAAGAACTGATGATATTAAAGGAAGAAGTCCAAGCTGCACTGAAAGTCCAAGGCATTGGTGAAAAACAGGCTCTAGGAATTGACGGAATATCAGCTGAGATGCTTCAACAAATGGATGCAATTCTAGGAGCTCTCTTTCATCTATGCTAAGAAATTTGAAAGACAGCTACCTGGCCAACCGACTAGAAGAGATCCATATATGTGCCCATTCCCAAAAGAGATTATTTAACAAAATGCAGAAATTATCTAACAATGTCATTAATATCACATGCAAGTAAAAGTTTGCTAAAGATAATTTTAAAATGGTTGCAGCAGTTCATTAACAGGCAACTGACAGATTTAAGCTGGATTCAGAAGAGGATGTGGAGCCAAGGATATCATTACTGATTCAGATCTTGGCTGGAAGTAGAGAATACCAGAAAGATGTTTTGTTGTTAAGTGCTGTCAAGTCAGTTCCAGTTCATAGCGACCCGTATAAGGTTTCTGAGGAACATCTGGTAGGTTTGGACCACTGACCTTGTGGTCAAAGTCCAGTGCTTATCCTACAGGGCCATGTAAAGATATTCAATTTTGTGGACCATAACAAATTATGGATAATATTGGGAAGAATAGGACTTCCAGAATACTTCATTGTACTCATGCTGAACCCTGTACCTTCCCTGCTCAAAATGTTCTGTTTTTGCCCATGTTGGCCCATTCCCTGCTTTGAGTCTTGTGAGATCATTCATATAATTTTCTGGGAATCTGCTTTCAGTTATAGTGTTGAATAGGTCAGATGACTACTTTCTGATCTCTTATCATTTGGAAAAGAGCAATGGTGGTACAGTGGTTAAAGCATTCTGCATCAAACCAAAGATTAGTGGTTTGACCCTACCAGCCATATGGGAAAAAGATGTGACAGCTTGTTTCCATAAAGATTGGTAATAGGTTGTGTGCCATCCACTTGGTTCTGACTCAGAGCAACCCTGAATAGGGTTTCCAAGACTGCACATCTTTACGGGAGTAGAAAGCCTCATCTTACTCCTGAGGAGCTGCTGGTGGGTTTGAAGAGCTGATCATGAGGTTAGCATTGTAGATCTAAACCCACTACACTACCAGACTGTTGTTGCTGTGAAGTGCTGTTGAGTCCGTTCCGACTCCTAGAAACCTTGTATAGGGTTTCCAAGGAGTGAAATCCTATGGGGCAATTCTATTCTGTCCTATAGGGTCACTTGAGTCACAATCGACAGGATGAAAAATTTTTAATCATTATCTGCTAGGCTGAACCTCCCTTCCTTTCTCCTACCTGGTTTTATACTTTTATATCCCAGTAGGCTGGTGTTCAGAGTTCTGATGTGGTGCTGGACTTTAAAGTCAGTGTGAACCGTAAGGTCGGCAGTTCAAACCCACAAGCTGCTCCTTGGAAACCCTATATAGGGTCACTGCGAGTCGAAACTGATGTCACTTAACAACATGTGTGGTCACCTGTAACATGTCTGGCAATCAGTGAAACTGTCATAGAAGTTGGATTTTATTGAGATTTCTGGTCCCTGACCTTTGTACACCTCCAGCAGTCCTCTGTAACTCCATTCACATACAGACATGGGATTATGAATATCTGTTCTGCTTAGATTCAACTAAAACCGGGTTTTACAAGTCTTGGATTAGGGGCCTATACATCTGAGATGTGTACCTCTGGAGGATATGACGGTTTCATTTATCTGAATTAATTAAAGAATCAACTTTAATTTACCTTAGGGCTGTTCAGATGACTAGGTCATAGAAACGTGTTCAAACAATTTATTGGGTAGTTCAGGCAAATGAAGACCCCCCCCCCCAATTAAAGGATTTGGATGGACACTCAATGACCTAAAATATACTTTCTTCAGGTGAAACAAATCAACAAGTGCATTTATGTAAAATTACGGGGTGGAGGTTAGGGAGAAGGTGAGGCTGATTTGTACAGGAAGGACAAGTGTTTGTACTGAAATTGCAGAAAGAAATGAATAATGACGGTTGAACACTGCATACTTTCATGGCTATACTGCCCTAACGCTGTGCCTGAGGAATCCATTCTTATTTGGTGGAAATGAAGGCACAATTTCAAAAGGATCACAGATTTTGGAGTACAAACAAGACCTTTTAATTTAACTTCCTTAATACCTCCACAACCCCTCTGCTTCCATTTATCCCCAAAGTCCCTGCCTTACTCGGTGCCTCCTAACTTCTCACCCCTGGGTTTCCGTAGCTCCTGTACCCTTTTCAAGAAAACTTCATTCCAGCATAATAGTGGGGGAGTAAAGGGGCCAAAATACAAGACAAAACCCTTGGGACTCCTCATGCCTTTCAGGATAGCGTGCCAACTCCTTTCCTTGAGGGGTAGAGAAAACCACAGCTCTTGCTGCCACCCACCCGCCTTTTTTTCAACTACAATCGGCTGTTCTCAACCTCAAAAGCCAGGTGGAGGTTGGGGAAGGAGGCGCGCCCCGAGGCTCCGACCACGAAAGGGCACGCGTGCGTGCCCGATGCTACTGCGGCCATCTTAGACTCGGGCACCCGTGCACCTCCAGCCTTTAGACTCGGGCTGCCTCCCAGCCACCCCACCTAACTCCTTGGCGGGCTTGTGCACAAGACCAGCTGTCCCTACTCCCGTCCCGCCGGCCTCCTCCTGAGATTTCTAGCCAGTATTGTGGTGGCAAGTTCCATTGCCTACCTGGGCGATTCTGGGAAGGCGCCTCAGTTTCTGTGTTTGTAAAGTGAAAGTTTGAGGCCTCCAAGGTCATCAGTTATTATACCTAATGGTTAGGCACCGATAACAAATTCTTAGCATCGAGTTTAACACATAATATCTGTTCAATAAATGTCCACAAACTCTTCCTGCAATTTACTGGGTACACATCATCTTTTTAGCCATCACCGCTTGCAGCACTGCCATTCCCAGGCCATTGCGTCCCTGCGTGTACTCTTTGAAGATCATGTCAGAGGAGCAAAGAAAGAGTTTGTTGGCCAAGTCTATCCTCAGGGGCAGGAAAGTGAAGCTCTGAATCTTTTTTGAACTTGCATGTGACCATTTTGGAAGGGAGTCAGAAGCACAGACCAGGGTGCCCGGGACTGAAAAGACTGTACATTTTGGAACATTTAAACGCCCCCATGCTTGTTATTTTTATCACCTCTGGCTGCGTCCCCACAGGGACTCCCAAGCAGCACAAAACCCCTAGAATGAAAAGCCCCGTATGTGTGCTGGCTGTGGGGGATATCAGAAAGGGGGAGCTGGGACACTGTGTCCCAGGGGTAGCTAGGAGTGGGGGAGAAGAGCCTTTTGGGCCTGCGTAGGTAGTGGCCCCATAGAGAAAGAGGAATTCAGGCTAGGCATGAGGTGGTCTGTGGGGTCGCCAGACATGTGCAGCTGCCCACCAGTTTTGCAATCAGGGCCCAGAAGCTGGGGTCCCTGACTTCCTAACAGTGGTGGGAAACTGGAATCCAAGGGGATGGGAGAGGTGGGTGGATGACTGGCAGAGTTGGCAGAGTTCAGGAGAGAACTGCAGCCAGCCCAGTGGGGGACGCTGAAGGTCAACTTGGGGCTCTGTTTCAGTAATAAGCCAGGTAAATGCCATGCTTGCTTCCTCGGCTCCCCATCTCCAAAATACACAACAATGAGCAAGCTGGGGATTGCACAGTTTATTTTCAAACATACTTGGGGGAGGGTGTTCCGTCTGGCCGCCATGCATTTGGCATAACCACAAACTTCTCTCCCTTACCCCAACCCCTAGGTTATCTATATAAACAAAGCATTCTCCCACCCCCACCTCCTGGAAGGGCTGAGGCAGGTGAGGAGCTGGGGGGTGGGGGTGGGGGGGTGGGGAAGGGGATAAGAGGAGTGGGTGAGGGGGTAGAGTTCAAGTATTCACAGTTCCCCTTTTCCCCACCCCATCCCATTACACTGTGCCCAGGCCATGAGGGAAGTAAAGGGGTCAACTCTGGGATTCTCCCACTCAGAAAAGCTCAAGATGACCACTCTGCCCCTCTTCCCTGACAATAAGAAACCACAGTCCTGAACCCTTATAGTCTCAGCAAGGAATTTACAGCGCTCAACTTGCCAAAGCGCCTGCCTTCCTTAGGTGAAGACATAGGTGGGACATGAACCTTCACCAGTACTGAATGGGTGGTTGGGAACAGGTGTCTATAAAGTGAGAGTCAGGGAGAAGATCGAGAGAACCCTTAGGAGGAAGGGCTGGAGGGTCCTGAGAGATAAGTTAGCTAGATCTTGTCAGTACTACTCCCCACCCACCCCATCCCAGGTCCAGATTCCCTGAGAGTCCAGCCAAAGAGGCAGTATGGGGTAAGGAGTGAGAGAAATGACCAGGACCACAAACTCAGGGTTGTAATGTGTAGGGAGGGCCAGGGCTGGGTTACAGTCCCCAGTCTTACGTTCTGTCCTTCCAGAACAAGCTGAATCCTGGAGAAAACAGGACTGGTCAATTGATCTTCGCCCCAAAAATGCTCTGGCCAGGGACAGAGTGGTAGGAATGGGGAGGGGGTCTCCCAAGGGTATTATAAAAAGCTAAAACCATTTTAAAAACTTCCTGGAGAGAAGTGGCTCCCACCCTCTTATCTCTCCAGGTGATCAATCCCCCCAGTGCCCAGCATGCTAGGGGGATCCCAGAGAGCTGAGAGAGGAGGCTGCAGCCCCTCTCTGACAGAATGGGGTCCAGAGAGGGAGTACATTAGCACCATGCAATGTTGGGGCATCCCAGCAGCCTAAGTGAGCCCTGGGCAGGGCCCCCCAGAGCTGGAGTGCTCACTGACTAAAGCTTCTGTACTCTTGAAGGATGACCCCTGCAGGGAGGGGAGGAAGGGGAAGGAGAGGAAGGCTTGAAGTCCAGGCAGGGGTCTCAGCTGTGACTCCAGAATCTTCGTACCACATACTGGCCCAACAGAACCACAGCCAGAACTATCAGCACGTTCCGGATGGGGCCGTTGCCTAAGTCCAGGGCCGCCACCTGCAGGGAGACACAGGGTGGTCACGGACCAAGGGATGGGTGGGTCTGGAAACCGCAGCCCCTGCAGGTCACAGATGTGGCCAACCCTTGACACTTACCCAGCCACCCCGCTGGGCAATCCACCGGGCGATGCAGTGATGCAGCATGAAGTCAACCACGAAGTGGGTCACCTGGCCCAGGAAGCCGGTCAGGCCGTGCTGGTAGACGTGAAGGGCCAGGCGATAGCCAAAACCCAGGAGAGCCACCACACGGCCCCAGTTGATGCCGCTCTCAAACAGGCTACGGGTAAAGCATCCCATATCGTTTGTCACAGATCCCCAGGAGGTCACAGCCTGCTATTGCTCTCCCACCGCCAGCACCCCACCTCCACCCCTCTCCTAAGGAAAAAGCAAAATGGCTTAGCTATGAATCAAGGACACAGAAGTTGCCCGAATCTGGCCTAGATTTGAGAAGAGCCTGGTTCTCTCTGAAAGGAGCAAGCTCAGAGGGCAGCTGAGCGGGCTGCTGCTGGGTGAGGTCACCAATTCCGCAAGTGCAAAGTGACAAGGAGAGGGCAGAGGGTAGCCTGAGTGGATACAGGCAGCAGGGAGATTACCTGTAGGCGTTGCTGCTGGCCTGACAGCCGGAGGGATAGCAGAGAGAGAGGACAGAAGAGGAGGTTAGGCTAGGACAGGTCCCAGTATCTCAGTGACAACAGGGTGGTTGACTTCCAGGGACATTAGCACTAACGCTAACTCTGCCACCTACTTCTGCTTCATCCCCAGCTTCGAACCTGCCTAATGCAGATGGTAACAACAGCTAACACATCCTAAATGTAAGCCTATTTTCCCCATTTTACAGGTGAGAAGACTGAGGGTTACAGTTTCATAAAACCAGTAAGAGGCAAAGCTGAGATTTGAACCCCAGTTTGGGTTCTCTGACCATGACACCACACAGTCTTACAGCAGCCAGAATATAGCAAATGGAAGCCATTTGTAGGGCCTGGTAGAAGATTATCAACCTTATCATCTTCTGTGTGAAATGTGGTTCCAGATCGGGAGTCTTACACCTGGCCTGGGCAGCTGTAGGGACATCCCCACTCCTAACCCCTCTAGAGTCCATGACCTAATCCATCAAGTTCTCTGTGCCAGAACTCAAAAAGATGAGAAGTCTGAGGCCCAGAGAAAGATAGGTGCCCAAGATCACCAAGCAAGACAGCAGCAGAGCCAGGACAGAAAACCAGTTCTCCCACACTGACAGAGGAACCAATCAGGGCATTGTTGTTGTTGTTATGTGCTGTGGAGTCGGTTCCGACTCATAGCGACCCTGTACAGGGTTTCCGAGGCTGTAAATCTTTACGAGAGCAGAAAGCCTCAGCTTTCTCCCACAGAACAGCTGGTAGTTTCTAACTGATGACCCTGAGGTTAGCAGCCCGATTTGTAACCACTACGGTACCAGAGCTCCTTCATCAGAGCATAGTGTGTGACAATAGGACAGCAGACAGACAGTGGCTGGAATGGGTGAGGAGGTGGCCAGGCTACCTCGAGGCGATCTTGATGAAATACTGGTAAGCATTCTCTGCTGTTGGCTGCAGGTGCTGCAACATGGCTTGGAACTCTGCATCGTAGCGCTGGTTGATATCGTCCCCGATGATGGCAAGCTGTCGACCCACCTGTCCCATGACACTGTAGGGACAGGAGGCAGGTCAGTAGCAGACAAATGGGCATACAGCATACAATGTGAGTTCTGCCTGAGACCCCCATAACCCTGTATATCCCTCCTTGGAGGTCCCTGACACTTCTCAGCATATGAAGGCTGGATCCATGGACAATAAGCAAATATGAGCTAATATAAAAAGGTGAATGGTCCCTGATGAGCGTGAGAACCTAAAATGGAAGAAAAAAAAACCGAGCCACAGTGGGAGGACAAAACCCCCAAGGCCTCCCCAGGTCCCAGGACTTACACCGTGACCCAAGTGAGCCCCTGCTCCTGGATGTCCCTGTGAGCCCCAGGGACCACTACTCACCTGCTAGGTTCAAGGAGCAAGGAGACCATCTCTGGGTCAGCGGGCCCGGCTGCCCCTTCAGCCTCTTGCTCTTGCTGATGGCGATAATAGACGTAACTGCGGAAAACCTCCTCTGTGTCCTGGGCTACCTGCTCCTCTGAGGATCAAAGCTGGCAGTCAGGGAGGGCAAGTTGATCCTAGTATCCCACCTCTTGTGTGGGTGGTTCAAGGCCTTTGACCCGCCCCTAGGAACAGAAATGTCCCTGCTCTCACCCCTTACTTTACACCCAGTTAACATTTTGTAAACTCACTGCTATCAAGTAGATTCTGACTCATAACGATTCTAGGACAGAGTCTAATTGTTCCACAGGTTTTCAGAGACTATACCTTGCCTTTCTCCCACAGAGCAGCTGGTGGGTTTGAACTGTCAACCTGGCAGTTAGCAGCTTAACATGGAACTCAGAGCATCACCAATGCTCCTTTATTTAGTAAACATACACTAGTGAACCTAGTGCTTAGTCTCTGCCAGTCTGATATGCAGATGAGTCTCACAGAAACCTGTGAAGTAGATGATCCCCATTTTACAATGGAGTGTAAGTAACATGCATGAGGTTACATAGCTGGAACAAGCCCTAGAGCCAGAATATAATCCCAGCTACTTGGGCTCCTGTATCTTTCAGTGTGTATAAAGTACGCAAACCAGTGGGCTTCAGGAACAAGTGTGGGAAACACATTAGAAACTGTTACTTCAGGCCTAGAAAAGTCACATAGGGAAATAGGGACGTAGCTGGGAGCTGAACTCAAAGTCCAGGGAGAAGCCTGGATTTGTGTGGAGGGACTTGGACTCTAGGCTCCCTTGGATGAGGGAGGAAGGGCAGCCATCTTACTTCTGTCCCCAAAGTCACAGTAATTGCTTTCCCTGTTGAGCTGAGCTGACTTGGTGATAAGGCCGTTTACTTCCTTATTTCTCCTACTATGAACTTATCACAGCCAGGCCCCATTCTACTTTCTTCCTCCCTCAACCCCTGACCCCGCCCCTCTGCCCTGCAATGGTGATGATGATGACGCTGTGCCCACCTTCCCATTCACTCCCTGGCCTCTCCAAGCCTCTATGCCCTCCCCCACGGAGGCTCCTCCCTCTCCCTGGGTTTAATCTTGACTGCAGCAGCAGCTTCTGCCCAACAGGCCACCTGCCTTGGGTGGGGAGACACACATTTCTCCTTTCTCCAAGGTAGGGAAACTGAGGCAGGAGAGCCTGCAAAAGTCCAGGCCCCTGTTCGCTTCAACTCTGTCCATCCACACAGATGTTATGGGATGAGGGAGGAAGGGGGCAGGGAGACCATTACCAGATGTGGAGGATGAGTTAGGGTCTTCGCAGCCCTGCTTTGGAGGACCCGGGCCTTGCCCGGACGCCATTTTTCAGGTCCTCGTGGAAGATAGCGTCAGCCTGTGAGGATAGGTGAGAAAAAGCAGAGATGGGAATGAGCAGGAACCACAGACTAGGGTTTCCAGATAGAGTCCCAGGCTTCCCAGCAGGGAGGACACCCTTACTCCTGGAATGAGCTCCCAGTCCTGGCTCCAGTCACATCTTATCCCACCTCTGGACCCCAGTGGAGTCTGCTGGGCAGAATCAGGACTTCTTGAACATTTTACTGGCAACTCTACAGGGGAGGTGGGGTGAAATGTGGAACAGCCAAGGAAACTTCACTAAGTAAGCAGCCAAGATTCACACCCAGGTCTCTGCTGCCTCATTGTCCTCAGGCGGCACTCAGAGCCTAAGGGAGGGTGTGGCTGCGGCAGAGTACTGTGGGACTCAAGTCCCATTTCACCTCAAGTGAGACTAGTTTCAGAGGCTACAGGTTCTGGCAGCTGCTCTAGAACCCGCCTGTACCCCACCCTAGCATATACCTATCGAAAGATTGCCACCTCTAGCCAATGACCCATGAAGTTCTTGAAGCTCCTACTTCCCCTTGGTCAGTTAGAACACACCTGTTTTCCAACTCCGTTTGTTCAAGCCACAAACATTTCCTGAGTGTCTATGATGTACCTCTATCTTGTATGAACACTCACTGGTGTTGGCCATTGGAAAGTCACATTAACCCAGTGAGGTAAACATCACCATACCTATTTTATAGGTGGGGCACAGTTAATGCTCGAGGCCATATAGCTAATCTCAGAAACTCAGACTGCTTCTTGGAGTCACTGTGAGTCTGTAATCTCAACACGCAGTTCAGATTTCTTTTCCAGTTTGGGGACTTCAGAGGGTACTCTTTACCTCTTGCCTGTCCCCTCCCAACTCCTGCCTCCGAGTGAACTGAGGAAGCAGTGTGTTCCTCACAGCCTCCCACCCTACCTCACACCACACACTTGCTCTCCTGTTCCTAGTTCCAGTTTTCCTCTCTGTCCAGGCCAGACCACAGACAGTCCTGCTCCAACACTCCTCTCTGTGAACCCTTGAGAGGATCATTTCCTGGACTGAGCTTTCACTTTCAGTTTCCATCCTTCTTTCTGAGCCCCATTTTCCTGGAGGATGCCTCCATCACCCTGGTGAGAACGACCCCTCCACCTAACCCTGGGAAGGGTGGCCCCAACCAAAGCCAAGCGCTGCAGTGCCTACCCCAGGAAGGGCCACCATGCCCGCACCTTCCTCCCTCTCAGGCCTGGGGCCATCTTTGAAAGCTCCCAGGAGCCCTCAAAACCAGGTGGGGAAGGGCTGACCACCTGTGCACTCAGCTCTTCACCCCTCCATCTTCTCAAGGACAGGAAGGCAGACCCACTCCCTCTTCAGGGCAATGAGCCTTCAGACCCCTTAAAGCAGGACTTAGCTGGCACACCCGAATCCTGGCAGCTCCTTCCAGAATAAGACGCCTCCCTCCAAGCCCCCATAGACTCTGAAACCCGGTACTCTCCCTCTCCCACCCCACCCCCAAGCAGCAGGGCCTGAGGATGCTGAGTATACCTCTAACCCCTTCTGCCACCACCCCAGGAGTTCACTACTTGGAAAAGCTTACACCAGCATAGGCCTACCAGTGCCCCCCATTCCAAGTGGCCCAACTTCCTGGTAAGGGGAGTCCATTCCACGCCCATCTCCTAGACTAGCTGGGTCAGCAACCCTGGTGGAATGTTACCGAGGGGTGATACCTGACCAGGCTCTAGACCTAGTCTAGGGCTCCTGGGCAGCAGGAAACGCCCTGAAAGTTCTCTCCTGCTCTTGACCTTGTCTCTGACCTCTACTCCCACCCACTCCCCACCCCCCAGACAGCTTAGGGACTCAGTTCTCTGGCACCCCACCTGGTTCTCCTTGCACCCAGGGCCATGGCAAAATGGGAAGCCATCTAAAGAGTAGCGGCAGGAAGCTCTGGCACAGCCAGGCTCCCAACAAAGTTAGGTGGAGCTGCCCAGGCAAAGCTTAAAGGCCTTCCCTTCACCATCAAGCTCCCCGAAGACTGCCTGCCGCACCCTGGGAGGGTGCTGTGATATGGGTGTTGAAGGGGCAGCACCCTCCCGGCGTACCTGTTCAGATCCCAGCCTAGACTGGGGATGGCTCAGCAAGACCCAAGGCCCAAGGTCCTGAGGGGTGGGCACTCCTCCCTGAGGCAGGGTGCCTACCAAGGCTCAGCTTCCAGAAACCAGTGGCAGTGCATTCCCGGTGTCTTGATGCCGCCTTGGCTTGTCCTGAACGGCCTGAAGGACCCGCGCAGAGCTGCAGATCATAGAGGTGCGGGCTGTGCCGGCTGAAATCAGCTCCCTCTAGAGGAAGTTCCTCTGTGACCGCCGGATACGACACCCAGCCTCAGCCCAGCTTCCAGGCGGGTGGCAGCTCCCACCCGGCCAGGGAGCATTGAGGGACTTCCCTCTCCCACGGTTTTCCCCACCTCTGACTCCCAGTCTTTGTCCGTGATCTTTTCCCTCCTTCCATCCAGCAATGCCAATTTAAAAATAGCCAGAATGACAAGATTTCTTAAGCATCCAACCAAGTGTCATGCACTTTAGCAACTGCCTTGTCTCATTCATCACATCACGTTTTCTCAACAACCCATGACTCTGCTCACTTTAAAGATGAACAAACTGAGGCTCAACTGGTCTAAGGAGCTCCCCTAAGGTCACTGAGCTGGGTTTATAATCAGGTCTGTAAGTGCCGTGAGGAATAATAATAATAAATTAAGATTCAACCTGTATGCCAATACCTTTGGGGTCTCTGGAAATACAAAACCCGGAAAAGGTGACAAGCAAGCCAACAGAGATGAAAGCAGAGTGAGGTCTGTGCAGTCACTTGGATGTGCATGAGCTGGGTGCTAAAGGGGCAGGGAAGAGGGAGAACAAATTCTGTCTGGACTTGGGAAATAGTTCTCAGGGATAGGGCGGAAGGGAGGTGTGGGCACATGTTTGACAGCTCCCCATCCCATTCTCGGGTCAGCCTAGGCCCAGTCCATTCCCACCAGGCCTCCTGGGGGCTCTCAGCAACATCCCCTCCCTTAAGTCTTCACCCCCTCTCCCCTCAGCCTCCTCAGACCCCTTTGCCTTCTTTGCTTTCAGCTACTCTTCCATGCCTACATACACCACTCTATCCCCTTCCCCCACCTGACCAGTGCCTTCTAGAACTCCTGGAAGTTTCCAACTGGAGGTTTTCATTTGAAAGCTCCCCCTGTTCTTAAGCAGTTGGTCTTGGGGTGACCACTAGGACTGCTCCCTTAGGGTCAGGGTTCCTCTCAGGATGGAGGTCCCAGCTCCAACCCAGCGATCCCAAATTTTGGGATGCTCCTCCATGTTCCGCTTTTTCCGTAACCTGGTGGGGAGCAAGAGCAGCCAGAAGTGCACTGACAAGGGAGGCCAGGCAAGTCCCTCCCAAGAACAGCACACTGTCCCCCTGAGAGTGGGCCACCAGGGTCCAGTGGAGAGGAGGGAGTCCAGGCTGCCCTCCACACTGGTGGGTACCCTGGCCATGGTCACTATGAAGGGCTCCCCGAACCTGCCACGGAACAATCAAGATCACTCATGCTTGGGGATGGGGGACACATGGGCCCAGAACCTCTCCCCCACGGAGATGCTGCGGGAGCTGGCCCAGGGCAAAGAGGTGAAGTCAGTGCTGCCCAGAGGCAGCCAGGCAGTGCTGGGCAGCCAGTCTGAGAAGGAGGAAGAGGAGGGAGAAGAGAAGAAGGAGACAGCAAGGCGAGCCTCCAGTGCTAAAGGAGCCTGGGGCAGGTAAGGGGCAGAGGCTGGAGCTGTGGATAGGGGAGGAGGGGACTGGGATGGAGATTCTGGAAAGAGGTCTGGGATGTAAGATGGTGGAAGGATATGGTCCTGAGATGGGGGGTGACCCCCAATTTGGTGAAAGTTCAGGAATGGGAGTCCTTGGATGGATAGAGAGTGGAACTGTGGGGGCAGAGATTGAGGGTAGTGCCAAGGGCTGGAAACATCAAATGTGTGGGGCAGAACCTGGAGTTGGGGTGTTGGATGAGGAAGAAGTCAGGGATAAAAGTTCTCTCACAAGTGATGTAGGTGAAGGACCAAGGATGAAAGAGGGAGGGGCCAGAGCTCCCTACTCCTGAGGAGTGGGAAATGTCAGTCCCACTCCTGTGCCAGCCTCCTTTTCCAGTGCCAACTCCACTGTGACTTTCCCCACACCTTCCTAGTTCTAGTCTCTTGTGAAGAAGGGGGAATCTGCCTCCCTGCACCCTCCTGGTGTGGTGCCGCAGGATAATGCACTGGACTGTAAGGTCACGGGTTCAAACCCACCAGCCATTCCTCAGAAACCCTATAGGGTCGCTATGACTTGGAGCCCACTCAATGGCACTTAACAACAATACCTTGCTCACATGACTTTTAGGGAGGGCTAGCCCCTATTGTGAAAATTCCAGAGGGCAGAGTAGGGGGCTATTAGGAGAGAGAATGGAAGGGGCTGAATAGGGTCCCTTGGGGGAAGTTGGGGGATCTCTTGTCTTTTTTCTGGGCCCCAGTCATCTCCCCCACCTGACTATGTTTTGAAATCAGGGGCCACTTTGCCCAGGCCCTGGAAATGGAGCAAGAACGGCTGCAGAAGGCGGTGGGGCCACTGCAGGTCAGCCCCAAGATCTTGACCAGGGAGCCAGAGAAGGAGTATCTGCTTGACGGTGAGTGTGGCCTATGGCTCTCTTCCTTCAGGGCTTCTCAGGGGTGTGGGGCCTGAATCCTTGCCAAGCTGTGTGATAGTGGCAACTTTCTCAACCTCTTTCTGTATCTGCCTCCATTTCCTCATTTATAAGATGGGAATACACAGTATGATTGTACCTGTCTCAAGGATCAAATGAGATGTTCTTTGTTAAAGTGTTTAGAATTGTGCCTGACACTGGCACATAATAGGTGTTTGCAAAGGAAAACAGGAACTCTTCCCCACCTCCCAGCTCAGGCCTGGGCCACTCCCACCCCCACCAGCCTGGCCACTCTTCCTTCATAGGATACCTCAAGGTGGCCTCCTCAAAGGCAGGAATGACTCCCTGGAACCACCTCCTCAGCTTGTACAAGCAGCTTCAAAAATCAGCCATGGCCAAGGTCTGTGGGACCAGCCTGGGGTAGTTGGGGTGGGTCCTTCTCCCCCATGCCCAAATCTGACTTGGGCAGAATATACGGCTTGGGTCCATGGGCAGCAGTATCCTGGGGAAGGAGGCTGTAGGTGTGCCCCGCCCCCCCCACCACCACTTACTCAGGTACTTGGGGCACTCCCAGTTTCCTCTCAAGGAAGGCTTACCACGTGAGAAGGAGAAAGGAGAGGAAGAGGAAGTAGAGGAAGAAGACAGCTTATTTAACCTCTGTGTCCCAGGCATTGTCATCTTACAATCACCTCTGCATAGGATTTTTAGATCAACAGACACAGTGGGTAAGTGCGGAGCCCCCACCCCAATCAACCCCTAAAGCCAGGAAGCCAGCCTTACATGGCCAGAGGCCCATATGTGCAATACCAAATTGTACCACTAGGTGGTACCAGAGGACCTAAAAAGACCTCCCCAGGCAGGTGTTGGGCTTGTTGCCTCTAGGTGACTGGACTCAGGGCTGTGCCAGGTGTAGTCTGAAAGAAAAGAGGCCTTCTTCCTCTGGGTCTAAGAGGCAGTGAGATCAGGGACTGTAATTGGGGCTGAGGCTACTTGAGCACCACACTTTCCTCAGCCTAGATCAGGGCCCTGAGGCTGCTAACTACTTTGGGAAGCCACCTCCTGGCTGGTTTTCCATCATGCATTGCTGTGACCGTGCTCCAGACTTTGCCCCTTCCCATGAAGTCGCTCCCCGAAACATCCCAGATATGGAGGGCAGTTGATTCAATGGTACTAACATAATACAATAAATCACTGTTGTCCCTTATATATGAGGAGGCTTCAAAAAGTTGATGGGAAAATCCCATAATCAAAATTCTGATTTCCTTTTCCCACAAACGTGTTGAAACTCCCTTCATACTGTTATTATGGGCCAGACCTTATTCTAAGTGGTAAACTGCATTGCAACTTTGTGAGGTAGGTCCCATTATTACCTTTACTTTACAGTGAGGAAACGAAGGTACAGAGAAGTTAAATAATTTGTCTGAAGTCGCACAGCTAGTAAGTGGCAGAGCTGGGACTTGGCCTAGGCATTTTGAGTTCGGTTCTAGATCCATGCTCTTGAGTATGTGGCTGGAGGTGAGGGGCAAAAAGTTGTTCTCCCCAGGAGGTGAGGGGATTCACAGGAATCTGTAGCAGGTGAGCTTCCTGAGGAAGGCAGGGTGCTGGAGAGGTGGTACCTGTCTGGATCCAGGTAATGGAAGAAGAAAACGTTATAAAACCAGGGACCGCATAGATTCAGGGAGTAAGAGCCCTCTTCTCTTCCTTGAGTCCTGCCTGTCCCATGCAGACCTCTCCTGATTGCAGGTTTTGTGGAGTCAGAGCTGAAGAAGCTGTTGGCAGTGCAACGGGAGTCACGCCTCTGGAAGATGGGCAGCACACAGGGCAGGGAGCTGCTGGCCCAGCCAGAGATCACCCTAGAGGCAGCAGGCATTGTGGATGGCCAGGTATGCCCCAGGACACTGAAGATAAGGGGAATGGAAACCTCTTATCTCCACCGGGCCTGACCCCTGTCTCCAGCCTCTCACTGCCCTAGGAGGCATAATCCCTGCTTGGTGATGGTGTTTCTGAGATTAGGACCCTGTTTGGTCCCCTGTGTATGGGCATGCATGCTTGTGCACACACATGTGCGCACTTACATGAGAGCACACACACATATGTTTCTCCACCCATCTTTCTGTATCTGCCATTGATCCAGAGTCAGGATGTCTACTTTTAATGTCATAACTTGGCTGTGCACTTGCTGTATGGCCTTGGCTAAGTTCCCTCTCTCTGCCCTTTTTGGTCCAGACAGGCTGTAATACTTTCTTGTGTATCTGTAATCCATATAATATTGCTTAAGGTAAACCCTGAACTGCTAACCACAAGGTCAGCAGTTCAAGCCCACCAGCTGCTCCTCAGGAGAAAGATGAGGCTTTCTGCTCCCACACAGATTTACAGCCTCAGTAACTCTACACAGGGTCACAATGAGGTGGAACTGATTTGAAGGCACTTAACAGCAATCTTTAAGGAGCTCTGGTAGCGTAGTGGTTACGAATCGGGCTGCGAACCTTAAGGTCAGCGGTTCGAAACTACCAGCTGCTCCGCGGGAGAAAGATGAGCTTTCTACTCCCGTAAAGATTTACACCCTCGGAAACCCTATACAGGGTTGGGTCGGAACCGACTCGATGGCACATAACAACAACAACAGCAATCTTTGGTCAAGGAGGCCTGGTGATGTCATGGGTTAAGCATTGGGCTGCTAACTGCAAGTCTATGCAGTTCAAACCCACAAGCCACTTTTCAGGAGAAAGATGAAACTCTCTACTCCCGTAAAGATTTACAGTCCCAGAAACACTAAGAACAGATGTGCTCTGCCCTGCGGTGTCGATGTTAGTCAGAACTGACTTGACCACAGTGGGACTTTTTCCTTCATCTTCACTCTATCTCATTCCTCTTCCTCCTCCAATGCCACACTCTCTAAGCCAGTCTGCCTGCTGGCAGCGGAACCTGACCCTGTCCTGGTAGTCACAGTTTTGGGGTAGCCTGTTCAGAGGTCCCTGGGAAGTTTCTAAAACCTTTGGGTGGAACAAGTGGTTTGCAATTAGCTGCTAACCTAAAGGTTGGTGGTTCAAACCCACCCAGTTACACTGCATAAGAAAGGCTTGGTGACCTGCTTCCAAAAGATGACAGCCAACAAATCCTATGGAGCAGAGCAGGTCTACTCCAGAACACACGAGGCCACCATGACAAGGGTTTTGAATTGTGTGTTTAGGGAGTTCTTGGGTACAGGTGAGGGCCCAGCTCCATTCTCACTTTAGCCACAGAGCTGCCTCAGGAATATTGCCCTCCTGTAGGTGTTTCAAGGATCCTGTCCTCATCATAAGGAGGCCTGGTGGCATAATGGGATAAGCACTGGCTGCTAACTGTGAGATCAGTGGTTCAAACCCACTTAGCTGCTCCTCAGGGGAACGATGAGGCTGTTTGCTCCTGTAAAGATGGAACATCTCCGGCACCCTAAAGAGCACTTCTACTTTGTCCCACTATGAGCTAGAAATGACTCGATGGCAGTGGTCACCACCCCCTAGGAATGCTAGGGACCTGAGGGAGGAGCAGTGAGGCTTCTGAAGTGCAGCCTAGGCTGGAGGGAAGGGCACCAAACCCCCTGGTAGCAGGAGGGGCTGGCTGGGTGCCTGACTCCAAGGAGTCCCCACAAGTTAGAGGGAGAAAGTCCCTTCCATAGTAGTGGGGGAGGGCAATGTCTCAGGACTGGAGGAATTCGTTAGCTGAGGGGCTAGAAGAGGTGGCTCTGGGATCTTGTCTCTGGGATCTTATCTCATCGGAAAGTTATAGGATGCAGAGTAAGGCAGGGAGGGAGCCCAAAGGTGCTGAGGCATCTTCCTTCACCCTTTTCTGCCCCCAGCACCTGCTGCTAGAGGAGATGGATGAAATGGGGAACTGGCCTCCAGAGTGAAGTAGATGCTGGCCCTGAGCCTGCCCTGCCCTGGGATATGTCCTCATCCTCTTATGACATGTCCAAGGAGCCCTTAGGGCCAGATGATCTTGGAACAACTAGTGTCCCTGTGTCTGCAGGGTGGGCTAGCCCAGCACGGCCCCACCGTCAGAACCAGGCCTGCAATGTTGGTAATAAAAACCCAGTTTGCCTTTGGTGGCTCGGCTGTCTGTCTTTGTACCCCTGCTTCATTCTCAGCCTCATCCAAGCCCCATCTTCTCAGGGTCTCAGTCTAATCCCTATTCTGTGCCCAGGACCTACCAGGCCAGCCTGCTGAGCCCTGGGCTCCAATGGAGACATCAGACATAAAAGTCAGGCAGTGGGGTGGGCCTGACCTGGGGGGGTGGGCAGCCTACCCCAGTGTGCTGAGGAGGTCTTGCTGCCCATGATCCTCTCCCTGATGTCCCTCCATCCCTGAGTTCCCAGGCCACGCTTTTGGCCTCATCAGGAGGATCCGGGAATTCTTGGGCAGGAAGTTCCTGCCCAGCCAGCTGAAGGACAAAGCCAGGAAAGCGGTCCTGAGACTGACCGTGGGGAGCTGCCTCAGTTATTTAAGGCCCCTGACTCAGAAGGCCAGGGTAGGGAGGATAGGTGAGGGGCTCTCCAGGACTGATGCAGGAGAGGAAGTTCCCAGGTTGGACACCTATTCCCTGCAGGCCCATGGTTGGGCTTGGGGTAGGGCTCATTTAGACACCAGGGACTGCTGTTTGCCAGAAGGTTCTGCTGGTCTCCGTGGAGGGCCCCCAATTCCTCCCTTCCCAGCATACTCCCTAGCACATACATGAAAGAGAGAAGACAGTGACCCCAGCTCTTCTCTTTGTCGCTGCTGTTTATGGACACTTGCATGACGTTCCCCATGGGTCACGACCTCCAATATCACTGTGTCCAATGTCAGAAAATGGCAGCCGCTCTTATTGTCAGGATTAACAGCAACAACTATTTGTTGGGGTGAGACGGAAGTTGCACTGACCTAGCTGCAGTCAAGTTGGAAGGGGGAGGGTGGCTCATGGGTGGGGCTGAGGGCTTTCTCCTGGGCTTCTTGGCCAGAGTCCGTGGAGTCCTTGACTCAGGCTCTGAGCTGAGGGCTGGTAGAGAGGCCCATCTGGACCGTCCCTCCTGAGTCACTAGGAGGTGGCCTTGTGACAAGATGACTCACCTGTGCCCTAATTGCCCTGTGCTGATCATTTCCTCCAAGAAGGCAGGCTATCCTGGGGGGAGGCTGGAGGGCAGCCTGTAGGCTCTCTGCGTGCACCTGGAGTCGTGTCCCCAGCCCACATGGACAGAACACTCATGGTGGTCCCACTCTCTGTCCCTGAGCTTCTGTGGAGAGAACACTACTCCTTCCGACCAGACCCAGGATTCTGCCTGCCCTCCATCATTGTCCTCTGAGTGGGGGATAAGGAGGTGGGAGTGAGGGCGGGGGACCCTGCCTTCTGCACCTACCTGGTAGGTACCACAGCAGTTGGAGCTCCAGCTCCTTGGCTTCTTAAAGCAGAATGATCGCTCAATCCATCTCAGTTCTCGGGCTGTGGCCACCCTGTCAGGGTCAGGAGAGCCTACAGGGCAGGGCTGCTGGGCAGTGAGAAGGGCAGACACTTTGCTTCTAGTACCTGGGACCCCATATACATTCCTTCCCTCTCTGCTCCTCAGCCTTCCTTTCCATGAGGCTCATGGTCCACTTCCAGGATTCCTGCGACTAGAGAGGAGAGTGTCTGTGAGGTCAGGAAGTGTGGAGCCTGGTCCTGTCCCTGTAGAGGGGGAAGGAACTGCATGTGGCACAGGCCTGAGGGTCTGCTCCTGGCCCCACAAGGCTCCGGGACTGGTTTCTGAGGGCTGGCCAGACACTCATGGGGGCAATAGGCAGGGCTGATGTGGTCCAAACACCTGCTGCAGGATCTGAAATGCCTCCAACATTCAGTTCAGCCTTTGGAAGAGGTCTTTGTCCTGGAGAGACAACTGTCTGGTCAACTGGCAGGCCTGCGGAGGAGGGGCCTGTGGCCCCTGTACTGGTGACTGCGGTGGATGATGGGACCTGGAAACCCAAAAAGGCCCCAAGGGTGAGTGTAGAAGGCGGCGGGGCTTGGGCTCAAGGCCCACATGGAGAGAGACAAAGCCTGTCTGAAGGGCTTCAAGAGAACTCTGTAGATGTGCCTGTGGGTCAGACCTGAGGACTGGCTTTGTTTTAAAGCTGCTGTCCTCTCGTAGGTGTGCAGACAACCAGAGGAGGGACCTCATGAATAGCTAGCTGAAGGGCAAGAGAGGTCTGAAAGCCAGTCCGCTGAACTTGGCAACCCAGGCTGGGCTTCCTGACTGAGGTCATGTCCACCTTAGTAGGGAGGGCCTTTTCTAATTCGCTCAAAAGGGGCAGTTGGACTGACAGTTGCCCTGGTCAGGCCCATGAGGCTAAGTTGGGTCTCAGTGTCACACTTGCCAAGTCTTTGTCACTCTGTGGGGTTCTCTCTTCCTCGTCTCTCTGTTGGTACTTGTGTGCGTTGCTGTCTTTGTGCTTTTCTCTGTGTGTGTGTGTGTGTGTGTGTGTCTTTTTCTCATTGTATGCCTGGGAGGATGAGACAAGGAGAGCAGCCCCAGGTCCATTCTGAGTGAATTTGGGGAACTCACTAGTGACTGAAATGAAGGCAATAAGTCGGACCATCTGAGAGTAGAGGAAGGCATAGGATCAAAGCCCAGGCTTGGAATGCCCCACCTGGAAGCCTGTTACGGGTTGAGTTACATCCCCCAAAATATGTTTTATAAATCCTGTTATCTGTGCCCACTCCTTGTCTGCCAGGTTGTTATACTGTGGTGGCCTGTGTGTTGCTATTATGTTAGAAGCTACGCCACCAGTATTTTAAATACAGTAGGGTCACTATGGTGGGACAGGTTTAGTCTGGTAGTTACTGGAAGTAGAACTTTCAGACTAAAAACCAATTAGGAAGAAGGGGAGGTGGACTACTTCTAAATGGTTAACCACTGAAAATCTTACAAATAAAGGCAGAACATTGTCTGACTTAGTGCTGGGAAATGTGCCCCTCAAGTTGCAAGGCATTCAAAATCCTCACAACTGGACCACTAAATGACATCATGATAAACAGAAAAAAACAAAACAAAAAACAAACAAACCTGAAGTTGTAAATGACTTCATTTTGTTTGGATCCAACATCAACACATTGGAAGCAGGAGTCAAGAAATCTAAAGATGTGTTGTATTAGGCAGATCTGCTGCAAAAGACCTCTTTAAAGTGTTCAATAGCAAATATGTCTGTTTGAGGACTAAGGTGCAACTGACCCAAGCCATGGTATTTTCAATTGATTCATATGCGTGTGAAAGCTGGACGATGGATAAAGCAGACAGGAGAAGAATTGGTGCATTTGAGTTATGGTGTTGGAGAATAATATCGAAAGTACCATGGACTGCCAGAAGAACAAACAAATCTGAGTTGGAAGAAGTACAGCAAATATTAAGCTCCTATGAGTAGGTACTGACTCAATGGTGCCTAATAACAACAACAACATCCCAGTATGTTCTAGGAATTGGGCAATAGAGAAATGAAAAAGATATGCAAAACCTATGCTTTTTTGGAGTTAAATTATTACTATGGGCACAAGAGAATATGTTTCAGTAGTGACAAGTTTTATGAAGAAAAATGAGTAATGGGAGAGAGATCCCAAGGATGCTGTTTCACACAGAGTGACAGAATGGGAAAGGCCTCTTGTGAGGAGGTCCTATGTAGGCAGAGAACTGCAGGAAGTCAGGGGAGAACCATGAGGGTGTTTGGGCAAAGGGCGTTATAGGCAGAAGAAACTGTGAGTACAAATACCCTGAGGCAAGAGCAGTGCTGGGTGTTTGGGGGGCAGGAAGGAGACCTACGTGGCTGGCAGGAAGAGAGTGGGAAGTGAAGTCAAAAAGGAAGTGAGGAGATCATGTACTTTGCCCTCTAGGAACTTTCTCATATGCAGGTGCTTGATCACTAGGGGGCACCCCTAGCCTCACACCTCTGTGCTGTGATCAACCAGTTCCTCCCAGCTTGGGTTCCTCCGTCCCCTGCCTCACAGGCGGAGCAGGGGCAGCCTGGGCGTAGAGTCCAGGAAGAGCTTGCCGAAGACACGTGGGCAGCCCCTTCACGCGTGGGCAACCGTAACGGGAGGGCGGAAGGAGGCAGTTGGCACCGGCAGAGTGGGTGCGCACAGAAGCACAGCAAATGCATCCTGGCCTTGAAGCCCGACCACCCCAAGGCACTACCCGCCAAGCTTTGAGAACCTAAGCAAACGATTGCTGGCGGAATATAACGTTTCTGCACCCGCAGGGCCCTCGCTTGCCTGCTCTCAGCGGAGCTCAGGGCTGCCTGTGTTAAAGGCAGATTGGCAGGGATAAGACACATCCCTACCCTCATGAAGTTCACATTCTGATTGGGGAAGGGGTGCAACAGACTTATGCAATGATGAGCTCATGGTGTTACTGTAATACAGTTGTAAAGAGAATGGAGGAGGGAGCAAGTAATTCTGGTGGTGGTAGTAGTGTGCCGTGAAGTCGGTTCCGACTCATAGTGAGCCTGTACAGGGTTTCTGAGGCTGTAAATCTTTTGTTGTGAAGTGCCATCGAGTCGGTTCCGACCCATAGCGACCCTGTATAGGGTTTCCAAGGAGCAGCTGGTGAGCTTGAACCTCCGACCTTGCAGTTCAAACGGCTTTTCAGTCTGACGCATTAACCCAGAGTGCCACACCAGGACTCCTGTAATTCTTTACGGGAGCAGAAAGCCTCATCTTTCCTCCCGCGGAACAGCTCGTAGTTTTGAATTGCTGACCTTGAGGTTAGCAGCCCCACTAGCCCACTCGCTACCAGAGTTCCTTAAGTAATTCTAGCAGGGAGGAATCCTGAAGGCTTTAAGAAGGATCATCACTGGTGATTTGCAGTGAAGGAGGGATATGACAGGGAAAGTAATGGTGAAGGAGGCAGGCAGACTGCCTGGGGGGGAGGGGGGGGCAAAAGAGTGAAGGTCCAGAGGTAGGAAAGTGCCTGGTCTGACACACCATCCCCTGTGCACCTCTCAGAGCTGGGGACCATGATGGGCTCCTCTCTGTTCTTCCTTGTTTATTCCACCTGGTTACACTGCTTCCTCCACTCTCTGCCATCCTCTTCCGCTCAGGCCTCTAATCATTGTCACAGCGCAGACGCAGATTCTTCTCTGTGCCTCTGCCCACAGCTATCGGAATCCCACACCTGTGCCCACTTGCTCCCCCCATCCTGGACAGAAACACCATAAAGGCAGGCCCTGGTGGACACTGTCTCCAGACCTGCAATGTTCAGCATAGTGGCTGGCACAGAATAGGCTCAAAATGTGGATTGAATGGAAAGGGGGTGGCAAGTGTGGGAGTGATGGGGTGTGTTGGGGCTGAAGAGGTAAGCAGGGGTTAGATTGCAAGGCCTTTGTATGCCAATTTAAGCTGGGCAGGGAGCCAAACCTGGGGGCGTGTCACGGTAAAACGACAGCCGAGGATGGAGTGGAGGGGACCATAGTGGATTAGGAGAGGTGATGTAGGCCTGAGCTGGTTTAATGGTAGACAAACTGTGCAGTAGCCATTCTGACTCACAGTGACCCTTTAGGACAGAGAATTGCCCCATGGGGTCTTATGGAAGCAGCCTGCCACATCTGTCTCTCATGGACCAGTAGTGGTTTCAAACTTACAACCTTTCAATTAGTCACCAACAACTTACCCATGGTGCCACCAGGGCTCGTGGGTATTGAAGTAATGTTTCTCAGCTGGGGTCAGTTTTGTCCTCCAGGGGACATTTGGCAATGTCCAGAGACATTTTTGGTTGTCACAACTTGGGAGTGGTGGGAGCTACTACTAGTGTCTAGTGAGTAGCGGCTAAGGGTGCTCCTCAATATCCTACAGAGCACAGGCAGCCCCCCCAACAAAGATGATCCAGTCCAAAATGCCAGTGGTGCTGAAGCTAAGAAACCCAGCACCAGAGGAAAACCAGAATTGGAGCCTGTCTGTAGGCTGGGGGGAAATGGAGTGGACCTCAGCCTGGACTCTGGAGCCCGCTGCACATTAGCTGTGTAAATTGAGAAAGTCACTTAACGTCTCTGAGCATAAGTTTCCTCCTCTCTAATATAGGTTATTGGGAAGGTTAAAAATTACACATTGGCTGTTGCTATGTGCCATCTAGTTAGTTTCAATTCATAGCAACCCTGTATAGGGTTTCTGGAGTCCTGGTGTGGCACTGTGGGTTAGTCAGTTTGAACTGCAAGGTCACCAGCCACTCCTTGGAAACCTTTACAGGGTCGCTATGGGTTGGAACCAACTTGACAGCACTTAACAACAATAACAACATAGGGTTTCTGAAGCTGTAAATCTTTATGGGAGCAGAAAGCTTCATTTTTCTCCCATGTGGAGTGGCTAATCTGTGGTTAGCAGTCCAATGCTTATCGTACAGTGCTATCAGTGTTCCATATATATGTTTTGTTGTTAAGTGTGCCAAATCGGTTCTGACTCAAGCTGCCTTGTATAGGGTTTCTGAGGAGTGCTTGGTGGGTTTGAGCTGCCAACCTTGAGGTTCAAACTGACCTTTGCAGCCCAGTGCTTATCCTACTCCACCGCACCAGAACTCCTGATACATATATTAAACACTATGTGATATGGTGGTGCTGTGGGTTAGTCATTGGGCTGCTAATCCCAAGGTTGGCAGTTCAAACCCAGCAGCCATTCTACAGAAGAAAGATGGTTCGGCCGGCTCCTGTAAAGATTTAAGTCTCAGAAACCCTGTGCAGAGTTGCTGAGTCAGAATCAACTTGATGGCTGTGGGTCTGTAACAGGAGTTATCTTTAATTAACTTCATTATTTAAAAATAACTATTATTAAATTTTAATTAGTATTTTAAAACATAAATCTGGTAAGGTCCCACCTGCCTCTGCTCAAAGCATTGCCCTGAGTGAGAGCCAAAGTCCTCCCAGGGACCATCTAGGCCCTTTGTCATCTACCCCACCCCCTTACCACTTCCTGCTACTCTCTTCCTGGCTCCTTGGGTCTCACTGGCCTCTTTGCTTATCCTCTAGCACAGCCCACTACTGCCTCAGGGCCTTTTTACTTGTTGGCTCCTCTGTTCCTGAAGGCTCTGGCCCCCTAGAATCATGTGACCCACTCCTTCAACTCTTTGAGGCCTCTGTTCTCAGAGGGCTCTTCCATTATGTAGCCACTTTATGTCCCCCTTGTCCCCTAGTGGCTCCCCTGTCCCCCCAGTAGCTCCACTGCCTTGATTTCTTTCTCTCCAGAACATTCCTCATCATCTAACATATGGTTTAATGTGTGTGTTGTCTCTCTCAACTGGAATGAATCTTCATGAGTTTTATCTTTGGTATACTGCTGTATCCCCATGATAGAACCTCACCTGGCACTTATTTAACTATTGCCTAAATGAATGTTCTTTAAAAATTGCCTAAAAGAGAGATAAGAGGGGATTAGAGAGAAGCTGGAATTGTGGAGCAGGGTCAAGGACTTACGTGGACCTCTGAGAGAGGCCAGCGTCCTGGTATGGCCTGGGCACAGAGCCTTACTTGTTTGCCCACCGCAGACACTCCCCCACCTCCTCGCGGGAGTCCTCCTGTGCTGCTCCGCCTGCCAGACCCTGGACATGGTACCTCCAGGCCAGGCAGGCAGCCAGGCCTGAACAATGTACACTTTCCCCTCCGATAAGTTGCCTCCTTTCAGGGGCACGCAGGGCAGGATGTGCCCTGCTGCTCAGGAAGTGCCTGGGTGGGCCGCTGGAGTGGGCACAGGGCTGGGCGTCTGCCACCTTGGCAGCCATCCTACTGAGAGGCTAGGTACAGAGGAACAAGGGGCAGGGCCAGACTCCTGCTTACCACCAACCCTTACCTAGAAAAATAAAACCTGTAGCCAGTAAGTGGATTCAGATTCTTGACAAACCTGTGTGTTAGAGAATAGAGCCACTCCATAGGGTTTCTTGGCTGCAACCTTTAAGGTAGCAGATAACTAGGACTTTTTCCATGGTACTGTTGAGTGGGTTTGAACTGCCAACCTTTAGGCAAGTAGTCAAGCACAAAAAAGTTTGCAACCCCCAGGGAGCGAGCATCATTTACCCACTCCTCACTAATTAATTCATTCCTCATATCTTTGTTGGGACCTGTCAGAGCTTAACCATGAAAAAGTCAAGAGTCAAACCTCTGCCCTCCTGGGACTTACATTTCTGAGGGGGTATGGAGGAGAATGTGAGGACCAGCTGGCACACACTGGGATGCTCACCTGCCTTGGGCAACTTATCCTTGGACTACTATGGTGCGAGGTGTGCTGGAGGCTACGAGCGACCTCAGAGACTGCAGGGGCATCCTGGTTCTGAGGTGTGCCTCTTAGACTCGGAGAAGGAGCTGAGAACCATGGGCTTCCCCAGGCTTCTCTAACCCCCCCAAGTCTCCCCCTTCCCTCCCTCCCACAGCATTTCCATGCGTGATCGTGTGCTGCTAGGAAGCTGACATGATTTCTGATGAGTATTTCCTCTTTTTCCCCCTTCTCCCTAAGCTGACTCACTTGGTGACGCAGAGGCTCCGGACCAAAGGCCCTCATGCCCCCCACAGGCTTCCTTACTCAACACACAGTCTTGACTTGGCTGCTTTCTCTAGAGCTCTTTCCTGCCTGTGGTTCAGTTTCCCATTCAGGGGCCCAAACTCAGTATAAGCAAAAATTGGGCCCTTGAGGAGGGATGTTTGGAGACCTAGCACAGAATCTTCTAAATGGTAGAAGAAGCTTCTCACTTCCCTATCCAGGTCTGAGTGCTTGTACACAGACCTCTGGAGTAGTATGCCCCCTTGCATACTTATCCATAGTTGTTGATTTGCCCTGGACCTCAGTGCCTGAGGACCCTTTGGTCTTTACAGACAGGCAGGATGGGACAGAGGAAGGCCCTTGGAGCCAGGCTTTCTTTCTCAAAGTTGTCAAATCTGCCTTTGGTTTCTGAGTATCCTACAGGACCTGTAACCTACGAAGTCCCAGTTAGCACAGAGCAAGAGTCCTATTTTAAAACATGGCCCAACATTCTTTGGCACTTTTCCCATCAAGAGATGGGAAGTCTCTGGCGCCACAAATAGTTTTTGCTCAAATCAGGCTGCGAACCTTAAGGCCAGCAGTTCGAAACTACCAGCCGCTCCACAGGAGAAAGATGAGGCGTTCTGCTCCCGTAAAGATTTACAGCCTCGGAAATCCTGTACAGGGTCGCTATGGGTCGGAACCGACTCGAAGACACTTAACAACAACTAACCTAAAGGTTGACAGTTCAAGCCCACCCAGAAGTACCATGGAAGAATGGCCTGGCAATCTGCTTCCATATAGGTCACAACCAAATCTGTGAAGACTGCAAACCCTATGGAGCAGTTCTACTCTTAACACATGAGATTGTCCTTTGCTCCGGCTAAACAGGAAGTGCTTGGTTTACCCCGATGGCAGTTGACAAGCCAGGCATCTGACATCTCTAGCATCGCCAGCCCCTGGTACCTCACACCTTCAAGGCCTGTTCTCCATTTCTCAGTGTGTTGACTGAACAGAGTGATGCTGGGTGAACACAGGTTAACTCCGCCAACAGAGCTCAGAAGTGTAGGAAGCTGGGCCTTGAACATGATTGGGGTTTGAGGCAGAACTAGAAATGCTGACTGGTATGGGAAGGGCACATCAGAGACTGGTCACAGGCTGCCTCTGACGAGAGAAGAGAATGGGGGCTGGCGGCAGATGATTCCCTAACTACCCTTTGAACACTACACTTGTGGCTGTAAATCCTATTCCAAGATCCTTCTTCACACTCATACTTACATTGTTGTTGTTGCTAAGTACCATGGAGTCGGTTCCGACTCATAGTGACCCTGCACAGGGTTTCTGAGGTTGTAAATCTTCATGGGAGCAGAAAGCCTCATCTTTCTTTCTTCCGCGGAATGAAATTGCTGACCTTGAGGTTAGCAGCCTGATTCGTAACCACTATGCTACCAGAGTGTGTAGATAACTAACATGAACAATCAGAATCTCTGACTGAGGGAACAACTCCGTCCTAGCAATGGGCTTCGTTATTGGGGAATGAGGAGGATGAATGAGGGAGGACTGGAGGAAATCCTAGCAGCCTCCATGGGTGCTCGGACTACATTCCTCATCTACTCACCCTGAGGTTTTGGGCATCTCACTGCCTGAGGGTCTTTTTCTGCCAAGAAAGAGGGGCTGGTCATGACCACAGTACAGGCTGAAAGTGCCAGGGACTGAAAGCCCAGACCAACCCCTAACCATTGATGGACCAGGACCTCAGTTCCTCACCTCTTAAAGGGTTACCTCTGTGGTGAGCTCTAACCTGGCTGGCTCTCTGAGTTCTCCAGAAGAACTGGGGCTCCAATTCTCCCAGTGATGACAGGCTAGACAGTACATCCATTAATGGAGTCTTTCCCTTCCCTATCTTACTTCCCCATTCCTCTTCTGGTGTTATCTGTGATCCTGTCCATTAAAGTAAGTAAACACAAACAAAACCCGTTCCCATAGAGTTCATTCTGACTCATGGTGGCAGGGTCGAACTGTGCTCCTTCGGGTTTCCATTGGCTGATATTTTTGTAAGTGGATCACCAGGCCTGACTTCTGGGTAGACTCAAGCCACAACCTTTCAGTTAGCAGCCAAGTGTATTAACCATCTGCATCACTCTGGAACTCCTTCCATGAAGCACTTGTCCTTGAGTCCTTCTTTCAGGGTTGGAATCCTGGAGAACCCAGTTCAAGAAAGATACTATTTTGAGTACTGACTGAACTCATGATCAGGCTGGGGAATGAAATGAACAAAGTTAAGTTAGTAAGAGCACCAACATGAAAGCATATGCAAAATACAGGTAGTCATATAATAAATAGCCCACCTCTATTCAAGCCACTGCTGTGTGACAGGACTAGGCGAAGGGCTGGGTGGATCTTCCTTATCACCACAGTCTCTGGGATTGGCACTGTTGCTACCCGTCTTTGACAGGTAAGGAAACTAAGCTTTAGGGGAATTGTTTAGTCAAGGGCTAGGAGAGTTTAGTCAAGTTGGCCTGGAGAGTCTGGGCTCCAAACAATGGTGTTGAAGGAGAATATTGAAAGTGTCATGGGCTGCCAAAAGAACAAACAGATCTGTGTTGGAAGAAGTGCAGCCAGAGTGCTCCTTGGAGGCCAGGATGGCCAAACTTTGTCTCATACTTTGGACATATTGTCAGGAGGGACCAGTCACTGGAAAAAGATATCATGTTTGATGAGGTGGAGGGTCAGAGAAAAAGAGGAGGACCCCCAGCGAGATGGATTGGCAAAGTGGCAGCATCAATGGGCTCAAGCGTGGCAACAATTGTGAGGTTGGCCCAGGACCGGGCAATGTTTCGTTCTGTTGTGCACAGGGTCACTATGAGTCGGTACCGACTCAATGACACCTAACAACAACAACAACAACAACATGTTACCTACCGTCCTGTGGAGAGCTTGGAAAGAGAGAGGCCTGTTATGCCCAGCGGTCCTTGGCAAGATGTCTTAGGAAGGGGACATTTAAGTTGAGACTCGGAGGATGAACAGACATTGGGAAGATGGAATAGTCTAGTGAGGGCTTTGGGCTTCAATTTTCCCACCTGTCAAGAGGGCAAAACAATAGTACCCCTCTCAAAGGGGCATTTGAGGATAAAGTGAGTTGATAGTGATGTAAATGTATCTGAATTGTACCAAGGGTTAATGTGCATGGCTGCTAATTGAAGGGTTGAAAGTTCGAATTTGCCCAGAGGCATCTCAAAAGAAAGGCCTCGTTTTCTACTTCTGAAAAACCAGCCACTGAAAATCTTATGGACCACAGTTCTACTTCGACACACATGGATCTCTATGAGTCAGAATTGACCTGTCAGCGACTGGCTTTCTTATAGACTTAAAGAGCTTGTGGTAAGTGTTCAATACATGCTGATTCTTATTGGCGATGAATGGGAACAGCTGTCGGGTGTGGTCCTGCTTGTCCTCAGAACAAGGCTCTGGAGGCAATTTTCCAGCACTCAGGCCCTGAGGCAGGGAGCTGGAGGAGCCAAAGGAAGTTAATTAGTCCAGAGTCTCTAAACTTGGGTTTTTACTGTCTGCCTAGAGTACTCCTTCTTAAAGAACTCCCCAGCCTTTGTCACCCAGTCCCCACACCTCCCATCCTTGACAACTTGGAAGTCCCTCCTGTTGTCTAACTCTTTTCTTCTTGCTGTACATTTTATTCCACAGGACAAAGGGAAAACTAGTGAATCAGGGTGATTGGTGTTGGAATGGAATCTGCTGGAATCAGAGCAGGTGAAGCCTGCTTGTGTGTGGGCCACAGACTGTGGTACCCAGAGAAAACCCATCTTGGGTACTGATGCTCACCTGGCCCAGGAGGGAGGAAGCTAGGTCAGGGGTCTCCCATTGGCAAATGAAATCAGAGGGAAATTTAGGTGGTGGTGGCTGTGGGTAGAGCTTGGGCTTTGGAGGGCTCCCAGACCCAACTTGGAGGTTCCTCCTAGGAACTGAAGAGGCATTTGGGGGCAAAGTCTGTGAGGGGAAGAAACAGTTTTCTGCTGGACTCCCTCTTTGTGGACATATCTCCTGATGAGCAATGATTCCTCTTTCAGATTGGGATTCCCTGCCTGAGACGCTTCTGCAACAAAGAGATGAAGGCTGAGTCTGAGTCCCAGCTCTGTCACTTTTTAGCTGCGTGATATTGAGCAGCTTCCTGAGTTTCCCTTCTAATGTACATTTACCACCATATTAAATTGCCAAGTTTCCATTCAGCGTTGGCAGAATGGAGATAATCCATTCTGCTTGATCCCAAGTGAATTCCATTAGTTCTGTGAGTTTCCGTTTCCCCAACTATAAATGGAGATGGAGATGAGGTGACACTAAATGCAATCTTGTCTTAGCACCATCTAGCAGGCAGGTAACAGTAGTTGGTAATATTATTGTTGTTAAATGCTATCGAGTCAGTCCTGACTCATATCCACCCTGTATACGACTTCCGAGGAGTGGCTGGTGAGTTTGAACTCCTGACCTTGCAGTTCAAACTGATCTGGCGTTCCAGTGCTTATCCTGTAGTACCACACCAGGTTAGTATTAGTTTCCCCTTTCTGGCTCCAGCCTAGTGTCCTGTCTCCAATAGCCTTCCTCTCTGCTTCCCCAGCCATCACTGGGCAAATATGAGTATAGAGGGGTGACTAAAGGGCTGGGGCCACTCCTAGCTATGTTGAGAAAGAGGGTTCAGAATGAAAGCAATGCCAAGCAAAGGAAGGAGCTGCTGAGGTTCAGCTGTATCTACTCCATGTTTGTCAAAGGCCTGCTGGGAGGTGGGAAGGAATCGGTGGGGGCTTGGGACCATGGCAGCGAGGATATCTAAGGTCCTACTCTTGAGAAGTTCTCACCCTCACGTCCTTCCTTTGTCTGGGTAGGGTGTGATCAGTGAGATGATTCCAAGTGTCATTTGGGATTAGTTAGTTCCTAGACTTCAGGCCCCCACATGTCTGTCAGTTTGTCCTTCTGTTGCTATGGTACTGGCAATTATGGCACTGGTGTTTCAAATATAGCAGGGTCATCCATGGTGAACAAGTTTCGGTGGCACTTTCAGGCTAAGAGCAGACTAAGAAGAAGGAATAGACAGTCTACTTCAGGGAGATTAGCCCCTTAGTAACAGTGACACACTGTCTGATATAGTGCCAGGTGATGCACCATTCAGGTTGGAAGGCACTCAAAATATGACTGAAGAAGACTTGCCTCCTCAAAGTAGAGTTGACCCTAATGACGTGAATGGAGCAAAGCTTTTGGGATCTGATGGGGCACAACTCAAAATGAGAAGAAACAGCTGCAAACATCCATTAATAATGGAAACATGATATGTACCAAGTATGAATCTAGGAAGATTGAAAGTTATCAAAAATGAAATGGAACACATAAAAACCTATATGCTAGGTATTAGTGAGCTGAAATGGATGGGTACTGGCCATTTTGAATGAGACAATCACACAGTTATTTACTGTGTCAGGAATAAGAAATTCAAGAGAATGGCATCACATTCATCATCAAATATGACATTTCAAGATCTATCTTGAAATACAATGCTGTCTGTGATAGGATACTATGTATATGCCTATAAGGAAGACCAGTTAATACAACTATTATTTAAATTCATGAACCAACCACCAAAGTCAGTGATGAAGAAACAGAAGAGTTCTACCAACTTCTTCATTCTGAAACTTATCAAACATGAATCAAGATGCATTGATCATTACCGGTGATTGGAATGTGAATGTTGGCAACAAAGAAGAGGGGTCAGTAGTTGGAAAATATGGCCTTGATGATGGAAATGATGCTAGAGATTGAATGATAGAATCTTACAAGACCATCAATGTATTCATTGCAAATACCTTTTTCAACAACATAAATAGTGACTATACACATGGACTTCGCCTGATGGAATACACGGAAACCAATTGACTGCATCTGTGGGAAGAGATGATGGAGAAACTCAGTATCATCAACCAAAACAAGGCCAGGGACCAACTGTGGAACAGACCATCAGTTGCTCATATCCAAGTTCAGGCTGAAGCAGAAGAAAATTAAAACAAGTCCAAGAGAACCTAAATGAATCCTTGAACATATCCCACCTGAATTTAGAGACCATCTCAAAAACAAATTTGATGCAATGAACATTTATGACTAAAGACCAAGGGAGTTGTGGGATAACATCAAGAACATTATACATGAAGAAAGCAAAAGGTCATTTAAAATATAGGAAAAGTAAGAAAAGATCAAAGTGGATGTCAGGAGAGACTCTTAAATTTGCCTTTGAATATAGAGTAGTTAAAGCCAATGGGAGAAATGATGAAGTAAGGGAGCTGAACAGAAAAATTTCAAAGGGCAGCTTGAGAAAACAAAGTATTATATTGAAATGTGCAAAAAGACCTGGAGTTAGAAAGCCAAAAAGGATGAACACACTCAGCATTTCTCAAGCTGAAAGAACTGGAGAACAAATTAAAACCTCAAGTTGCAGTATTGAACGATTCCATGGGCAAAACATTGAACTATGCAGGAAGCATCAAAAAACAATAGTACAGAGTCACTGCACCAAAAAGAATTGGTCAATGTTCAGCTATATCAGGTGGTAGCATATGATCAAGAGCCGATATTATTGAAGGAAGGAGTCTTAGATGCACTGAAGGCATTATCGGAAAACTCCAGGAATTGACAGAGTACAAATTGAAATGTTTCAACAAACTGATGCAGTGCTGGAAACACTCACTAGTCTATGCCAAGTAATTTGGAAGGCAGCTACCTATCCAGCTGATTGGAAGAGATCCATATATGTGCCCATTCCAAAGAAACGTGATCCAATGGATTGCAGAAATGACTGAACAATATCATTGATATCACATGCAAGTAAAATTTTGCTGAAGACAATGTAAAAATGATTGCAGCAGTGCATCACCAGGGAGCTGCTAGAAATGCAAGCCAGATTCAGAAGAGGATGTGGAACAAAAGATATCATTGCTGACATCAGATGAATCTTAACTGAAAGCAGAGAATATAAGAAAGATGTTTGCTGTGTTTTAATGACTAAGCAAAGGCATTCAGCTGTGTGGATCATAACAAACTATGGAGAACATTTCAAAGAATGGGAATTCCAGAACACTTAATTGTGCTCATGAGGAACCTGTGCATCTAACAAGAAGCAGTTGTTCAAACAGAACAAGGGGATAAAACTTCATGGTTTAAAATCAGGAAAGGTATGCACTAGGGTTGTATTTGCTCACCATACTTATTCAATCTATATGCTGAGCAAATAATCCGGAGAAACTGTATTATATGAAGAAGAATGTGGCATCAGGATGGGAGGAAGGCACATTAACAGCCTGTGATATGCAGCTGACACAACTTTGCATGCTGAAAGAAAAGAGAAGCAATTGCTCATGGAGATCAGACACTACAACCTTCAGTATGGATTATAACTCAAAGTAAAGAAAACAAAAATCCTCACAGTGGGACCAATAAACAATATCATGATAGACTGAGAAAAGATTGAAGTTGTCAAAGACTTCATTTTGTTTATGTCCACTATCAGTCTCATGGAAGCAACAGTCAAGAAATCTAAGGATGCATTACATTGGGCAAATCTGCTGCAAAGGACCTCTTTAAAGTGTTAAAGAGCAAAGAGGACTAAGGTGCGCTTAACCCAAGCATGGTGTTTTTAATCGCCTCATATACATATCAAAGCTGGATAATGAATAAGGAAGACAGGAGAATAATTGAGTCATTTGAATTGTAGTGTTCGAGAAGAATATTGCAAGTACCATAGATTGCCAGAAGAACAAAACAAATCTGTCTTGGCAGAAGTACAGTTAGAATGCTCCTTAGAAGCCAGGATGGTGATACTTTGTCACGTACTTTGGTCCTGTTATCAGAAGGGATCAGCCCCTTGAAAAAACATCATGCTTGGTAAAGTAGAGGGTCATCAAAAAAGAGGAAGACCCCCAACAAGATGGATTGACACAGTGGCTGTAACAATGGGCTCAAACTTAACAACAATTATTAGGATGGTGCAGGGCTGGGCAATGTTTCCTTCTGTTCTAAGTAAATGAAGTTGCTCTGAGTCAGAACCAATTTGATGCCACCTAACAACAGCAGACTTCAGGCAGTTCTTGGTGGGAGTTCACCTCAGTCCACTGGGAGCACACCTTTCAGGTCTTGAACAGGCTGACCTCAGGGTCCTCCTTTCCCATGGAACCCCCTTCAGGGGACCCTGAGAGTTCCAGTGCTTCCTGGACAGGGATTCCGACGTCACATGTGAGCACAAGACAGGCATCCACTAAGTGTTGATAGGAGAAATGATTGAACAAAGACACCTAGACGGAAAGAGGTCGGGACTTTCAGGGGATCTGGGCTGACCCATGACTGATTCCACTCCCTCAAGCTTCTTCTATGGTGCTCCCCAGCCTTGTTGCTGTTGTTAAGTGCCGTCGAGTCGATTCTGACCCATAGCGACACTGTATGGTGGTGGTTGTGATGTGCTGTGGAGTCGGTTCTGACTCATAGTAACCCTGTACAGGTTTCCGAGGCTGTAAATCTTTACGGGAGCAGAAAGCCTCATCTTTCTCCCATGGAACAGCTGTTAGTTTCGAACTGCTGACCCTGAGGTTAGCAGCCCTATTTGTAACCACTATGCTACCAGTGACAGACACTGTATAGGGCTTCCTTTTTCCATGAATCAATTCCAACTCATAGCAATCCCATGAGTTATAGAGTAGATCTGCTCCACAGGGCTGTCTTGGCTGTATTCTTTATGGGAACACATATCCAGGCCTTTCTTACGTGATGCCAACTTTTCAGTCAGTAGTTGACCACAATCAATTTGTGCCACCAGGGAACCTCCTCTCTCCACAAGGAGAAGGAATTGCTGGGATTTAAAGTCCCCAGGGACAATGCTCCATCTATGACTTAGTGGGTAAATACCTGGCTTGCCTACCCCCTTGGTGGGTTGATTCTGAGATTCTGAGCAGTGCCCTGCTCTGAGTGGTCTATCAGAGAGTCTCAGGCAGGGCCGAACCCAGGGGCCCACAGAGGGAATCTGCTCATTAACTCATTCTTATCAGCTTCCCCCCTTCACTGCCTCCTTTCCCTGCTACCTAACTTACGTTTCCTGGAATTATCTCCCAAATGAACAACTGCCTCCTGATCTGTTTTGAAGGGAACCCAATTGAAGCCAGGGGCCTCAGCAAGTTAAGTGGTTGATCTCTTTGAGTCTTGATTTCCTCAACAGTCAAATGTCTCCATGGTGCCTGCTCTCTCAGCAGTGGTGAGGGTCACAGGAGCTGGAGACAGTGAGAAGCAGCCAGGGGCTGGAAAGTACCGGGCTAAAGCTTTCTTTGGAATCCTCTCCCATGACATGAAACTCTTGCTGTTGTTGTAATACAGGATACTGGATATTGTTCGTGACAGGACAAAATCCAAAGGGCTGTACAATAGAAAGAGTGAGTCCTCATGTAAACTATTTACTTTGGTTAATAATAATGTGTCAATATTGATTCATCAATTGCAACAAATATGCCACAATAAATACGCAAGACATGAATAATAGGGAGAATGTGTGCAGAGGGAGGGGGTCTATGGAAACTCCTCTGCATTATCTGCTCAGTTTTGCTGTACAACTGTTATAAAGAATAAAATCTATTAATTGAAAGCAAGGAAGAACAAAGCAGCCTCTGGACTGATAGCTACAGGACTGAAGCTTTCTTTGGAATTGTTTTCCTGGGAAACTCATGAAGGTCAGAACCCAGAATGTTAGTTAGCTTGTCTGCTTCCTGACCCTCATATACAGGAAAATGCTGAACACTCCTCCCGAGATCCAGGAGTTCAGAGGGGGCCAGCCCAGCCAGGGTGGGAATGCAGGGAGTTAGAACCTTCCTAGGAACCAAGTGAAATGACATGTTCCATAGACTTTAGGGAAGGGGCTCCCCACCCCAGCTCATAACAGTCTGTCTGGTCCTGTCTGCTCTTACAGTGTGTTGTCCACTCCCTCCCTGTGAGTTGATTTTGTGTCAGTTTGCTTGTGCCTGGATTCTTAGTGGTTGGGCAGTTGTAGTAATCCCCTATGATGAAATCGAATACAATGTAGCCACCTCCTTCATTATGGGATCTGATGTGATCAACTTTGATCAGATGTAATTATTCTACTTTCAAGGAAGTCAGATGCAATCTTTAGGATTAGGTTGTATCTTGAGTCAATCTCTTTCTCTTTTTAAATGTTTTATTGTGAATTATGTGATAGTTTACATGGGAGAACATTAGCTTTACATTCATCCTATCGTAGATCGTTTCATTGCCATGGTTACATTCTCCTACATACATCATCAACCAACCAAACGGTATACCCTGCAAGCCTGCTCCTTGGTCATTAGCACACAGCCCCTCTCCCTCTCTGGGTCTAAAGTCCCCAGCTGTTCCATCTCTCCACGTGATTGATTGTGCCTCCATCTCCGGTGTCACTGCTTCTCTGGTTAGGGTCCCGCACTCTGCTATTCTCCCTGATGGTCCCAGGGACCTCCGCTCCTGGACTGCAAAGTCAATCACTCCCCTCCTTGCTACAAAGCACCTACCTTTACATTCCCCAACTTCATAGTCAGTCCTGAAAGCAATTATTCACTATTGTATCACAAGAGACCTATCCCCATCTCTTTTCATCAGCCCCACCAAGACGCTTGGTGTTGATACTACAGATTGAGACTACTCAGTGGAGATTCTATCTTCCTCCACATCCTCTGGATCTAGGCTCCCTCTTAAAAGCTTGTAAGCCAGTCACTTCTTGCCTTTGTAATCCCCCCATTTTGGGTAGCCAATGTCCAAGTTGCCCATCCCTCTCTACTCTGTGTATGGAGGGGGTGGGAATGATTCTTGCTGTAAAGATTTGTTCCCTCTTTTGAGCTACTGCATCCGTAGGTGTAAGTCAAGTTCATCAAATTATATCAGGAGTCAATCTCTTTTGAAATAGAAAAGAGATTAAACAGGTAAAAACAGAGCTCAGAGGGACCATCAAGAAAGAAGGTGGAGTGGAGTGTGTTCTTTGGACCTGGGGGTCTCTGCAGAGTGAAGCTCCTAGATTCAGGGGAAGATTGATGCCAAGATACATGGTGGTCTCTAAGGGGCACTGGGCCTACAGATGCTGAAAGGCGCCAAGGACCTTCCTCCAGAGCTGACAAAGAGAGACAGCCTTCTCCTAGAACCAGCACTCGATATCTGGACTTTTAGCCTTCTAAACTGTGAGAGAGGGATCTGGTGTGGCACTGTGGGATAAGCGCTGCACTGCTGACTGAAAGGTCAGTGGTTCAAACCCACCAGCTGCTCCTGGAAACCCTCTACAGAGTCGTTATGAGTCAGAACCGACTTGATAGCACTTAACAACAACAACAATGAACTGTGAGAGAATACATTTCTGTTTGTTAAAAGCATTTATTTGTGGCATTTCTGTTATAGCAACACTAGACAACTAGCCACCCCAGGAAAGGCACCTTCAGCCCTTACGTTCTATGTTCTACCCTCTCCAAGGATGGCTATTATTTCATCAGTATCTCTCAACTCTGTCATGTCTCTGTATTTCAGGCTCCCACCACACACACACACACACACACACACACACACACACACACACACACACACCAGGGACAGCTCCCACATCTCTCACCTGGGCCACTGTGACATCTCTTTCAAGCAAGGTTTCACTCAGATTCCAGCCAGGCTTCCCAGCTAAAAGCCTTCAATACAGTGTCAGATTACCCAACAAGCAAGATAAGCATGGACTTACTTGTGCTTATTTAGTAAGCTGCAGTAAACAATTTCATATTTTTTCACGACATCACCATTCTGCTTCTAGGTATGACTGACATCTGTCTCTCTCCCAATCCCCAGCACCTTCCTATAGAATCAAAGTCTTGTTTCAAGTTTACAATCCCCAACCCAGTAAGCAAGGTAAGCACAGTGTTATTGATGCTTTCTTACTCATCTATACTGAACAGTTTCACATGTTTTTTCACCACATCAAAAAAATTTGTTTCTACAAATGAGTAAAAAGTCTATGCTTACCTTGTTTATTTGGTAATCCACTCACTCCTCCCTTGATGGCTTCTTATTACCAACAAAAAGACTAAAATTCCTCCCTGTGGTCACAAGGCCTTGCCTGACATTCACCTCATCTCTCACCAGTGTGCCTCTCTGGTCACACTGCTTGCTTCTTTATAGTGACATAGTCACTGTGTTCCTTCTTGCCACAGGGCCTTTGCACATGTACTTTGCCTGGAGTACCTTCCCCTTCTTTCCTCACCTACCAGACACCTGCCTTTCCTTCAGGTGTCTGTTTAGGGGGCACTTCCTCAGGGAAGTCCTTCTATTATGTTCCAACTGCCCCAACTCCTTTAACCCCCCAGTCCATCCCCAGTCTGCAGCATAATTGCAATATAATGTATCTAAGCAACTCAGACCCACATCTGGACTTGAACTCCATGAAGGCAATCACTATTGTCAAGTGGCTGAGTGGAACCCTCCTACCAGACTGCATGTTCATTATAGACCAGGAAAGTGCCTTTAGAGAAAAGCACCCCCAGACTCTGAGGACATGCCTCGAGGTAGCATCTCCCTCAGTGCCTTGGGATGCTTCTGAGAGTTCTGGTGTCTGGTTGGAGGTCGGGGCTGCACTCAGCCAGGCCTCAGTAAGGCCCGCTCTGTTCTTCTAGGGTTGGAGGAGCCGGATGGGGGTGTGGGAGGAAGAGGCCTCTTGTTCAGCCCAGGAATCCCTCCTCTTCCCGGCTGCTCTCCATCTGGCCAGCAGCCTCCCCCGCTGCCCAGGGACAAGGGCTCCAGTGTCTGCTCAGCTCCTGGGCAAACAGCAGACCTTTCTCTCCCTCTCCCTTCCGAAGTGCCTTGGCCGTGACCTTTCCCTGCCTCGTTGGAAGGGCATGGCACACCCCTTGAAGGAGGTCCTCTTCTTTCTGAAGCAGCCAGAAAGAGAGGCTGGCAAACCTACACCAGAGCAGGTTCTGTTGGGTGGGTGAACTAAATTTTGGCCATGCCCAGCTTCAACCAGGCAGGTTGGATGAGGGCCTCAGTCCTGCCAAGGTAGGGGTGGGGCATGGCTGGAGGCCAGGGCCCAGCCCAGGTGGACTTGCTATTGTCCTCTCTCCCTCCTGTCAGGCAAAGGCTGCTCCTGCCTGGTTCTGGCCCTGACCCTGGCTGGCCCTGCGAGGCTTGCCATGTGGCTCCCCTTTCCCACAGGATTTCTTCTAATCCAGCTTCCTTATTGGCACATGAGGTGTTAAGACCTAGGCACTCTCAAAAAGACCTGGGCTGTTCCCCTTCATGGTGCAGTTGAGAAGAGATAGGATGATCAGGTAACTCCTCTCTTGAGGGCTCCTACCAGGAGTGCTGACTGTTATGGGCATTAGGACTTGAGGGAAGGCGATTGGGAACTATAATCAGGTAACCTCCACCCCTCCCAGCTCTGACTTAAGGGAAAGTCTCAGTTCAGCCGAGCCCCCAGGACTTATTATCCTCATGGCCAGTGAGTGTAAGGGGCACTCAATGACTGAAGACCAAATCCAAATCGGGGAAGGGACTTGCAAGCCTGATTTGTGGAGATCTCCATGCAGATCTTCCACCTCATCAATGTCCTCTCTGTGGTCAGTCATACACACACACAGATTCCACCACTAGATCTTCATTTCTTTAGATCTACCAGCACTTTCCTTTTGTGAGATTCCTCAGGACTATGCCAATAACGGCAGTTAGGCTGTGTGTTCGTTCCTTCAGCCACTGTCCAGATCCACTGGCTATTCTTCCGCACTTGCTTTAGGCCCAGTAGGCTGATGGTGACCTGAGTTGTGACCAGGCTTCCTTATCTTTCATTCTCCACTAGGCTGGGCCAGTGGGAAGCAGTGGTAAGAGACTGGGGACAGAAGGAGGGAGATGCCAGGGGATTTATTCCATTCGCTTCCTCCTACCACGTCTAGATTGACGTTGGCTGGCTTTGTTTTTCAGAGGGCCACACCTCCCTCCTTGGTCTTTTCAAGCCTGAGGTAGAAAAGCTCCCTGAGATTGCTAACTCCAGCGTGCTGCACCATCCCTTGGTGGGTCCCATAACCCAGCCAGGTCTCTGCAAGCCAATCTGTTCATTAAACTCTTTCTAGAGCTCTGGTAGTGTAGTGGTTACGAATTGGGCTGTGAACCGCAAGGTCAGCAGTTCAAAACTACCTGGTGCTCTGCAGGAGAAAGATGAGGCTTTCTGCTCCCGTAAAGATTTACAGCCTCGGAAACCCTGTTCAGGATCGCTATGGGTCTGAATTGACTCGACGGCACTTAACAACAACAACAACAGCCACCCTTTGGAGTCCCTACGTGGCACAAATAGTTGATGAGCTTGGCTGCACAAAAGGTTGTTGACTGAAACCAACTCACAGGTACCTTGGAAGGCCTGCTGATCTATGACTGAAAAATCTGCCATTGGAAACCCTATGGGAAAACAGTTCTACTCTGTAACACATATGGGGTCACCATGAGTTGAGTTGGAAATGACTTGACTGCAACTTTTTTTTTTTTTTAATCACCCTTTGGGGGTTGTTGTCAGTTTCAGGGTGTTGTCAGGACTTGACTACTTCTACATTCTTATTTTACACCTGAGACTGAGCCCCAGAGAGGTGGACAGCTTCTCTAAACTCCTGGTCAGTGGTTGGAGCTAGGACTCCAGGCATCTTGCTTCAGGATGCTTTTACCTTGTCTGGGAATGTGCCCTGGGAGGAATCTACCTACCAGCCACTCTTCAAAGGGGAGGAGGAGGAGGAGGCCTCTAGGATGTGATATGCATCCCTTCAGTCCCAGGGAAGACCTGGAGTAGAGTCCTTGGTTTCAGGACTCCAAAATCAGGGCACCCTGACTAGTGCAAATGGTTAAGTTGTTTGGCTGCTAACCAAAAGGTTGGAGGGACTAATCTACTTGAAGACACCTCAGAAGAAAAGCCTGACAATCTGCTTCCAAAAACCAGCCAAGGAGTACATTAGAGAGGAGGGGATCACACACCTTCCTGTGACCTGTCAGGATCCTAGCAGCCGACTGCTTTTATCTCTTTCTTCAGCCACCATGTGTAAGACAGCCTTCAGAGAGCTCACTTCCCCTCTGGTCCCTTGCATGTGGTAGGTGGTCAGAAAATGTCTGAAATAAGCAGATATGGTCTCAATGACTGGTGGGGAGGGAGGGATGGGGGTGGGGAAACAGAACAAGTTCTGTCTCCTTTCTAGACTTTTTCAAGAGGCTGAGTGTGTAAGGTTCCTGGGCCAGGCAGTCCTGTGGCTAAGTGGTTGCTGTGGGCTGAGGTACCAGCCCAGGGCGGTTATGGCATGGGGAAAGAATTCTCTGGGAACCCCGGCGGGCTTGGGCGGTACCCCACCCACGGAGGGACCCGGCTGGGTGACTGCTGCACTGACTCAGCCCTTCTGGCAGGTCTCCGCCCCAATCCTCCCCTGCCATATCAAGAGTGAGAACGGAGGAAGCTCCCGAGAACTCCCTGTTATCTACCCCAAACCACGAGACTGTCAGACAGTGTGGCTAGCATGGGAGGTGTCTACTCCAGTCATAGTCAGAAGAGGGCCTGAAAGAGTTTAAAGAACCGTCAGAGTCAAGGGTGAAGTCTGGGATGGTGGTGTAAACCCTGTTTAAAAGCCCAGCAAAGATCCATAGCAGAGCTGGGAGCCAGGCTCCAGAGGTGGTTGGTCCTGGGTGGGTGGCTGGTAGGTGGGGGAAATCTAGGGTTCAGAGCTGGTAGCTTTCTCCACAGTCTAATTTCTTCTTATCCTCCCCCTCTGAGTCCTGGGGGACTGAGTCTCACTCCTTTACTGTCTCTTAGGTCCAAGGCGAATACAAACTGGAAGAAAGTGTTTTCCTAGGGGTCTTCCCGCTGATGCTTGAATCTTGGGGAGTGTCTTACTTTGCTGGGGCTGCTGTAAAGAAAAACCACAAATGGGTGATTTTAAAGGATGAAAATTTATTTTGTCACTCGTTTAGGAATTTAGAACTCTAATTTCAGGCACTGGTTCTAGTGAAGGATTCTCGCTGTTGGCTTTGTCTTTCTCAGCTTTTGTTCCTGGGTTCCTTGAGATTGCCACATGACATCTATCTCGCCTGATTTGCACATGCTTGCTTCTGTGCCTAATCTGCTCTTTTTATATTTCAAAGTTGGTTAGGTTTAAGGCACAGCCTATATTGATATGGTCTCATGACAAAGAAACCCTATTTCCAAATGGGATTACATCCACCAGTATAGGAGCTAGGATTGTAACCTATGTTTTGGGGGGACACAATTCAATCTATAGCATGGATAATAATGTTTTGAATTTCTTTATTTTCATTTTCTTTCAGTTCTAGGTTATATATCCACATATTTTAAAATGCAGACATTTCAAAAAGTTTAGATGAAAAGTAATTCTTCTTCCCTGAGTCATGCTCCTCAGGTCCCTCACCTAGAAATCCCTGTAGTCACTGGCTTCTTGTGAATTGTGAGCATTGGAATTTATGACTAGCACTTCCCTGCCCCTCTGCTTTCCCTCTGGAATAGGCTCACTTGGGAGGAGAGGCAGACGGGTGCTGGGAAACACCCCGTCATTGAGGTTGGGGCCTTGGCCAAGCAGTCTGGTTACCATGTGCATGGTTGTGGCCTCCTTTCTGGACCTGAACTTGGCTCCAGCTTTTCAGTTTCTCACTAAAGCCACTCAGGAGGGGTGAGGCCATCCGTCTTCTTTCCCAACTACTTAGAGTATCCCTGGAAGCTTCTCACTTTCCCCTAGGGAACCAGCTGCCTTGACACCCCAGATTGGCCTCCTACAGTCTCCCTTAATCTCCTGATGTAGTTTATATACTTCCTCCCACCCTCTTTCTCCTTGACCGTTTCATTGTACAAAGATCTATTAAACACTTACAATGTGGTGTGGTGCTGTGGACTAATGCGTCAGACAACAAAGTCATTTGAACTTCAAGTTCAAGTCATTTGAACTGCAAGTTCAAAGTTGTTTGAACTGCAGCTGGTTCAAGCTCACCAGTTGCTCCTTGGAAACCCTAGACAGGGTTTCTATTAGTAGGAACCGACTCCATGGCACTTAACAACAACAATGTGCCCAACTTGGTCTGGGGACACAATGCGAGCTGGATATAGTGTCTTCTACCCAGGAACTCACAAGTGTGGCAACAGTAGTGAGGTTGGTCCAGGATCAGGCAGTGTTTCATTCTGCTGTGCATAAGGTCGCTATGGGTCGGTACTGACTCGATGGCACCTAACAACAGCAACAACATCCAGGAATTGACTGTTTAATGGGGGAAGCCAAAGAAGAGAAACGACAAGCCTTGCTATATTCTCTGATCATGAGGGAAGAAAGAAATTGCATGCTAAAAAGCTTGGGTGATGCCTAGTATTGAAGAGGAAATGTTTTGGAGGGAGCGCTCATACATGGCTGAGAGCATATATTAGAACACTTCAGAAAGTAATTTGGCAATTACTAGGAAGTGGAGAATTAGCGAAAAAGAGGCAGACCCTAAAGAGATGGATGGACAGAGTAGTAGCAACAAAGGGCTAAAACACAACAACAGTTGTGTGGACACCATAGGACTGGGCAGTATTTCATTCTGTGGCTACGAGTCAGAATCTACTGGACAGCACCTAACAAGAAGAAGAATGAAATGGATGATGCTCTTCTTTATGATCTAGCAATTCTGCTTTCTAAATTTCCAATCTAGAGCAGGGTTCTTTAAACATTTTGACAGAACTACACTGTGACCTAGGAAACACGTACCTATCGCACGTCTACAATAGAAACAACTTTCACCCTGATGAGGTGTGATGTACCTCGGTATTTTCTACTCAGTTTTTAAGTTTTACAAAATGCTTATTGATTTTCATCCACTAAATTGACATCATGACCCATTAAAGCCAGTTGCCAGTGAGTTGACTCTGAACCATGGTGACATCAGGTATGTCACAGTAGACGTGAGATCTACAGGGTTTTTAGTGACTGTCTCTTTAGAAAGAGATCACTAGGCCTTTCTTCTGAGAGACCCCTGCGTGAATCTGAACTGCCAATGTTTAGGTTAGCAGCTGAATATATTAACCATTTACTTCACTTGGGGAGTACCATAGTTTGAACAACACTGCCCTAAAGGTAAGTGCATTCGGATACAGGAAGGCTTTACCGCAACATTGTTGTAACAGCAGAAATTGAGATAGGGCATCAATGTTGACCAACAAAATGAGTGGTTATGGTGTGGTCAGGAAATGGGCTACACTACTCGGGTGATACCATTGATATACAATGTAAAACCCTGGATATCACGCATTGTTAATGGATACATCTGTCTATGGTGCAAGTATAAAATCCTGCCTGGAATGTTCCCTCCCAAATCAGGAAATTGCTTATCTCAGGAGGGAGCACACAGGGATGCAGTTTGGGAGGCATGCATAAGGGACTTCAACTGAACAGTTAAGATTCAGTTCTTTAAAAAAAAATCTTGGAAACAAATTTGACAAAATAGTAAGATTTGACATTGCTGGAGGGTAGGTTATGTATAGAAGGTTCACTGTTTTTCTCTGTTATTTCTTAAAATATTTCATCATAATACTTTTGCTTCATGGTGATCTGGTACCTTAGGGAAGGGGAATTTATTTTGATGGTGGAACCTGAAAAGAGGAAGTGGTGGAGGAAGCCACATGAACCCAGGTACAGAGGTAGGAGGACGGATGAGGCCCTGGGTCATGAGAATGAATGGACCAAGCCCTTCCTAAATGGGTGGCACCGTCCTAAGGACTTTGTCCTACTGTATCCTCACACATTTGTATCATTATGGTTCACATTTAACAGCTGAAGACATTTTGTTATGTGTTGTTAAATGTCCTTTGAGTCAATTCCGACTCACAGCAACCCTGTATAGGGTTTTTAAGGAGCAACTGGTAGGTTTGAATTGCTGAGAAAACTTAGGTGATTTGTCCAAGGATAAGACCTGGAGTCCCTGAGTGATGCAAATGACTACTAACTGAAAATTTGGAGGTTCAAGTCTACCCAGAGGTATCTGAGTCTGAATCAGCTCCACAGCAAAAAAAAAAAAATTTTTTTTCAAGCATTGGCATGTGGTAGGGTTGGGACTTGAACTCAGGGACATCAGAGCCAGAGCATGGTTCCTCTGCTGTATGAAGATGGTGCAAGGGCAGCAGGGATAGGGATAGGGAGGCAGGCACACAGGGCCTGGTATGCCTGGAAAAGGCATACAGACCTTCTTCTACTGTGAGTAGTGAGGAAGGGCAGGAGGGTTTGAAGCAGAGGGGCAGTGGTGTATTCATTGGAGCCATATCATCTGTGTCTTCAACTTTTCTTCCTATTTTTAAAGCTAGCTGAACCTTTTTAAAACAAACTCTTAGAACCCTGATACACAAAAGAGTCCAGTGGAATTGGTTTGGCAGAAGCAGGTGACTGGGGCCTACAGCCTAGGAGTGACCCTCTAGGAACACAGCATGGATGTCATGTTCCAGATAGTTACCTAGAATCAGTATGAGTGGCCGGAGGAAGGTAATAGCATTCCTACACAAGACTTCCCAGTTTAATAGGGTGTCATAGTCCCCTGCCTGAGTCCTCCTGGTTGGGAAAGAGACCCTCAGAAGCTTGAGTACTCCCTGGGTATGGGGGCCCCAGCAGCAGGTGCATAGACCTGACCAGCTCCACTTGCTGACCGTGAGGACCTGGCTGAATTGTGAGTCATGTATTTGAATCTCAGGAAAGGAACGACATAATTCCTAAACAGTTGGTGTCACCTAGTGCTGTCACTCAGGGTGTCACTGCACCCTGCCATCTCCCACCATGGACCTTCTCCCATACCAAATCCTATAGAATCTTTGGTAATGTTTGTTACAAACTTTAATCATAGGATTGTTTTTGTTGTTCCAGAGTGGGTGCAGAGTGGGTGCCGACTCATAGTGACCCTGTATAGGGTTTCCGAGGCTGTAAATCTTTACCAGAGCAGAAAGCTTCCTCTTTTTTCTGTGGAGTGGCTAGTGGGCTCAAAGTGCTAAGCTTGTGGTTCCCAACCCAGTGCTTATCCTATTGAGCCACTGTGTTCCCTAATCATAGGATTGTTGGCATTGTTAAGTGCTGTCGAGTTGATTTCAACCCATAACCACCCTGTGTAGGGTTTCTGAGGAGCAGCTGGTGAGCTAGAACAGCTGACCTTGCAGACTGGTGCATTAACCCACAGTGCCACACCAGGACTCCGATCATAGGATAATATGTGATAAATATGGTTGTAAATTACTTGTAAGTAAATTTATGACTACTAGAGTCCTGGTGTAGCACTGAAGGATAAGCACTGGACTAGTAATCATAATGTTAGCAGTTCAAACCTACCAGTTGCTGCTTGGAAATCCTATATAGAACTGACTTGTCTGCACTTATCAACAACAACATGAGTCAGAACTGACTTGACAGCAGCAATGTATGAATACTAACAACAAAAATTGTTTTGTAAAATCTTTCTACATTAAATTACGTTATTAATTATATTATTAGTAACTGAGCTGTAGACTTACATTTTTTCTTCTTTTCCATTAATTATGACTTCATTCTCAAAAAAGTAATTGATACAGGTTTTTAAATACTAATTACTTCAATATTAAAGCTAAAACAGAAAATTAGACAAAATGAGAAGCTCTAAAAACATCCATAATGATGAAAAACAAACAGCATGTGCTTGTAGTGTGTGAAGATGAAACCATGCTAATTGAAGCATCAGTGAATTAAGTCATAATGATAGCTCTGAACAGAGCCCATTAGAAAGTTCAGAAAGTGTATTAGTACAAAGTTTTAGTCTTATAGGCATATTGACATATGTAAATTGGACTTAGCAAACATGTTTTTGTTGTTATAACTAACTACAGGGACAGTTTTATAAAAAAATATCTGCTGAAATACTGCACATTTTTACAAACAGCCATTTTTGTGTCATCCTCTCTGACAGTGTTACCAGGCACAGTTGACACATCCCTCTTCCACTGCCCCTGAATGTGGCTGTGGCAAGGAAAACCCAAGTCCTGAGTCAGATCACTGGCAAGGATATTTCTGGCTTTTTCCTAGTCATCCTTGGCTGTCTGGGGAATAGGAAAAGGCAATTGGTCAGAGCCTGGCACATTAAGAGATCTGAGATAAATGTTTATGCATATACTTCTCTTTTAAATCTGGGAAGACAGAGGATACCTGACTCCTACAGGCAAATGAAGCAGTCCTAGGGCTGACGGTTTCCCAGTGTGCTCCAGGGTTGGACAGCTGCAGTCTCAATACAGTGTGGGATGCATAACCTAAACAGTACTGGTTCGGCATTTGGGGCTTGGCTTTGGGCTCTAGTGGCCATGAACTGCTGTATGAACTTGAGATTTTGCACCTTCTCTGGGCTTTGGTTTTCTTTTTAGGGCATTAAAAAACAAACACTGAAACAGAATAGAAAAATATCAGAATGCCTCACAGGTCATAAGTTTAAGTATTGTTTTGTGAAACAATTGTTTGCTTATATATAGATGAAGGTGTGGACTGGTCTGATGTACAATTTTATATTCCCATTGTGCGTCCTGGTGAAAAAACTAACACACATAACTTAGAATCCTGGAGGTGTTCTTCCCTCCCACATCATGAGGGTCTTTGTGAAACAGCCACATACCAGGGACTCTTTGCCCCTTTCCCCTGAGTCAGCATCTGTTTCTTTGCTCTTAATTGTCTCCACCCTTCCCGGGTCTTTTTTCTTCCTGCTTCAGCCTCCCAATCCCCTCCTCCCTTTCTCCCTGGGATCTCCAGCCCCCTCCCACCTCCCCAACACGTACCCCAAGAAAGTTTGTGGACGGTGGTGGTGGGAGGTTTAGAGGGGAGTGAATATGGTCATAATGGAGATGACAGTGGGCACTCTATCCCAGAAGTTCAAATAAACAATTAGAGAACACCCAAGTACCAGGGAACAGAACAGAAAGTAGGCAAGCTGGAGACCTGACTCTGAAGGAAGGATTTTATCAGCAAGAGATGGCGGCGGCGCCCCAGTTGGTTGCACCCCGAGGGCCCTCACCAGCCTTGTCATGTTGGCTCTCTGATGCACTATTAACTAGTGACACCGCACCTTTTTTTTTTTTTTTACAAAGGGAAGACAGGAGCCAAGAGTTTTGGAGCCGACTCCTGGAGAGGGAGCGGTTGAACTGATTCGGAAGTTGGATCTCTTTGTACACAGGAATGCGAAGAGAAAAAAACAAAAACCACCCCATTGCTTCATTTCCCCTCCAAGCCCGAGCACTTTCTCTTGTACAATGGAAAAGCTTTTCACGTTGAGAAAAATGAATCCTGATTTGCGCAGTGAACGAATGAGCGCGCAGTTCGGCGCGAGACAGCTTTCAGCTGGACACGAAGAAGGCGCGGTGGCCAGCGGACGGGAGCGTCCCCTGCGCGCGGCTAGCTGTAGCGCCTGCGGGGGTCGCTGGACTCCCCCTTCCGCAGGCTCCCCTACTGGCTCTCAACGACCGGAGGGCTGAGGAATAGTAGTTGTTCGAGGACGCAGAGGGCGGAGAGTCCCGCGTTACGGCGGGTCTCCCAGGGGTGGGCGGTGGAAGAGGAGCCGGGAGGATGGCGGTTCCACGAGTCCATTTGGGGACTTGCTGGAGCTGGAACTCCGCCCAGGGGAGCCTGCAGGCGGGGAGCTCCCTGGAGTCCTGGGACACCCCAGAGTCGCTCAGGGCGCCTTTAGGGGTCGGGAGCGCAGACAGTGCTTTCTGCGCCAGGGGGACCGGGCAGCGGACGTGCGAGAGGCGCGGGGCGCTGGGGGGCGGGCTGGTGCACATGGGTGCCGGCGGGCGGGCCGCAGCTGGGGGGGGGGGGGGGCAGGGGTGTGGCCTACCCGCCTCCCGGGCGGGATTTGCATGTGTGTGTGGCGGCCCCAGACTTCCTGCTCCCTCTACGCTGCAGGTACGCGCGGGCCGGGACGGACTGACGGGCGGGCAGGAGGCCGGCGCGCCGAGACGCGGGCACCTTCTCTCCCGGACGCCGCCGCCACCGGCTCCCGGGCCTCGCCATCTCCCGCTCCCGGGGCCACTAGCCAGCTGCTGCGGCGCCGAACGGCCAGCTCCGAAGTGGGGGCGCGCTCCTCCCGGATCCCCGGACGTCTTAGTCCTCTGCACCGAGCCTGGCTCCGGACCCCCAGAGGGCCGCAGCCATGAGCGAGATGTCCAGTTTTCTCCACATCGGAGATATCGTCTCCCTGTACGCCGAGGGCTCTGTGAATGGCTTCATCAGCACTTTGGGGTGAGTGAGCCGAGCTCGAAGAGGGGTGCGGGCAGGAAGGGGACGCAGTGGGCCGAGGTGCCAGCTCCGTGCGTCCCGCCATCGCCCTCGGATGAAAACTCCGGGCCTCGAAGAGCAGAGAGAATTGCTCGCCGTTTGGAGAAAGGAAGTGAAATGTTTGCTCAGGTAGAAGATAGGCGCCCTGCCTGAGCTGGAGGGAGGCTCCCTCCACAAAGCCTCCACCCTCTACTTTCTTCTGAGGGGCGGAGGACCCGAGACTTCCTGTGCAGGTGGTCCCGGGGGCCGGCAGGTGGGTGGCTGGGCCAGCGCTGGGGAAGGGCGTCGGGGCCTGGACGTGCCCAGAGCTGGGGATGGGGCGGATCAGTATCGAGTGACTGAGCCTCAGCCTGGAGGCCAGAATTCACATTCCGGATCGTGAGGCTCCTTAGGAGGGTCGTACCTTCCCCACAGACCTGTTTCTGTCTCATTCCCCTTAAATAGGAGTGCCTTCTCAACTTTCTCCTTTCAGGCGCCCCAGGTCCCAGCCGGCTGTCCCCTTCGCCTCCCCTCCCTCCTTCAATTTCCTGCACTGCTCCTCTGGCGCCCCTGAGTCCCTGGCCTAGGGTCTCTCAAGTACTTTACAAACATTAATTAATTCTGGCTGCCACCCCACAGGGTCTGAACTGGATAAACAGGGAACAAGTTCATGTCCCTGGAGAGAGGGACAGGCCTGAAAGAGAGCTAGGGCATGAGAGGACTTAGGCAGAAAGAAGAGGTTAAATTCAAAGGGGCTGTTGAGTGGTTGGTGAGGGGTTGAGTGGTTCCTCCATTCTCCAGCCAGGTCCCACAGAGGGCAGGCAGGGCCTGAAAACTTTATCTCCTCTACCACGCACAGCTGCCCTCTGGGGAGTGAACCCACTCTCTTCTGCTGACCCTACTCTGCTGAATCTCAGCTGGTCATGGAGTGTCTCATCTCTGGGGGCTCTGGAGGACAGCTGGGGCACCCTCAGCCCAAGACTGGTTCTGGACCCTATAGGTTCACCCTGAATTCAGGAGGTCATAGCTTGACTCTCTTGATTTATCTCAAGGTTGTTGGGAGTCTAGCTTTACTCCTGCTGGAAAGGGAGTTGATGTGGGGGTAGGAGGGCTGTCTGCCAGCAGGGCCTTCAGATCTGGAATTGTCCTATACCCTGCTCTCCTACTCTCAGCACCATCCCCACCCACTCTCCCACTCTCCTGCTCATTCAAATGTGGAATCCTTGGCCACGGCCCCCCCCCATACAGGACTTAATCTGACTTCTCCCATGCCCTGAGTTTCCATCAGTACCAGTTTCTGTGCTGGCCTCCCCCATCCAGGGCTTCTGCCTGAGGTTAGGCACATAGTAGATACAAAGCAAACGCCTCTGATATTGTTGAGGGGACAAAGGGAGGGTGTGGGAAGCATGGGGGCAGGTGGTGTAACAAATCCCCCTCCCTATGTATATGAGAGGGCTTCTAAAAACGGAAAGATAATGGAATTTTTCCACAAACTTTTTGAAGCCCCCTCATATGGTGTCTGAGCAACACTGGAGGCTTTTGGGACAAGACCATCTCTCCTCTGTTGCTTAGTGTCTAGCTCAGAGTGGAGCGCACAGTGGACATTTTAAAGCACAGGTTTAATGGAATTGGAGAAAACATCTTATCCCCTTTACCTGCCGTCATAATGCCTCCTAATATAATTCCCTCCTCTCTTGGCTCTTCCTGCCCCAGGAAGTTGGGTCCTCTAATTCACTTTGATCCTGGGGCAGGACCTGGTGACCTCTGAAAGCCTTTCTATCCCAGGTATCCCTTCCCTGTGCACACACCTCCTATATCTCCTGATTTCCCACAGGTGGAGGCTGCAAGCCTCCAGGAGTTTTCTGGATTTTTCTCACCTCCCTCTTTATACCCCAAAGCCCCAGTTGTGTGCCACACTACTCCTGGTCCCTGGAACTCATCCCATGCGTGCTATCTGCTATCTTTGCTCCTGTGCTGCCCCCACCCTTTTAGCCTTCTCTGCCTGGGTAAATCCGTTTCACCCTTGGAGACCTAGTGCAATGTGAACTCTTTTGGAGATCTCCCCCAGGACAGAATTTACCCTTTTTCCTTTATCCTTTTCCACTGCTTTGGGTAAGCTCCTTTCCAGTGCTAATAACATTGCTTTACAGTTAGCTGAGATGTCTCTGTAGGCTGTCTCTGTAGGCCCATCTGATGCTGGGCATTTGGCCAGGATTAACTAATTAATTGAACCATTCATTCATTCAACACCTCCACAAATATTGTACTGGGTGCTGGGGATTCAGGGCAAGTAAGGGAGCTCTGCTTCCTGCTGTTCAGAATTTTGTCAAGATCGGATGATTTTTTTTTAAGTTCTGTAAGTTATTGCAACTCCAAGTGTAACCTCAGCTTCACAAAGAGGTTTGCTAGAAATACAAATTCTCAAACCCTACCCTGTTGTTGTTGTTAAGTGCCACTGAGTTGGTTCTGACCCACAGTGATCCTGTATAAGGTTTCTGAGGAGTGCCTGGTGAGCTTTAACTGCTAACTTTGTGGTTCAAACCAACTTTGTAGCTCAGCGCATTAACCCACAGCTCCATGCCAGTACTACCTTGTTGTTGTTAAGTGCTATCAAGTTGATTCCGACATAGTGACTCTGTATAGGGCTTCCTAGGAGCAGCTGGTAGCATAGTGGTTAGGAGTCAGGCTGCTAACCTCAAGGTCAGCAGTTCGAAACTACCAGCCATTCCGTGAGAGAAAGATGAGGCTTTCTAAAGATTTACAGCCTCGGAAACCCTGTACAGGGTCGCAATGAGTTGGAACCGACTCCACGGCACACTCCCATCACCACCAGGAACTGCTGGTGGGTTTGAATTGCCGACCTTGTGTTTTGTAGTCCAGTGCTGATCCTACAGTGCCATGTCAGGAGCCCTACCCTACCCTAGTCCTATTGAATCAGAATCTACCTTTTAAACATGGTCCCCAGGGGATTGGAGTGCAGTAATATGTGAGAAGCATTCCTCTAAGTGATCCTTTCTGCTCCATCCTTTCCTAGAATTTTTCTACCTCTGTTCTCAACTCTGGAGTCCTGATGTGGTGCTGTAGAATAAACACTAGACCTCAGAGTTGGTTTGAACTGCAGGGCTGGTAGTTCAAACTCACCAGCCGCTCCTTGGAAATCCTATACAGGGTCGCTATGAGTCAAAACTGATTAGATGGCACTTAGTAACAACAACAACAATTCTCAACTCTGGAGTCCTGGTGTGGCATTATTGTGGATTAATGTGCTGGACTGCAAGGTCCGTTTGAACTGCAAGGTTGGTGATTCAAGCTTACCAGCCGCTCCTTGGAAACCTTATACAGGGTTGCTGTGAGTTGGAACCAACTTGCCGGCGCTAACAACACCCACAGCATTCCCAAGTCTGGTCCCTTCTGCTTCTCAGGGGCTGTTGGTGACCTGTGAGCCCGGGATTTGACTGAGTTTCCAGGCTAGTCCGGTGCCTGACGCCCAGAATATGCTCAGTAACAATGAAATGAATATGTTGAAGACAAGGGTGGCAGTAGTGAGCAGAGGGGCCAACTTAGCAGGGGTAGGGCGAAGGAGAGCATTGGTGAGGGAGAGGGCTGGGCAGACTTTGATGCCAATTAGGCCTCTTTACAAAGCAGAGTGGAGGAGGCCAGTTAGAACTCCCTGGATAATTAGATCTCCTGGTGAAGATTGTACATTAACTCTGGGCTGGCAAAATGGGAGGGGTTTGAGGAGTGGATCTCAGAGCGGGCTGAGACCGCCAGCCAGCAGGGGAAACAGGTCTATGCCTGTTCTTGGTAGGAGAGTGTGCCCTGTGCCCCTGTTTTGCCCCTCACCCAGGGGGGAAGGAGCAGAGGCTAGGGCTGGAGTGGGTTTGGGGAACTGGACGAACCCCTCGACATCTCATAACCAGTCCTTCAAAGGTGTCTCTTGAGTGCCCAGAAGGGTGATTCCCAGGCCCACAGGGAGGAAATTGTTTGATTGTCAGTGAACTGAGTCTTGAAGTTGCATTCTCATTGTTGGTCACACTGGTGCTGCCCACCCGGTAGATGGACTTTTGAGCACCAAAGGGTGGGAGTGAGGGGGATTCATCAGGTCTTTGGAGCTCACAGCCTAGGGCTGGGTGATCAAGGGAGTAGGGTCAGAAAGGACTTCCCCCACTACTGCTATAGAGCTCTCTGTCCACCTTCCCTCTTGACCCAGGAGGGTAAGCAATGGAGGTCAGGACTCAGAGGTGTGAGGGTAAATGTGGAGTAAGCTATGGCCCCTTGGGGCTTGACTCACAGGAAGGGGAGCTCTTTGTTCCTCCCCACAAACCATACTTCTCTTAGCTTGGATGTCCCCTAAGGTGTTCTAGCTGTACCCAAGAATCCCCTGGGGCACTTAAGAAATTTAAAAAAATTCCAGCTCCCTAGTCTTACCCCAAACCAATTTAGGTGTGGGATCTGGGTGTTGGATGCTTTAGAAGTTCCCCGTGTAATGTTAATGTGTGCCAAGGCTGAGATTCCTGATCTGAGGTCCTTTCTCAGCTGTCAGGCTATGGGGAAGCCTGCCTGTAGGGTCTGCCTGCCTCTCAATGGTCTGCCTGCCTCTCAGCTCAGCTCTTATTGCTTGTCAGTTTCCATTAAGTCATTCAACCAGTGTTAATAGAGTACCCTCTATGTGCCATGCACTGTTCTAGGCACTGAAGAATCAGTGGTATCTAAGACAGATTCCTGCCCTTGAAGAGCTTACATACACTAGCTAGAGGTGAACTAATGTGATATCATACTTTATAGAGTGGTAAGGCAGGGAAGGGGCTAGCGAGGAGGTGGTTCTTTGGCTAGGATGGTCAGGGAAGGTCTCTCTGGGTGACAGGTCAGCAGGTCCTGAATGAAATGTGGGCACCTGGGCTCAGGAAAGTCTAAGACACATTCCTGCTCTCAAGGAATTTGTAGATTAGGTGTGGAGGTAAATTTAGTCACATGAGATTTTAACTAGAAACGAAGCAGTCACACTCAAAGCCCACCCTTAATGATTGGCTCCATTGTTGATAGTCGATTCCGACGTTAGGATAGAGTAGAACTGTCTCTTAGTGGTCAGCACCCACCTTGGGGGCTCTATTGTTTTTAACCATCATCAGAGCAGGCTTTGACTTATGGTGACCTTGTGTACAAGGGAATGAAATACTGTCTGGTCCTTTGTCTTCCCTGTGATTGGTTGAGGATTCGAGCATTGTAGTCCATAGATTTTTCATTGGCTGATTTTTAGAAGCCTTTCTTCCTAGTCTGTTATGGTCTGGAAGCTCGGCTGAACGCTTTTCAGCATCCTAGTAACATGCCAGCCTCCACTGACAGATGGTAGCTGCGCATGAACTACACTGGTGGGGAATTGAACCAGGTCTTCTGCATGGTAGGCAAGAATTCTACCTTTGTCTCCATAAGTGCAGAACTCAGCAAGGCTTCAAGAGGGTTCAGGCATTTATTGAGTCCATGCTGTAAGCCAGGCCCCAGAATACTCTCAGATATGCAGTAACCAAGCTGATCCCCATACCCCAGGGTACAGCTTGGTTTGGGAGACAAATAGAATTGAGGGTGAACCATGGTGGTGCTGTGCTGAGGAGTTGGTTCTGATTCATAGTGACCCTGCATAGGGTTTCCGAGTCTGTAAATCTTTATGGGAGCAGAAAGCCTCATCTTTCTCTTGTTAAACAACTGGTAGTTTCAAACTGCTGACCTAGAGGTTAGCAGCCTGACTTGTAACCGCTAGGTTACCAGAGCTCCTTGAGGGTGACCATAAAGGGCCCCTTATTCTTTTGCCCCTTTCAGAAATAGGGCCTTTCCTTTTCGCAGATGCTGCCTTTGGAGCCCTGTGGAGTCCTGGTCGCCTAGCATGTGATGTGATTCATAATCGCTGGCTTTCTGAGGGCCGGGAGAAACGTATTTTGAGCCCCCAGTCCCTTCCTGCTCCCATCTTGCCTCCTCCCAACATCTTTTGTTGAGTTATATTTTGAGATTCAGCTTCTATTCTCCTTCTGCCACTCTTCTCCTCCACTTGAACCTCACTTTTCTGCTGGACCCTGAGATGGTGTAGGAAATGGGTATGATGGGCAGAGGGCATCTTGGAACACTGAGAATCCGAGTGAAGGCTGGACAATTAATGAATATTGGGGTGGTGTCTGGTAGCTGAAATGGGACCGGGTTTCTGAGTGCTCTTGGTTCCCTGGGCCTCTGTGTTCATCTTCTACAGTGGGGACCTGGGAGACACGATCTCTAAGGGCCTATTGAGCCTTAAGTCTCTGGAACACATGTAATTCCAGGAGGTGGGACTGCCCCTTCTGTGCTAAACCACATTCCCTAGGCAGGTTTCAGACCTGCCCTTAGCTTTCATTTAGCTGTGATTTCACTGGAATGAGATGTTGGACTTAACCCTGCCTATACCCCAAGGCCAGGTTGTGGCCTCTGCTAGCCTAGGCCACAGTCTTGTTATGTCAAATTGTTGTTTTTCATTTTATGGTTAAAAAATTACAATGTTCCATGGAGAAATTGTGAAAAACTCAAATAAAAAATCATCTGTAATACTACAACCAACATTAACATTCTGAATAAGACCTCTAGCTGTTTTTTCCCTCCTCTTAGCCTCTTATATACATAACTAAATATTTACCAAACAATATCAAGCTGCACATTTGGCTTCATAGCCTGTCTTTTTTCACCCTGGGTACTGGATTTCCCCAGGCCAACACGCCATTGTTCTGCCTACGTAGTATCCCAGGGTCTGATGTACATTAGCTTATTGAAACAGCCTTCTTTCTTATTCGACATCTAGGCTTTATCTAAATTTTCTCTACTAGAAACAATTTGCATTCAACATCTTTGTCCATACATGCCCAAACACTTGTCCAGTTATCCTCTCAGGATAAACTCCCAGAAGTGGAATTCTGAGATCAAAGGGGAATGCACATTTCTTAAACTCTCTGTGTGTTTTGCTGCTGCTGCTGGTGGGGGTAGGATGGAGTGGGGAGGGTCAGGTAGCGGGAACCACGGCCATAGGGGATCTGACCTACTTCATGTCACCTGTTTGGAAGTATTGTACCTGGAGGTCTGAGGACTAAGACTACCCTCACTCTCCCTTGAGGTTGGGCATGAGAGGTCCCAGGGAGCAAGGATGTGGTGGGAATGGAGGTGAAGCTGAGAGGGGCTTGTGTGGGTATTGCCTGAGGACCAAACCTGCCCCAAGATCCCACCTTGAGCCTCCAACGGCCTCAGACTGCATCTAACTTGGCTCCAGAGAATTCTATTGTAGCCACTAGCTCACTCTCTGCCCTGCCCTACATTCCTGACACCCCCTCCCTTCCCCCCTGGCCCTGTGGGGTTGTGGGGTGGGGCAGTGGCTTGGGTTGGGGGTGGAGGAAATGCTGGATTTTAGGGTGGGGCCATGTCAGCCGTCACTGAGAGAACTGGGCTTCAGGAGAGGGTTTTGGGTTTCTGTTACCCCTGCACACATGTCTGGAGTCCTTGGGTGTCCATTTCTAACACTGCTGTCAAGCCATCAGCCCGTGTGGAATTGAAGGCCTCCCTCTCTGGGAGAGGGTGCTGTGGGAGGGGAGAGGAGGAGACCTGGGGGCAAGGAAGGAGAGCAGAGGTTGTGTTACCTCCAAAGCCCCTCTTCCTATGCCAGATGATGATGTGCACCCAGGACCCCAGGCTGGGTCCACGGAGAAGTAGGTCCTCTCAAGCGAGCGGACTGTGTGACAGACAGAAAGTTTGGGGAAAGAAATGAGGCTGGGCGTTCACAGGGTGTGGGCTGGGTAGAGGGGTCAGGTGAGGCCAGGTTACAGAAGACTTTGAGAGCCACTTGGGGAGACAGGCAGGAGGGAATGCTTGCAGGGGCTTGAGGGGGGCAGGTAAAACGATCACAATGGTGTGTGAAGGTATGTGGGGTTTTCTGTTTTGTTTCTTCAGTTGGCAAGTGGGCAGAGCCCGAAGTGGCAGCCAATACAAATCTGAGCACAGGACAAGTGCAGGTGCTTGAGGGAGACAGACAGACACCTGTGCGTATTTGTTTAGCAAATCTCTCTCCCTATCACTCAGCCAGCTATCACCCCCTTCTTCCAGCCAGCAGGACAGCCACGCTTTCCAGGGTCTGAATGTAGGAACAGGTGATGGGGTGATACAGGTCAAGGAGGGAGACTACAGTATGTGTCTCAGAGATGTGGATGATGGTAATGTACAGACACTACACAGAACTTTAAGAGTGGGTGGCTCCTGCTCATGCCTTGACCCCCTCCCCATCAGTCTGCAGTGTAAACATGCTTCAGGAAAAATAGAACTGTTTAGAACACATACAAGGGGGCTTCAAAAAGTTTGTGGGAAAATTCCATTATCTTTTCATTCCATTTTTCCATGAAATTTTTTAAGCCCTTTCATATATGCAAACCACTTGTTGCTGTTAGTTGCCATCAAATTCATGACGACTCATAGGTTTTCTTGGCTGTAATCTTTACAGAAGCAAACCCTTGTGGTGCAGAGGTTAAGTGCACGCACGGCTGCTAACTGAAAGGTCAGTGATTTGAGCCCACTACCCGCTCCTCAGGAGAAAGATGAGGTGGTTTGCTTCCGTAAAGATTACAGCCTTGGAAACCCTATGGGGCAGTTCTGTGAGTCAGAATTGACTTGACGGCACACAGCAACCGTCTTTACCAACAACTGTCTTTATTGAAGCAGATTTCCAGTTAGGTTAGTAGGAACCTAGGAACCTTGCCCACCACCTAGACTTAATAATTATCCACAATTTGCCGTATTTGCTACATATATATGTATTTTTTGCTGAAATATTTTATGGTAAATTAAACATATTAATTACATCTTTTCCATTTGAAATACTTTTCAGTACTTACATCTCTAAGAAATAAGAGCATGTTCCTATGGAATCACAATAATGTTGTCATACTGATTAATAATTTCCTAATAGTGTCTAAAACCTAATCCATAGTCAAAGGTGCCTGTTTGTTCTCAGTCTGCCTTTGACAGCTGGTTTCTTTAAAGCAGAATCCAATCAAGATCTACTTACTACATTTGGTTTTTAAGACCTCTTACATCACCTTTAGTCTAAAACAGTGTCTCACGCCTGCCCCTCCGTCCCCCGCATCTTTCCCTCTATAATACTGTGTTCCTGACAAGATGGGCTTGGTAATGCTGATGTTGTTTTTAAGTGCCCTCAAGTCAGTTCCAACCCATATCGAAACTGTATAGGATTTCCAAGGGTTTGAATCAGCGACCCTGATGTTAGCAGTCCAGTGCTTATCCTCCAGTGCCACACCAGGACTCTTCCTTGACCTAACAGATACACCCTCCCATGCTCCTAGCAGCACTGTTGGAATCCTAGGAATTTGCCAGAGGAATCCTGGTGTGGCACTGTGGGCTAATGCGTCAGACTGAAAAGTCAGTTTGAATTGCAAGGTCAGTGGTTCAAGCTCACCAGCTGCTCCTTGGAAACCCTATACAGGGTCGCTATGGGTCGGAATCGACTTGATGGCACTTAACAACAACAACCCAATCTCAAGAGCTAGAATCCTGGGTCTGTGGGCAGGGGCAGGTGCTCTGTCAGCTGCACATTAACCAGGACCTATGTATCTCTTAGTGCTATGGGTTGGAACCGACTCGACGGCACTTAACAACAACAACAACAACATGTATCTCTTGGGTCAAGTTTAAGTCATCTTGGCTATCTCCACTCCTCACTAGAAAGATGCTTGGAGTTCTCTGCTTACTATCCTTTCTAGATTTTACTCTCTCTGAAGGCATGCACTGTACTCTTAGAAATTCCATGTACCGTCCGTCTGTCCACTCGGTGGACTTGGGTGGATCCTTGGCAAAGACATGAAGAGGTAAAGTCAATGGATGTTCTTAGGGATGTGGGCATGGATTTCTTTTTGTCTGATGAGTCAGGATACCAGCTGGGAAATCTGAGTTCCTTCCAACATTCCTACCCTTACCCCTTCTAGCTTGTGTGACTTTGGGTATCTGGAGAAGGGAGTCTCAATGCCCCCATTCACCACCAGCTTATCCCAATGTGCTGACAGTGCTTACCATGGGGAGTGGCCTTCCTTGAGTCTAGACTCTCCCATGAACTTGTTGAGTGACTTGGGCTGATTGCTTTCTCTTCAAAGTTTGCTTTTCCTTGTTGTAGATTAAGGAGTTGGACTAGATGGGACAGAGGGTGTCCAGGGTCTCTAGGGCATTTTCCCATCTGTGATTCCCCCTCCCATGGTTACTATGATGGTGGTCAAGCTGGTTTCGATGCAGGCTCCTTCAGTAGTTACCTGCCCCACTTCTAGCTCACTTATTCCTCTTCCTTATCTAATCTTTTCACACAGAACTGACGCACCCATTACCTTTTCTATGGCTCCCACCCGGATCTCAAAGTCCACTCTAGGGAAAAACCTAGGCTCTGGTCTTGTCAGCTTCCCTTCCTTCCTCAGACCAAAGTTTTGAGGATGCAGACCCTATGAGCACTCTCTTTAACACCTGCCTGAGCCACAAGATGAATGGTTCAAGGTCACCAGCTGCTTCTTGGAAACCCTATACAGGATTGCTGTGGGTCGGAACCGACTCGACAGCACTTAACCAGCAATAGAGCAGAGTTGCCAATCAGCGCCTCCTCCAGAGAGTCCAGGGCAGCCATGCCCACAGACCTCCTGCCAGAGCCTCCTCTCCCCTCTATCTCTTGCTGCCTCAGCTGATGCCCTAACATTGCAGACTCCAGCTAGTCTTTCACCTAATAGTAGATAGAAGGCTCAGAGCAGGGTCTGTTCCTTAGGGCTATGTCAGCTGGACTGGCCCTGGGAAGCATGCATAGGATATAGGACTTGGTTCTTATACTCAGGGTTCTCAGCATTGTGGGTATGAATTCCCTGAGGGGGCAGATCACCCCCAGCACATAGTAAGTATGGAGGTAAGGAGAGAATGAGACTTTGGATATAAACTACATTTTAAGGTGTTCTGCACATTGGAGGGACTATTTTTACTAAAGTGATCTTGGCTGAATGTCACGGACTTTAGCATTGTCTGTAGTTGGGAACAGGTCAGGAACTCTGCATCAGTCTAAGCGTTGAAGATGGCAGGACTTGAATGGGTAAATGCTTAGAGGCTTGGAGGTGGGACGGTGAAGAGATCAGTGGGTGGGTGGAGGGTGCCAGGTAGGCGGGGCCCTTTCAGGGCCCTTGGGCAGACACCAGGCTAGAGGGAGGGAGGTGAAGCCATGTGGCCACATCCCCCTGGAGTGCTTGGCTCTGGTTACCGCTCCAGCTGGCACCTGAAGCCGGGCATCTATAGCCAGGGCTAGTTTAATAAACACAGAGGGAGGCCAGGCTGGAGGTGGCCTACAGCTCGGATGTTGGTGTGACACAGTGTGGAGGGGTCCCTGGAGCAGCACTCGCGGGCAGCCCGGGAGGGGAGGGAGGTGTGGGTGCAGGTGGCAAGTCACCCATACGGACCCTGCGGCTGCACCAGCGCTCCGGGGCGCTCCTGGCTGAGGCCCAGGGTCCCGGTAGCCGCTTGCAGTCGGAGGCAGGCCAAGGCGAGGGCTGCACGTGGGGCGGCGAGTTTCACTCGGTGGCGGGGGCTGGGCCAGAGCCAGGGCCACACCTTCCGGAAAGCGCGCCACTGGCCCTGCTGGTCGGCGGCGTCTGGGCGTCCTGAGGGCGGTGCCCGGGCGCTGGACAGCCACCAGACCGACGCTCTCAGAGCTCCGGGCACCGCCCTCTGGGACTTCCCCTCCATCAAAACTTACCTGTACGGTAAGGTGTCTGTGTCGGGTCTCTCTTGGAACTCCCTCTGGCCCCAGGTCCCAGCAGCCCATCTGATAGGGCTTTTTTGCTAATCTGTTAATGACTTTAGGTGACACCTTTCCCAGGATACCTAACCTTTTTAGAAAATCTCAGTCCTAATGAGTTTGTGCTAATGAATGGAAGGGTGGAGGGTGAAGAGGGCACTTAAACAAACAAAACAAAACAAAACCAATGGCTACCAAGGGTTTTCTTGGCAGTAATATTTACAGAAGCAGGTCTTTCTTTTGCGGTGCTGCTGGTGAGTTGAAACGGTCAACCTTTATCTTAGTTGTGAAGTCTGTTCCAACCCATAGCGATCCAGAATAGGGTTTCCAAGGAGCGACTTGTGGGTTTGAAGCTGACCTTGGGGTTAGTAATCCAGTGCTTATTGGATGGCTCCAAACCAGTCAAGTGTGAAGCATTTGCACCACCCAGGAATCTATAGAAGCACTTTACAAAAAATAAAACCAAAACCAAATTGCGACTCATAGCTACTCAGTATAGGGTTTCCGAGGCTGTAACTCTTTATGGGAGCAGAAAGCAAGCCTCTTTCTCTCCCAGAGCAACTGGTGAGTTTGAACTGCCAACCTTTTGGCAGCCGTACAGTGCTTATCCTGCAACGTTGCCAGAGCTAATTTAGAGTCATTTCCGGACCTTGCAGATATCCTGTCGTTGGTCTCTTCTTTGCTTATATACTAGATGAGGGGCTGTACTAAGCACCAAGTAGGGTATCAAAAGATGAGGAGGACCAGATGCCATCCCTGGGAGGTTCACTGGGAAGGGGTACAGAATGCAGCCCAAGATTCTCAGATTCTTATTTCCATAGACATCACCCCCTGGGAATCTTACTAAAATGTAGATTCTGCAGTTCTGGGTGGGGCCTGAGGTTCTGGATTTTGAACAAGTTCCCTGGGGGCTGCTGCTGCTGCTGGACCCACTGGAGGGTATGAAGTCCTCACCGCTGACCTATTTTCCTGATAACTGCCAGGAGTGCCCTCCACCCACTGCTATTTCCCCCTCCTTCCTGGTTTCCTTTTCTGCTCTGATCCATCTTACAGACCATTTCTATCCTTTCTCAGCAGCAGGCCTGAGATGTTTTCCTTTCAACCTTGTTTGAAATCCTCTTCGAAGAAATATTCCCCTCTTGACTGATCCCTCTTCTCTAGGTGGCTTCAGTTTGCATTCCCAAAATGTGCCTTGCTTTGTAGATTCTCTGCAGCTATTCCATGTGGCCCATATTTGAGGGCACTGTTGGATATCCAGCCTTCTGGGCACCGGGGGTGAAGAGGGACTGAATTGGAGACATCAGAAGCTGTGAGAGTGGGCGAGGACAAGTGGACGTCCATATAATGACCAGGCAGATTTGTGCTAGGGTTATTTTTAGGGAAATCATGTTAGGGATCTGATTTTGTGTGTCTTTTTCCTCCCAGGGAGGTAGGGCGGTTGAAAAAAAATTTTTTTTTTTTTTTTCCCTCAGGGTCTCTGGGAAGGGGAACTGGCCTTTATCTATCCCTTGCCATCCACAATGCCTTGTATGTTGACAAAGATGGGAAGTTCTTTGGGGGACTTCCCCAGCCTTTCTTCAGTTCTACCAACTTATATTATATTGCCCAATGGATATCTAACACCCATGCAGTGTCAAGTCTTTGTCAATGCCTTCTTCTCCTCCTCAGTCAAAATTTATTCAGCCTGTATCTCCTCCCCTCAGGGTTGTGCTGAGAGACAGCCAGCTCTTCTGATTCACTAATGTCTGACAGGAAATTCTATGAATTATTCAAGGCTTTGCATCTCTCCTGCCTCCTCCTTCACACCTTCTTTGATTGGCCAAGCTCTGAACTCTTGACAAAACCTACATCTGGTACCACCAGTTGGCACCAATACATATTTCTCATGTTATTAACTCTTCTGAGTATGTGACTTGTCTTCTCAATGAGATTTTAAACTCCCTGAGGCAGAGACCTTATCTTCTCCTTCCCTCAGCAGCTAGGAACATGCCTTCATTCATTCATTCATTGTGTTTTTCTGGTGTGCCTGCTCTGCACCAGGCAGCAGTCTAGATGCTGAAGAAAATGCAAGGAACAGAGTAGACATATCCCTGTCCTCATGGAACTTACATCCCAGGAGGTAGGGGTGGAGGATAGTCAACAGTAGTTAAGTACTCAGCTGCAAATAAGAAGGTCTGTGGATTGACCCCACCAGCTGTTCTGTGGGAGAAAGACTCCGCAGTCTGATTCTGAATAGATTTACAGCTTTGGAAATCCCCTGGGGCAGTTTGACTCTGTCCTGTAGGGTGGCATTGTTTCAGTGGCAGTGGGCTGGGGTGGGTGTAGCATGCATGTGGGGACTAGTGATACCCGAGTAGAGAAAGGATAAGCAGTGTAATGAAGCTGTTGGTTTATGTTTTAGAATAGTATGGGGAAGGGGGGGGGGGTCTCTATTCTATTTTAAACGATAGTACTTCAGTAGTGAAATATAAATAATTAGTGCTCTAGGATAAGCACTGGACTGCTAACCACAAGATTGGCAGTTCAAACCCACCAGCTGCTCCTTGGAAACCCAATATAGCAGGGTTGTTGTTAAGTGCCATCGAGTCGGTTCCAACCCATAGCGACCCTCTTTTCCAGTGAGCAGCTGGTGAGGTTGAACTGCCGACCTTGAGGTTCAAATCGACTTTGCAGTTCAGTGTATTAACACACAGTGCCACACCAGGATACCATACAGCAGGGTTGGGGAGCCTTTTTTCTGCCAAAATTTATATCATCATTTGAGGGCCCTACAAAGTTATCAGTTAGCCTGCTGTATTTGGTCAGACATTTAACTAACTCACCCCTAATGTGATGTTTGGAACTGTGGTTGCTTTGGCAGGGCCAGACCAAATGATTTTGTGGACCTTGTCCAGCCAGAGGGCCGGATGTTCCCTAACTCTGCTACAGGGTCACTCTGAGTCAGAACCAACTCCACAGCAACCAACAACAACAACAATAATGATTTATATAATCCGTGTAATTAAAATAATTTCAATATAATTATTATGTTTATAATATAATATAGAATTTAATCAATTTGTTATATGTAATTAGTTATAAAAATAAAATAATGACTTAATTACCCCTATTTGAGGGCCTCAAATGGGTCATTTGATGGAGGTGAGGGAGGAAGCCATGACGGAGGGTGTCTGGAGACAGAATGTTCCAGACCAAGGGAAGAACCAAGGCCAAGTTGCCTGGAAGGTTTAAAAAATGTGGACGAGGCTATGGGGCTGGGACAGAGTGGGCAAGGGTTAGAGAGGTGAGGAGCTGTGGGCCATGGGGAGTCCTTAAAGCCATTAGAAGTTCTTTGGTTTTACTTAGAGTGAGGAACCTCTGGACGATCCTGAGCAGAGGACTTGACTTACCTTTTAAGATTTAACTTACCTCTGTTGTTGGGGACAGGCTGCAAGGGCTGAGGGTGTAGCTTGGAGATCAAGGAAAAGATTGGTGAGCTCTGGGGGCCTGGACCAGGGTGCTGGTGCATGTGATGAGCAGAGGTTGGATTTGAATCTATTTGAAGTAGACTCCACAGGATTTCCTGACCCATCAAGATGTGGGGTATGAGTAGTGAGTGGAGGAACGGAGCCACATGTCAGTCCAAGGGTTTGGGGCCTGTCTTAGTTACTTGGTGCTGCTATAGCAGAAACACCAAAAGTAGGTGGCTTTAATGAACAGAAGTGTGTTTTATCACAGTGTAGGTGTGTAGAGTCTGAATTCAGGGCCTCAGCTTTAACGAAAGACTCATCTCTGTTAGCTACATTGGAAGGTCTTTGTACCTTTTTAGCTCCTGTACCTCGGTACCTTTGTGATCTTTATGTGATGTGGCATCTGTCTTCCTCTGTCTGTGCTTGCTTACTGCTGTGCCAGATGTGCTCCTTTTTTTTTTATATATCTCGGGTGTTGGGGAGAGCAATACACAAGAAGGGGGAGGGGTAGAAGAACAAGGTAGACTGGAGAACACTGAGACAGGTTTGCATGGGCTAAATGGGACAGAGGTAAAGACTGACATATGCTTGACCTTGGAACAAAATGACTCTGTGATACAGGGATCAAGGCATAGTCTGAAAACGGGAAATAATGTTAAGATGCTTGACTGTCTTATGACTATTGGTTTCCCTTGCCTACTATTGTAAAATAGACACTTGAGTGCGATAGAAAGGAATGTTGGGAAACATGATTACAGAAAGTTTGTAAGCCCGTCTTCAGCCTATAACTGATTGGAATACCTAAAAGGGGTTCTAGAACTTGCCCAGTGAAATAGGCTTCTTGCGGA
>NW_006408556.1:1832801-1836099 GCF_000296735.1 Chrysochloris asiatica
AATGTGCCCTTTGGTTGTTTAAATTATTATATATTCCTGAGTGTTTTTGTGTACAGCCTGCCCCCACCCCAAAAAACAAGCAAACAGAAAATAGAGGGAATAGAAGCAAATACTCTTCAATATGATACACAGAGGAGATTGTAATCATTGCAATGAAATGATGGTGTAAAGCTGATGTTCTCCAATGTAAACTATCATTCAGTTCACAATAAAAACTTAAAAAAAAAAATGTGATTGGCTTAAGACACAGCCTACACAGATAATGAGTTTATTAACATAACAAAAGAAAACCCTGTTCCCAAGTGGGATTGCATCTACATGTACAGGGATTAGGATTTACAACATGTATCTTTGGGGAACACAGTTCAGTCCATAATAGGATTGGGAGGGTAGACAGAATTGCCATTAGATGAGAAGGGGAAGTCGTCCAGGACATATGCTTAGGTGGGAGTTCACAAACTTGGCTTTGGGTGTGCTGAGGTGAGATGCCTTTAGACATCCAAGTGAACACATTAAGCAGTTAGGTCTATGTACCTGGAGTACAGGGAAGGTTTGGAGGGTGTGTATCAATTTGGGTGTCATCAGTGAGTGTACCTTTGAGCCCATGAATGTGGCCAAGATGACCAAGGATGTGAGTGCAAATGGAGAAGGGAAGAGGGCCAAGTGCTGAGCCAATGCTACAGGCTGGGGAAAGGAAAAGGAGATTAAGGGGGTCCTCACAGAGCAAGTTGGCTTCTGCCCACCCCCCCATCACTATAAGGTCCAGAACACCCCATCTGACTCTGATCACCTGGGTTCAAAGCCTAGCTCGGCTGCTTGCTGGCTGTGTGTCCTTGATCAACTTGCTTAATCTCTCTGGAACAATTCTTTAATCAGAGAAGAGAGAGCAATGTCAGCTTCAGTAGTTGGCATTGGTCCCTCATGGCAAATGAGTCACTCCCTGCAGGGCTGGTGGTCTGTATGTATCCCTCCCAGGCTACAGTTTAGAGAATCCTGACTTAGACTCAACTGTTTGCCTCAGTGAGCAGAGTTGACAGAAGGCTTCACAAACGGGGCGAGAAGAGCTGAGGGTAGAAGAATGAATGGAGGTTTGTTAATCCTGGGTTTTCAGGGGCTGGGATGAAGTAGGTGTTTTGGGCATTGCAGACTGCTAAATTGTAGAGCCTAAGAATTCCAGGGAACTTGCGACCAGCTTCATGTTGTTCACAACTGGGGCAGAGAAACTGAAACTGGGGAGCGAGTAGAGGTCAGATTACAAATGGCCTTGTTAGCCAACGCAGGGAGGGGAGGTGCAGAAGGAGCATGGGATTTGGAATCAGCTTTGTGAGTTCAAGCAAGTTATTCAGCCTTCAGACTCAGTTTCTTCCTTTGTAAGATGGCATTAGTAACTAGCCCCTTCCAGGAAAATTAATGAGAACTCAGAGAGCACAGCCATGAAGTTGGCCAAGATAGAGTTAGCTTCTAAAGTGATGAGTGATAATCGTCACTTTATCTCAGAGGCATGGGGAAGCATTGAAGAATTTTTTTTTCCCCACTGAAAATATCTTTTTTATTTTAAGTTTTTATTGTGAACTGAGTGATAGTTTACATGGGCGAACATTGGCTTTACACAATCATTTCATTGCAATGATTACAGTCTCCGTGCATCATTGTTCAACAGTATTTGCTTCTCTTCCCTCTATTTTTTGTTTGTTTGTTTTTCAGGGGGTGGGGCTATACACAAAAACACTCAGGAATATATAATAATTTAAACAACCAAAGGGCACATTCTGCAACCCTGCCTCCTGGCCACTAGCACCCAGTCCCTTTCATTTCGTAAGTCCAGAGTCCTCAGCGGCTCCTTCTCTCCATGTCCTCTGTCTGCCACCATCTCTGGTGTCACTGCTTCTCTGGATAGGGTTCTGCACTCTGCTTGGGCTGTTATATCTTGATGATCCTAGGGTCCTCTGTTTCTGGACTGTAAGATTAACTCCTCCCCTGTTTTTATTACGAAACTTCTACCTTTACAGTTTTGACAGTCGCAATTAGCCATGATAACAAATTCTCACTATTGAATCATAAGAATCTTATCCCCATCTCTTTTCACCAGACACGTCTAGATAAGATGAAAACTATTCATTGGGAACTCTACTGAAGAGCACAGGAATGGATGGATGGATGGATGGATGAATGGATGAGTGGACGGATGGATAGATATAGGTGGATGCCCTCAGAAATGCAGGATTAACCCCGATAATACATAACTGTAAGGAGGAAACTTCAGACCCTAGGGTGGGCCAAAAAGAGTTCTTGTGGCATAGTGGTTAAGGTTCTCAACTGTTAACCAAACTGTTGGTGATTTGAAGCCACCAGCTACGCTGGAGTAGATACTCTATGGAACAGTTCTTTTCTGTTTTACAGGTTTGCTATGAGTCTGAGCTGACTTGATTGGATTGTTGTTGTTGTTAAGTACCGTGGAGTCGGTTCCGATTCATAGTGACCCTGCACAGGGTTTCCAAGGCTGCAAATCTTTACGGGAGCAGAAAGCCTCATCTTTCTCCCATGGAACAGCTGGTAGTTTTGAACTGCCAGCCTTGAAGTTAGCAGCCCGATTCTTAATCACTATGCTACCAGAGCTCCTTGATTGGATTAGAGTGGTACAAACAGTTAATGTGTTTGGCTGCTAATTGTAAGACTGGTGGTTAGATCTACCCAAAGATTCCTTGGAAGAAAGGCTAGATATTTACTTCAGAAAAATTAGCCTTGAGAATTCTGTGGAGCACAGTTCCACTCTGACATATATGAGGTCTCATGAATAAGAATTGGGTTGATGGCAACTGGTAGGGAGCCCGGAGAGAAAGTATGAAGTGGTGCCTGACTGAGGATTGGAAGGGATGAGGTTCGTTGTTGCCTTTGAGACCCAAAGACTCATCCCTGTAGTTTGGTGTCTAACTCATAAGTTCCTGTCATCTTTTTGTCTCTAGTCTCTCTGCCTCTCTTTCCTATTATTTCTGAGTCAATTTCTGTTTTCCTGCCTCTCTTCTTTCTCGCTTTCCCTCCTTTGCTATACTTAATTGTTTTTCCCTTCCTCTCTGTGTCTCTCTCTGATTTTGTCTCTCTCTTCCTCCCCCTCCTCTCAGGACTGTAGGTACCAACTTCTTTTTTTTTTTTTAAGGTTTTTTTTATTGTAGATTGAGTGAAAGTTTACAGGGCACATCATCAGTTTCACATTCAACAATTCATATAATTTCTTTCATTACATTGACTATAATCCCCTCCATATACCATCAGTTAAAAGTATTTCTCTATATCCACTTTT
>NW_006408556.1:1839057-1851431 GCF_000296735.1 Chrysochloris asiatica
GGACTAGAAAACAATAGATTTCTTGCTTCTGCCACAAATTTCCCCAGCTGTGAGCCTTCCAACCTTCTAAATATTCCTTTATATGTGGTTCAGAGTTCTGACTATCCCCTGAACCTGCTTGGTTGGGTATTCTGCACTTCCACCTGATCCTTTACTGCACTTCCACCTGATCCGCCATCTTGTTTGTTCTCCCGGTACTGGCTTCTTGAGGGTGGGAAGGTGTTTCAGGGGTGGGCTGGGTATGTCTCTGTGCTCTTTCTTGGGATGTAAGGTGCGTGGCTCCCCCACCCTACTCCAAGACACTGCATTTTAACAGGGGTGCCAAGATACAGCAATGTTTAACCCAAGAACGACTCTGTGCAGTCTTGTCAGTGAAGGAAGAAGTTGCTTTGGGGGCCTCTCTGGTGCCCTGGAGTCCCCCACCCTAAGGGAGGGATCCTGTGTGGAGATGAGTCTCCTTTCCCCTGCTGACCGAGCTACCTTGTTCCTAGACTGGTGGATGACCGTTGTGTTGTGGAGCCCGCGGCTGGTGACCTGGACAACCCCCCTAAGAAGTTCCGAGGTAAGGCTGTCAGCTCCCCTCCTGTGCTGCTGAGTTCTGGGCCTGGGACTGTACTCATTCAACCCCAGTCCAACCTCCAGTGGGTTGAATTAGCACGGCCCTGCCCTACAGCCCTTACGCTGCGCTATAGGGCATACCCGGCTGCTTGTAGTGCCACCATCTTGGCACTGTAGACTTTCTCTTTATTCCCGGGGCCACACCCCACTTCTCAGGGCACACCCACTTCTGAGGAGGAGCGGGAGCTCTCTGTCTTCAGAACTTTCCACAGGGCTTTCTTTGTCTGCTTGATTGAACTTTTTCTGAGGGAACTGGGGTAGAGAAGAGAACGGCCCCAGGCTCTCAGAGGCCTAGGGTGAGCACTCTTCTCAGTGCCCCATTCAGTAACCTTCCCCTTGATTCTGATTCTGGTTGTGTGTCAGCCTCATGTTGTCTGTGTGGTGGTTCCTGCCCTAGGGACTTCAGAGCCCAGTTCGGGTTCTGCTGTGTGACCTTAGTCAGGTGACTTTTCCCTCAGGGTCTGTGTCCTAATGGTCAGTGGGCCCCTCAGCCTGTAGGCCTTCATGGAGATTAAGTGATATCCTGGCTGTGAATGTGCCAAGCCAGGGTAAGGTGTTATTGTTGTGACTACCTATGAAGGCCCACACAGAGGGATCCTGGGCGTGGAGGACAGGGTGGGTGCAGGCAGGAACATGCCAGGCTTGCTGCCACCATGTCTGCCCACAAGGCTGCACCTTTCTCTGGAGATTAGCTGGGACTGCCCTCTCCAGGAGATGCTGGGAGGGGAGCGGGGTATGAGACAAAGTGTCAAGGTTGGCATTAAAACCCACTAATTGCTCCTTGGAAGTCCAATACAGGGTCACTATGAGTAGAAACGGGCTCGACGACACTTAACAACAACAACAACAGCATTATGGCAACCTGGCTGTCTGTTGGCTGGGGCTTTGTCCGTTCATTAGAGTGTGGAAGGTGATCCTGAGGTGGGAAGAGATACAGGGGTTCCTCCTAGCGGAAAGAAGGGCTTCGTATCTATTGTTCTGTTCCTGCTTCCATCATAGGCCTCTGAATGGGGGCTTTGTTTGGGGGTCTTAGGTTGGGACCTGCCTAGGTATGTAGGACTTTCCACTGGCAACAGGTACCCCTTCCTCCAGGAGGTCCTACTTGCCCTACATGATCTGGCCCCCATTGCCTCTCTTACCTCACCCCGACCTCTCATTCCTTCTACCACACCCCTACCCCTCACCCCTCCTTTCCAGCCACATCAGCCTCCCAGCTGACCCGGGTGCTATCAGTCACCTGTCACCTTGCTGCCCCCTCTGCCTGGAATGCTTTGACTTCAAGTGTCTGATTCCCTTCTTCATTGGCTTTAGAACCTGTATCTAGCGAGGCCGTCCCTGAGCACCCAGTTTAAAACTGTCCCCTCTGCTGTATTTTCTCCATTGTATGGATCGCCACCAGGCACACGCTATCTTCTTATAATGTGTTCTTATCTGTGTCCCCCACTAGCAGGTCAGCTCCCCAGGGCAGAGATTGCTGTCTCTGCATTCATCACTTTATGTATGGTATCTCCCACTGTGGATGTCTGGTACACAGTGGTGGCATAAAGGCATCCAGTGGTCCCCTCTTTGGGCATCCTCCTCTCCCTGTTCCTCCTCTCCCTGTTCCTCCTCTCAGGCCTGGCTACTCCAGGTCCATTTGATATGACTGGCCTAGAATTCCTTTGTTGAGCTGAGCCTGATACTTGAAGGCATTGGGTCCAGGCATTGCAGGTTTCAGGGTGTTTGTGTGGGTCCCACTGTTTGGTAGTACAGCTCTGCCTTCACTGACTCTTGGGGCCCTGAAAGTTGGGAGATTGGTGTGGACAGGAGGCCTGGGCCTCTCCTATCACAAATAGGTGGTCTTTGAAGCTTTGGCTGGAGGGGCTCAAGCTTAGGTGTTTAGGAGCATTCTTGGTAAGAACTTAGAGAGAGGGGGAGTGGTGGGGAACTGGAGGGGTGGGTTCTGCCAGGGTTGAAAGGGTTGTGTATGCACGTGTCAGGTGTGTGGAGTCAGCCTTGTGGGGTGACTAGCTGGTGTCAGGGAGGTCGGTGGGTGTGTGTTAGACGAAGACTTGCCCTCGGGTTCCAGTGATCAGTGTTTGGGGGATTTTTGACAACAAAAAAGCTACTTAGCAAAACAAGTGCACTTTTGACTTCTGGTCATCCTCCTCATCACTCTTTCCCTCTCTTCCTCTTCATTTTCCTAAAGCCTGTGAACAGGGCTGTCCTAGGGCCCATGGGCTGCTTAGTGGTCTTCATGGTACCACTGGGTCCTGCCAGCTCCACTTCCTCCTCTGCCATGGGTCCTTGTGCCATGGAACAGTGGTATCTTGTCGAGGTGGGCACAGGCCCTTCTGGACTTAGTAAGGTGCTATTTGAACTGAGAGGAGCCATTTCAGCCCAGCATGGAACTGAGCATCTGAGCTAGCTTGTGCCCATCACTCTATGGTGTCTGGTTCAAGCTTCATGTCTTCTCGTCAGGTTCTAAGCATAGGTCCTGAGGCCTTACCAGCAGACCAAGAATGGTGGAAGACCCACTCTGTACATCTCCAGGGGGCTGCCTACCCCTCCTTCTTAGTCCTGACCAGGCTTGAGCCTCTACTTGTGGCTGGAGGTGGCCTGGGACTGATGTCTTCAACAGGCCAGATCTCCATGTAGCTACGTGGCTGGGTATATCTTGTAGCCTTAGTACCTGAGACTAGAGACATGGATTCCAACCTCTTCAGTTTTGATACTGAAACCCAAGAGGAGGAGGGAAAGGTGGAGTTTGATCTCAAATCTGGGGTCCTGGATACTGTTGTTTGGTGTTTCTCCTGAAAATACCCTGGCATGGGCAGGAGGTCCCAGCAAGGGCACGGGGCTATGGCAGGAGTTTTAGAAGTTGGCTCGAAGTCTTGGCCTTGTCCCAAGATCTTACCATCCTGGTGGGTGAGCCTTATAATCCCTGGGAGTGGTGGGCTCCCTTTCTCCTCACAGCCTCCTGCCCAGTTCCCTGCCCCCCAGCTCGTTCATCTGCTAACCCTGGGTGCCCTCAGGTCCCCAGGCTGGGCCATTGAAGCCCTGTGAAGCCATTGCTTGGCTCCTTGTTTGTGATTTCAGCTCCAACCACCTTTCTAGGCCATCCCAAGCCCTGACATGTTCAGGGAAATTCTTTCCAGAGTCAACAGGTCCCTAGGAGGCCCAGGCTGCTGTTGCCCTAATGTGTGGAACACTCCATACCAGCCCACCCCCCACATAAGCCTCCCTGACTCCTATTTTTCTGTAGGGATTTGTGGTGTTGTGGTTGTTGCAAGTTCTGAGCTTCTGGCTAGGCGTTGGTTGGGAATATAGTCTCCTCAGAGAAGGCTGAACTCCCTTTTCTCTTATTCTTCCTCCGAGATGGGAAAGGAGAGAGCCGGTGCAGAGTACTTGGGCTGCCCTTACCTTTAGCATCGCTGGGGGAAGCTCAGCATTCACACCCCAGCTGTAGAGACCTCCAGGACACAGGTGGGGTAGGTAGTGTGTGGGGGTCACTTACCCCTCCGACTGGTGGGACAGGAGTCAGGGAGGAGGTGTGATGTAATGGCCTCATTTTTCTTACCTGTGTTCCTGTCCTCACTTGACACCTCTGCTCTCCCCATCCATCTTCCAAGCCCACTTCATTGTCATTTTTATCATTACTAGGACATATTTCAACTCTACACAGAAGTAAAGAGAAAAATAACAAACACCCATGTACCCACCACTGAGTTCTGTCAAATCCTTTTTGCCATGAGTAATAGCTTCCTGGGGCTGCCATAACAAATTACCTGAAACAGAATTATTTTAAAACAACAGAAATCTGTTCTCTCATAGTTCTGGAGGCTAGAAGTCTGAAATCAAGGTATCAGCAGGGCCATGCTCCCTCCAAAGATTCTAGAGAAGAATCTTTCTTGCCTCTTCCTGGCTGCAGATGACGGCTGGCAGTCCTTGCTGATCCTTGACTTGCATCACTCCAGTCTCTGCCTCTGTCTTCTCAAGGCCTTCTTCCATATAGACATGCCACCCCTGGTGGCACAGTGGGTAAGCACTTAGCTGATGTGAAAGGTCAGTGGTTTAAATCCATCACCAGTGACTGCAGGAGAAAAGACCTGGTGATTTGCTTCCGTAACAGTTAGAGCCTAGGAAACCTTATGGGGCAGATATACTTTGTCCTAAGGAACTCTGGTAGCATAGTGATTATGAATCGGGCTGTGAACTGCAAGGTCAGCAGTTCGAAACTACCAGCTGTTCCTCCGGAGAAAGATGAGGCTTTCTGCTCCCGTAAAGATTTACAGCCTCGGACACTATGAGTTGGAACCGACTCCACGGCACATAACAACAACAATAAGGTTGCTATTTATGGCCTTCTGATGACCCTCTTGTAAGGACACTAACCCTCCCCCGCCCCCCAAACCCAAACCCACTGTTCCATGGGAGAAAGATGAGGCTTTCTGTTCCCATAAAGATTTATAGACTCGGAAACCCTATACAGGGTCACTGTGAGTCGGAACCGACTCTACAGCACATAACGACCACCATTGTTCTATACGATTACTACGAGTAGATTTGAACTCATAAGGACCCTATAGGATAGAGTAGAAATGCTTCCGAGACTGTGAATCTTTATGGAAGCAGACTGCCTCATCTTTCTCCCACAGAGTCTCTGGTAGTTTCGAACCACTGACCTTTTGGTGAGCAGCTGAATGTTTAACCTACTGCATCACCAGGGCTTCTGTAAGGGTACTAATCACTGGATTTAGGGTCTACCCTGATTCAGTATGACCTCATTTTAATTAAACTAATTACATCTGCAAAGACTGTTTCCTAACAAAGTCACATTCTGAAGTTCTGGGTAGACATGAATTTATGGGGAGACCCTATTCAACCCATTATACCATGTTTAATTTAGATATTTTTATAGAAACGAAATCTTGTAGCTGTAACTGAAGTCCCCTGCATCTTCCTCTCTTCCTTCCTGAGTCCCTCTCCAGAGGTAAACACCCTTCAGAAATTGATGTGCATCATTCTGGGGCCTGTTTTTTTATGCTTTTCCCTATTGATACATAGGGGTGACTCCATGAACAATGTAAGGCATTGTTTTCCATTTTTAAATCCCATATACTAAAGGAATCAAAAAACAATACCTGTTGCCATTGAATCGATTTCAGGCACACAAATCTTCCTGCATTTTTAAATTCTGCACTGCTTTAAGAGTTATCCATGTTGATGTCTCCCTTTCATGGCTCTCACTGCTCTGACATATTCTACTGGGTGAATCTACTGCAATCTGGTCGTCAGTTCTATTGATGGGCGTTTAGATCATTCCAGGTTTGGGCAGTTGCCAGAGATGCAGCCGTGAGTCATCTTGTACCTGTTTCCTTAGATTTGTGGGCAAGGGTTGCTTGAGAACTTTCTGAGGAGGGGGTATTGTTGGGGCTGGAAGGTGTGGATGCTCTTCAATTTTAGGAGAAATGACCTTGTTGCTTTCCATGGGGGCTGTGCCCATTTGCACCCCCATAGACAGTGGCCCACCTACATCCCTGCCACACTTGGTTTTGTCCCACTTAAATCTTTTCCAACCTGCTGGGTGTGAAATGGCATCTTACTGTGGTTTTAATTTGCATCTCTCTGACTACTGGGGAGTTTGAGCATCTTTTCATATATTTGTTGGCCACTTTTTGTTCTTATTCTTTTTATTAAAGCAATGGAAATAGATGTTCTAGGATTAGGATGAAAGCAACTAACTGTAACCTCATTTCACCCTCATCCTTAGAGACAACCATGTTAGAAAATCAGGCCAGGCCATTTATTCATATGATGGAAAAAAATCAAAACAATACATAAAGATGCTTTGAGAGTCTTGTTCCCACCCCTACCCCTCCTCCACTGCTGTCCCTTCAGTAATGAATTTCTTTTGTTTCGATGGATCCTCCATTGTTGCTTTATGCATTGCAAACATGTACTCAGATCCTTCTCCCCTCCATTTCCTTACACAAAGGTAGCATTTGATATACACTCTGCTCTTTGTGCTTTTGTACTTTATGACTCTTACTGTGGCAGATCCTATTGGAGATCTTTCCAGAATCCATAAACAGAAAAGCCTACTGCTCTCTCAAGCTCTGTCTTTTTGGCTAGTTAGTGTTTCATTATGTGATTCTGTCCTAATTGATTTGTCTAGTCCCCTCTGGATGGACACTTGGGATGTTCCATTCCTTTATTATTCCTGATTCTGTCCATCACCCTTCTGCACACGCACAGGCCGGTCCTCTGAATACCTTCCCAGCAGTAGGATTGCTGAGTCAAAGGGCGGGAACCTCTGTGGTTCTGATCCATCATGTCAGCTGTTCCCCAGGTCATTTTGCACCCCACCAGCAGTGCACAAGAGGGAGCAATTCCTTGTTTTCACTTTTCATTGTTTCTTTTGCTAATTACCCCAGCATTTCCAAATGTTATGCTTAGTCTACTTTAAAAAAAAATATTATGGGGAAAATCTATAACAGAAAGCATTTGCCATTTTATCCACTACTTCTTGATTTACGAATTTTAAATGATATCTATTCATGGGGAAAATCTTCACTGAGATGGATTGACACAGTTGTCTAACAATGGGCTCAAATACATCAAAGATCTTAGAGATGGTGCAACAGTGGACCACATTTCCGACTTTTATACATAAGGTCACCATTAGTTGGAGCAACTCAATGGCAACTTACAAGACCATCATTCATGTCCTGCTAAAGTGGGTGAGTATTTAGCTCACTTGCCCAACCCCATCCTCCTAACGGCATCCTGTCTTAGGTGCTCCTTTGTCACCTTTATAAACACAGGTATCATTATTGCATCTGGATTCTTTATTCCATCTTCTCCTCCAGCACTCTACTCCAAGTCTCCCTCCCAACTTTACTTTCACACCATCAAACCTGAGTAACAAAATGGTAAAAATGGCACACGCTTTGTTATATATATTACCACAATAAAATAATAAAAGGCTAAGCTGCCTTTATATTCTGTTCCATAACTACAGTGGAGTTATCTGTGTTTTGTTATAGAGGTTGAGCCTAATGTTGACACGTTAAAAACCGAGTTTTACATTATTTTATACCTTATTGTGACTGTGCAGTGTTATATCCTGTGCTCTGTCAGTCCTGAGACTTCTGTGTTGATGCTTTTCAACCTGGCTAGGTGACTGCCTTTAAAACTACGTATCTCTTTCTTGTTGTTGTTAAGTCTAGTTGGTTCTGACTCACAGTGACCCTGCATAGGGTTTCCGAGGAGTAGCTGGTGAATTTGAAACGCTGACCCTGTGGTTCAAACCGACCTGGGGTCCAGTGCTTATCCTACAGCACTACACCAGAACTCCATAAATGGTTTGCTCTTGGCTACTAACCAAAATGTCGACAATTTGAATCCACCCAGCGGTGCTATCGAAGTCCTAAGTCCAACTGGCACTGAAGATATCGGTGAAAAACGAGGATCCAGGAATTGACAGGGTAACGTGAGATGTTTCAACAAATGCATGCTACACTGGAAGGGGCTCACTGCCCATGCCAGAGAATTAGGAAGACAGCTCTCTGGCCAGTCAAAAGAGATCCATATGCACGCCTGTTCCAAAGAAAGATGATCCAAGGAATGCAGAAATTATCAAACAAGATCATTAATACCATGTTGTTGTTGTTTAGTACTGTCGAGTCGGTTCCGAACCATATGCAAGTGAAATTATATTGACCCACCCAAACCAAACTCACTGCTGTTGAATTGATTCTGACTCATAGCTGTCTTATACGATAGAACTGAACTCCTCCATAGAACTTCCGAGACTGTAAAGCTTTATGGAAGCAGAAGTCCAAGCTGCACTGAAGGCATTGGCAAAAAGCAAGGCTTCAGGAATGGACAGAATACAAATTGAACAAGTGGGTGCAGCACTGGAGGCCTTCACTGGTCTGTGCTAAGAAATTTGGAAGACAGCTACTTGGCCAACTGATGGGAAGAGATCCATATTTGTGCCCATTCCAAAGACAGGTGACCCAGAGTTATGTGGTAATCATAGAACAATATCATTGATAACACATGTAAATAAAATTTTGCTGAAGATAATTATAAAACAATTGCCAAAGTACATCAAGAGGGAGCTGCCAGAAATTCAAGCTGAATTCAGAAGAGGATGTGGAATGAAGGATATCATTGTTGACATCAAATGGATCTTGGCTGAAAGCAGAGAATACTAGAAAGATGTTTACTTGAGCTTTATTAAGGCAAAGACATTCGACTGTGTGGATCATAACAAACTATGGATGACATTGTGAAGAATAGGTACTCCAGAACACTTAATTTTGCTCATGTAGAACCTGTGCATAAACCAAGAGGTTAGAACAGGATAAGTAGATACTGAATGGTTTCAAATCAGTTGCACCAAGGTTATATATTTCCACCATACTTATTCACTCTGTATGCTAGCAGATAATCTGAGGAGATGGATTATATGAAGAAGAATGTGGCATCGAAATTGGAGGAAGACTCATTAACAACCATACAGATGATACAACCTTGCTTATTGAAAGAGAAGAGGACTTAAAATATTTACTGATGAAGATCAAAGACCCCAACCTTCAGTATGAATTGCAATGCATCTCAATGTAAAGAAAAATCCTCACAGTTTGACCAATAAATCACATCATGATAAACAGAGAAAAGACTGAAGTTGTCAAAGACTTAATGTTGCTTGAATCTACTGTCAACACTCAGGGAAGCAACAGTCAAGAAATCAGATGGTGTAGGCATTAGGCAAATCTGCACAAGACCTCTTTAAAGTGTTCAAGGGCAAAGATGTCAGCTTGAGGACTAAGGTGCGCCTGACCCAAGCTGCGGTATTTTCAATATACATGTGAAAGTTGGATAATGAATAAGGATGAACATAGAAGAATCAGTGCATTTAAATTATGGTGATGATGAAGAATATTGAAAGTACCATGGACTGCCAGAATATAAATACATCTGTGTTGGGAAGAAGTACAGCCAGAAAGCTTCTTAGAAGTGAGGATGGCGAGACTTCATGTCTTGTATTTTGGATATGTTGTTAGGAGAAACCAGTCCCTGGAGAAGGACATTGTGTTTGGTAAAGTGATGAGTTAGTGAAAAAGAGGAAGACCCCTCAATGCGATGTATTGACACAGGGACAGCAACAGTAAGCTCAAGCCTAGCAATAATTCTGAGGGTGGGGCAGGACTGGACAGTGTTGTACATGAGTCAGAACAGACTCGTCGGCACCTAACAACAACAGCAACAACAGAAGAAGACTAGATATCATTGTTGATGTCAGATGGATCTTGGCTAAAATTAGAGAATGCCAGAAAGATGTTTACCTGAGTTTTATTGACTATGGAAAAGTATTCATCTGTGTGGGTCAGAGCAAACTATGGATAACGTTGCAAAGAATGGGAATTCCAGAACACTAAATTGTGTTCATGCGGAACCTGTACACAGTCTAAGAGGCAATCTTTTGAACAGAACAAGAGGGTACAACTTGGTTTAAAATCAAGAAAGGGATACACCAAGATTATGTCCTTTCACCATACTTATTCAGTCTGTATGTTGAACAAATAATATGAGAAACTGGTCTAGATCCAGAGAACCCAGCATCAGGATTCAAAGAATACGCATTAATAACCTGAGATACGCACATGACACAACTTTATTTTGTTTAAAGTGAAGAGGACTTGGAGCACTTACTGAAGAAGTTCAAAACGATGGCCCTCGGTATGGATTGTTATTGTTTTTAAGTGTAATAGAGTTGGTTTTGACTCATAAAGACCCCCTATAGGGTTTCTGAGGCTTGAATTTTCTTTTTTCTGGAAACAGAAAGTCTTATCTTTCTCCTGAGGAGTGACTGGTGGACTTGAACTGCCAACCTTGCAGTTCTTAGTCCAGTAGGTGAATCCTGTGGAGTCACCCACTATGGATTGCACCTTTACATAAAGAAAACAAAAATCCTCACAACTCGACCAGTAAGCAATGTAATGATAAACAGAGAAAACACTGAGATTGTGAAGGATTCCATTCTTTTGGATCCACAACCAACACCCATGGCAGCAGCAGTCCAGAAATCAAACAACTTTTATTATTGCCGTTAAGTGCCGTTTAGTCAGTTCTGACTCATAATGACCCCATGCACAACAGAATGAAAACTGCCCAGTCTGGCCACATCCTCACAAAATTTTTATGTTTGAATCCATCATTGCTACCAGTGTGTCCATCCATCATTGAGGGTCTTTCTCCTGACCCTCCACTTTACCAAACATGATGTCCTTCTGCAGGGACTGGTCCTTCCTGACAATATGTCCAAAGTACAAGAGGTGAAGTCTCTCCATCCTTGCTTTTAAGGAGCATTTTTCCAAGATTTTGTTTGTTCTTCTGGTAGTCTATGGTACTTTCAATATTCTTTGCCAAAACCTTAATTCAAATGTAGCAACTTGTAACATTGGACAAATCTGCTATAAAAGACCTCTATAAAATGTTAAAAAGCAAAGATGTCACTTTGAGGATTAAAGTGCACTTGACCCAAGCCATGGTATTTTCAATCACCTCATATGCATGTGAAAACTAGACAATGAAGACTGAAGAATAATTATGTATTTGAATTTTGGTGTAAGTGAAGAATATTGAATAGTCTGTGGACTTTCAGAAGAATGAACAAATCTGTTTTGAAGACATATGAATGCTCCTTGGATTGAAGGATGGTGCGACTTCGTCTCATGTACTTAAGACATGTTATTAAGAGGGACCAGTTCCCAGAGAAGACGTCATGTTTGCAAAAGTAGAGGGTCGGCCCTCAAGAGATGGATTGACACAGTGGTTGCAGTGGTGGGCTCAAGCAGAGCAGCGATTGTGAGGAAGGCATTGTTGTTGTTGTTGTTACGTGCTGTGGAGTCAGTTCCGATTCATAGCGACCCTGTGCAGGGTTTCCGAGGCTGTAAATTTTTACTGGAGCAGAAAGCCTCATCTTTCTCCTGTGGAACAGCTGGTAGTTTCGAACTGCTGACCATGAGATTAGCAGCCCGATTTGTAACCACTACGCTACCCGCGCTCCTTTGAGGAAGGCATAGGACTGGGCAATGTTTTCTTCTGTTGTACACAGGGTTGCTATGAGTTGGGACCAACTTGACGCTAAGTGTCACCTAAGTTTTTTGTGTGTGATGAAAATATGCATGCATAACAAAATAAATGCTGTCTTAACAATTTCTACATGTACAATTCAGTGACATTGATTCTAGTCTTCAAGTTATATAAACTGTTCTCTCTCTCCTTTCCAAAGTAATGTCATCACCATTAATGTAAATTCCCTAAGCAAAAATTCCCCCTTCCTCCCTCCTACCACTGATAATCATTAATTATCTTTGATTCTATTTGTTTACTTATTTTATATAAGTTAGAACATTTGTACTTCTGTAACGAACTTATTTCTCTCAGCATATGGTTTTCAGGGTTCATCATGTTGTGGCATGTGTTCCTATTTATGGCTGAGTAAGGCGCTCTGGTGGAGTCCTGGTGTGGCGCTGTGGGTTAATGAGCCAGACTGCAAAGCTGTTTGAACTGCAAGGTTGGCAGTTCAAGCTCACCAGCTGCTCCTCAGAAACCCTATCCAGGGTCGCTGTGGGTCAGAACTGACTCAATGGCACTTAACAATAACAAGGAACTCTGGTAGCGTAGTGGTTATGAATCAGGCTGCTAATCTCACGGTCAGCAGTTCGAAACTACCAGCTGTTCCGCGGGAGAAAGATGAG
>NW_006408556.1:1851531-1853566 GCF_000296735.1 Chrysochloris asiatica
CCACTTGTATGCCTTGTCCCTCTTCCTTCCTTCGAGGCTAATTCCAAGACTCACCTCCTTTTACATGGGGGGAGGGGGGGTTGCTTCTGGATTCACTAATTCACCTGGCAGACATTGTCTGAGGTGAGGCCAGAAGCCCATCAAACCCAGAGCTCCTTAGTAGTATAAAAGAAAGTGAATACATAAGAAATCTTCCCACATTCACACATTCTTATTTCTCCAATATAAAATGGGAAGGTGCGGGGCTCAGGTCTGAGTGAACCCGGAGCCAGGGGGAGGGAGTGAGGCCAGTGTAATGTCTTAGTGTGACAAAAAGGGAAAACAGTTTATAATAAAGTAATATGTATTTTAGAAATAAATTTTGGGCACAACTAGAAGACCGAAGGAAACAGCAAGAGATGCATGCCTCTGTTGTGGCAGAGACATGGTGAATTCAGTGGTCCCAAGTGCCACTGTGATGACCAGGAGTGGCTCTGAATAATGTTTTCTGGCAAAAAAAAAAAAAAAAAAAAAGTTAAAGTTTGTACAAAACAAAGGACAGTCTTCATTCAGTTTTCTGTTTATATAAAACCTAATTGTTTAAAAATTTTCATAAGTGAATTTAGTTTGCTATTTCAACCATTTTTACATGTACAATTCAGTGACATTAATTACATACACTGGGTTGTACAGCCATCACCGCTGTTTTCAAAATTTTTAATCTCCCTAACCAGACTTCTGGAGTCCTGGTGTGGTGCTGTGGGTTAATGCGCTGGACTGCAAGGTTGGTGGTTCAAGCTCCCCAGCCGCTCTTCGGAAACCCTATCCAGAGTTGCTATGAGTTGGAACCAACTCGAAGGCACTTAAGAACAACAACAGCAACAACAAACAGACTTCTAGTGTGGCACTGTGGATCAGTACTGAACTGAGAACTACAGGGTTGGCAGTTCAAACCCACCAGTTGCTCCTTGGAAACCCTATACAGCGTCGTTGCTGTAAGTCAAAACGGATTCAGTGGCACTTAACAACAACAACAACAAACAGAAATGCAGTCCCCTTAAGCAATACCTCCCCATTTCTCCTTCCCACATACTCCTGATACACACAATGGTGCTATAGGATAAGCACTGGACTACAAGATTGGTTTGAATTGCAAGGTTAGCAGTTCAAACTCACCATCCACTCATTGGAAACCCTATACAGGGCACTTAACAGCAACAAAATTTCCTTTTAAACTCCTGGTATGGTGCTGTAGGATAAACACTGGACTTGTAACCACAAGGTCGGCAGTTCAAACCCACCAGGTGCTCCTTAGAAACCCTTGGAAAAACCTTGGGAAAACAGGGTTGCTATGAGTTGGAATCTACTTGGTGGCATTTAACAACAACACATTTGCTTAGTCTGAATACTTCATGTAAGTTGGATAATACAATGGGTGTCCATTCCGGCTGACTGATTTCACTCAGCATGATATTTTCAGCATTCATCCATACTGTAGCATGTGCCAGAACTTCATTTCTCTTTCTGATTGAATAATACTCCATTGTGTGTATGTGCCACATTTTGTTTATCCATTCATTTGTTGATGGACACTTGCTTGGGTTGGTTCCATGTTTTGGCTATTGTGCATAATGCTACAATGAACATTGGTGTACAAATATCAGTTTGAGTCCTTGCCTCCATATCTCTTGAATATGTATCTGGGTGTGTAATGGCTGGGCCATACAGTAATTGAATGCCCTACTTTTTGAGGAATCACCAAACTTTTCCAAAGTACCGCTTTATATTCCCACCAGGGTTCCTCTTTCTGCACACTCTCACCAACACTTGGTATTTGTGCTGTTTTTCTGATCATAGTCTTCCTAGGAATCTTGATGATTAAGTGATTAAATGCTCAGCTGCTAACTGAAAGATTGGTGGTTCAAACACACCAGCCACTCTGCAAGATGCGACAATTTGCTCCTGTAGAATCACACCTCAGAAACCCTGTAGGACAGCTCAGTCCTGTTCTCTGGGGTCATTGGGAATTGGAATCAACGTGACAGCAATAGGTTTG
>NW_006408556.1:1853666-1856917 GCF_000296735.1 Chrysochloris asiatica
AAACCCTAAACAGGGTTGCTACGAGTCGAAACCTACTCAGCGGCACTTAACAACAACATTCTCTCCAAGAGTCCTGGTGTGGCAGTGTAGGATTAGCACTGGACCGATAACTGCAAGGTCGAAGGTTCAAGCCCACCAGCTGCTCCTTGGAAACCCTACACAACACAGGGTCACTATGAGTTGGAACTGACTTGACAGCACTTAACAACAATAACAGCAGCATTTGTATATACCACATTTTGTTTATCTACTCATCTGCCAAATATTAGATTTACAGAAAAGTTGCACAGAAAGTATAGATTTTCCATATGCCTTCTTTTCCACTTGTACAGTGTGCCCCAGTTATGAGTGCCTTAGTGTGGACATCTGTCACAGTTGATGACCAAGTGTTCTGGTTCCTGTTCTTTTCAAGTCTCTTCCTGTGTTTCTTTTATTGGTTTAAGTGGTGGTGGTGGTTATGTGTCGTAGAGGTGGTTCCAACTCATAGTGACCCTATATAGGGGTTCCGAGGCTGTAAATCTTTATGGGAGCAAAAAGCCTTATCTTTCTCTCGCAGACTGTTGGTAGTTTCGAACTGCTGCCCTTGCGATTAGTAGTCCAACTCGTAACCACTACCCTACCAGAGCTCCTTATTGATTTAAGTTGTTGTTGAGTGCTGTTGAGTTGATTCCAATGCAGGATTAAGTAGAGGAAACGTATTATCTGTCTTACAGTTGATGTCTCTGAAGTTTCTGCTTGTCTGTTCCTAGTGTCTGTTTTGGGTTTTTGTTCTCCCTCATGGTGTCTGTTGTTAAATGCCATCAAGTTGGTTCCAATTCACAGAGACCCTGTATAGGCTTTCTAAGGAGGCTGGTGGGTTTGAACAGCTAATCTTTTGGTTAGCATCCCAGTGTTTATCCTATGACTCCACACCAGGTCTTCCTGGTTACCACTGATTGCATACTGGTAATTGCATTTGACAGTCTTTGTTTGAATAATTGTGGACTAGTGTGATGGTACCTTCCTCCAGAAAGGATTTGCATATCCTACTGCAGATTCCTAGTGTGGCGCTGGAGGATAAGCACTGTACAACAAGGTCAGTTTAGAATGCAAGGTCGGCGGTTCAAAACTCACCAGCCACTCCTCGGAAATCCTACACAGGATCTCTATGAGTCAGAACTGACTCAATAGCATTTAACGAGGCCACTGCAGAATCCCAGGATATTCCTGGAATCCTGGTGTGAAGTTGTAGGGTAAGTACTGGATTGCTAACCACAAAGTCACTCTTTGGAAACCATACAACAAGTTACTGTGAGTCAGAACTGACTGGATGGCACTTACCAAAAGGACCTGCTGTTTTCTTGGGTATTATTAATCTGAGACCACTTAAAACCTAGCACGGACCCTCGGAGTTGAGCGCTATTGCCGCAATGTCTTCTGGGCTCAGTGGGCACTGTAGCGCCTAGTAGAGCAGCTCAAGTTGGAGAGGCTCAAGGTTTCTCAGGCAACGGCAAAACTTCAACAGTGCCGCATGCAAAATGCTTGCAAGATGCCCTACTGGTGGGTGTTCCGCTGGGAGCACCTCCTTTCAGGAGCCCAGATCCTGTGCTTTACTGTAAGGAGGAAGCTCACTGAGGAAAGCCTTCAAGTATGAAGTGATGTATCACTGCCTTCCAGTGTCAAGAAAACAGCTTTCTTTTAAATATTTGATATTTGAGACCTTTCCTGTGACCTGGTTTTGTAGCCAGAATTCTATAGAAATTGATGGTTTTTTTGCTCAAATAAAGGAAACTAGGTAAAGGAGTCAGTCTTCAAATAATAATGCTCTGTTTCTTTTGGTGAAGTGCTTTATACTTAAGAAAAGCAAAAATTTACCATCAAACATACCAAAATATACCTTTCTCATAAGTGAACTACTGTTGCTTCTACACTTGGAATAGCGTGTGTATTTTATTTACATTTTAAGAAGAAAAACTTTTTTGCTTATTAAAAAAGTTAATATTTATAATTTATCCCTAAGATTTTTGTACTTAACAAAATTTTTTTTTAATCTTGTTTGTAAATATAGATAAGCAAGTATAGGCAGTTTCCAGATTATGAATGAGTTCCATTCCTAAGTTGGATTTGTGTGTAAATTGAACAGTTAGGGTATGGTTCATATCTAATGTCAGTTACTCATATGTATGTCTCAGTTTATAGTATACCATTCTCTATATAAAAAGTATTAAAGAAACATTTCCAGATACACTTGTTGTTCTTGTTAAGTGCCATCGTGTCAGTTCTGACCCATAGCTACCCTGTATAGGGTTTCCGAAGATAAACTAAAACATCCTTAACATGTTTTATAAGAATGTTTTGATGTACATTGCAAAATAGTGTCCATTTGTTATTATGATCCATTGTATGTACTTCTTAATTTTAATATACTAAGCTTTTGGACATATTGTCAGGAGGGACCAGTCGCTGGAGAAGGATATCATGTTTGGTAAGGTGGAGGGTCAGAGAAAAAGAGGAAGATCCTCAATGAGATGGATTGACCAAGTGGCAGCATCGATGGACTCAAGTGTGGCAACAGTGGTGAGGTTGGCCCAGGACCAGGCAGTGTTTCGGTCTGCTGTGCATAAGGTCACTATGGGTTGGTACCAACTCGATTGTACCTAACAACAACAACAAGCTTTATGGGGGTTGGTTTGTAACAATGGGTTGTAAGTAAATCAGACATTCAAAACCCGGGATCTACCTGTATACAATTTTTGGGAAGAATAGGATTTAATAATTAATTGACGCTGAATTTTTCTAAACAGGAATATAGTTTTATTTTTAACACTAATCATGGGAGCTGTTTTTTATCATCCTTGTTTGGAAAGGTTTGTGTTGGGTCATATGTTAGGTTGCTCCATTTTGTGTATGAAGCAAATTTGGCTGTTGTCTTAAGTTACTGTACTATTTTTTCATTATTTTCATACTTAAAAAAATACATTACTTACGTCTTTAAAAGGCACTCTGGTAGCGTAGTGGTTACGAATTGGGCTGCGAACTTTAAGATCAGCAGCTCGAAACTACCAGCTGTTCCGCAGGAGAAAGATGAGGCTTTCTGCTCCCGTAAAGATTTACAGCCTCGGAAACCCTGTGTACGGTCGCTATGAGTCAGAACCGACTCCACGGCACACAATAACAACAACATATCTTTAAAAGTGTTTAAAATGTGACCTACAGAACTTTGCAAATGGTTAAATGCAGTTAAAATTTGTGAAAATGTTGTCGTTAAGTGT
>NW_006408556.1:1859708-1933796 GCF_000296735.1 Chrysochloris asiatica
TCTGAATACTTCATGTAAGTTGGATAATACAATGGGTGTCCTTTCCGGCTGACTGATTTCACTCAGCATGATATTTTCAGCATTCATCCATACTGTAGCATGTGCCAGAACTTCATTTCTCTTTCTGATTGAATAATACTCCATTGTGTGTATGTGCCACATTTTGTTTATCCATTCATTTGTTGATGGACACTTGCTTGGGTTGGTTCCATGTTTTGGCTATTGTGCATAATGCTACAATGAACATTGGTGTACAAATATCAGTTTGAGTCCTTGCCTCCATATCTCTTGAATATGTATCTGGGTGTGTAATGGCTGGGCCATACAGTAATTGAATGCCCTACTTTTTGAGGAATCACCAAACTTTTCCAAAGTACCGCTTTATATTCCCACCAGGGTTCCTCTTTCTGCACACTCTCACCAACACTTGGTATTTGTGCTGTTTTTCTGATCATAGTCTTCCTAGGAATCTTGATGATTAAGTGATTAAATGCTCAGCTGCTAACTGAAAGATTGGTGGTTCAAACACACCAGCCACTCTGCAAGATGCGACAATTTGCTCCTGTAGAATCACACCTCAGAAACCCTGTAGGACAGCTCAGTCCTGTTCTCTGGGGTCATTGGGAATTGGAATCAACGTGACAGCAATAGGTTTGGATGGGGGTGAAGTGGTTTCTCACTATTTTGATTCGCTGTGAGTCCTGGTATGGTGCTGTGGGTTAATACACTATACTACAAGGTCGGCTTGAACTGCAAGGTCACAGGTTCAAGCTCACCAGCCATTCCTTGAAAACCCTATATAGGGTCGCTATGAGTCAGAACTGACTTGATGGGCACTAACGACAACAATAAGTAACAGGGAGTCTTGGTGTGGTGCTGTACTGCTAATTGCAGTTAATAAGCACTGGACTGCTAATCTCAAGGACAGTGATTCAAACCCACCAGCAGCTCTTCTGAAACCCTAAACAGGGTTGCTGTGGTCAGAACTTATTTGATGGCAAATCCTGGTGTGGTGCTGTAGGATAAGCACTGGACCACTAGGTCGATTTGAACTGCAAGATCGTCAGTTCAGCTCACCAATCGCTCCTCGGAAACCCTATACAGGGTCACGCTGAGTTGGAACTGGCTCAACGACACTAAACAATAACAACAACAAATAATAGAGGAGCTCTGGTGGCACAGGGAGTTAAGTTAACCAAATGGTTGGTGGTTCGAAGCCGTTCTGCAGAAGAAAGGTGAGGCAGTCTGATTCTGTACAGAGTTACAGCCTCAGAAGCCCCTTTGGAGCAATTCTACAGTCCTTACACGGTCACTGTGAGTTGGAATTGACTCGGTGGCCGTGGGTTTGGTTTGGTTTTTAAATAACAAATAACACTGAACATCTCTTTATGTGTTTGTTAGCCTTTTATATATCTTCTTTGGAGAAATGTCTTTTCAAGTCCTTTGCCCATTTTTATTGGATTGTTTGTCTTTCTGTTGGAGTTCTCTCAGTTTGTACTGCAGTTGCATTCCTGGAAAAGTCAATGTTTACTAAAACCAGGAGGTAAAAAATACTTTGTGTTTCTGTGTGAAACTCGGCCCAGAGCTTTGCCAGCAGGTTTTCCACCTGCCAGTGTGTGTGTCAGGAGACTGGCAGTCAGCAGGATGTGAGACAGTTCTGAATGCCGGCTATGACCTCAATTGTTGGGACAACTGAAATTAAACACCCCCCCACCCCCGTCACCTGTTTACAAAATGCCCCCTGGTATGACTCCACTCTCCCCAGTGGACTCTAACAAGGCATGGGACCTTTGTGGTAACTGGTTCAGGGGATCCCTGAAAACCCTGACACAGACTGAACGGCAGGAGGACTTCCTGGAGGGGGTGACACTCCAATTGCATCTTGAGGACTGGACAGAACCCTGCAAGCGTATTCTCCAGCAGCAAAAATACATTGCCCACTCACGTCGTGCCCGTTCATCTTCCTGTGGGGGTGGAGTAGGTGAGGCAGCCCTTGGCGGCTTCATCTGCCTGTGGAATTGCCACTTTTCCTGTCTCTCTTATTCAAGGAAGTTCTGTCTTCCTTGGCCGCTGACTCACCTCTTTCTCTTCCTGATGGCACCAAGGGAGTCTCTGCCTCTTCACAGCCTAGTGGGGAAATCCAGTTTTACTTTTAGTTGCCAGGGGCTGGGTGACCAGCTTTGACAGGGGTAGGGAGTGTGTGGGGAGGCACAGCCTTCCTTCTAGAGAGTAGATGAAAGACATGAAGAAGGGGCGCCCTGCCTATGTGATATGCTCCCCAGTTGTCCACTCCACCTGGGAAGTGTCTCCCAACACAGTTGCCTTTGTCCTTTAATGGTACTGGGGCACCATGCAATCATTGAGTCTCAGAACTGCAACATAGAGATATCTCAGAGGCCACTGAGCCTGACTCCTGTGATGGGGAACTCACTACCTACCTCACAACAGAGCCCCCATCACCCATTCTAGCAGTTCACCGTGGCCCAGAATCCTCGTTTTCCTTCCTTCACACTTTACAATGAGATTTCCCAATGCCTGCCACCTTTCGCTAAGTAGAAAAATCTGACACCCTTTCTGGAATTTGAGATTATGAAAATGGTAGGTGTTCTGTCTGCTTTTCTATATAAATTTGTAATCATGGATATATTTCGGCTCCTTGGAATTTTGATATGTTCTGTCTGCACTTGAGCTCTCTAGGAGCTGGGGATTCTTGTGCGAATGAATTATTAAGGAGGAATCTCAGGAGAAGAGAGTGTAGGAGCATGTAGGGCAGGGAAAACCAAGTGAGGATGTGGTTTCAGGTGACAGTAAGCCTCCATCTGATCCCACTGGGTGCTCAGGACTGTGAAGCGCGCCACTGACGATCCCTCCAGAGTTCGGGCTATGATTTTCCTGCATCAATCATTGGCTATAAGCTGCCCCCTTGAGATGGGGAACATAGCTTCCCAGGCATCTCTGGGAAAGATGTTCTCCACTGGCAAACGCAGGCATCCAAAGGACTGTGTGAGCTGTCAGCAGCCAGTACCCACAACAGCAGGGCACAGATAGGGCATAGATATGGGGTTACATTTACTAGCTGCTGTCTAGTTGATTCGGACTCATGATGATCACAAGTCTGTCATAACAGAACTATGCTCTCTAGGGTTTCCAATGGCTGATTTGTCCGAAGTACATCACCAGGCCTTTCTTCCAAGGTACTTCTGGGTGGAGTTGAGCCACTAAGCTCTGGATTAATAGCTGAGTGTGTTAACTGGTCTCCGTACCCTCTGATAAACCTCCTGTGGGAAAAGGGACCCGTGTCGCCTTCCATTTGAGATCCACTGCTCTCAAATCTGCTCCCATGACTTCCCATTCTATGTAACATAACCCAAGCTGCTCCAAATTCAATGGCGTTTCCCCAACCACTTCTGCCTAAACCCCCAGTGGTGTAGGAGCAGAAGTGGGATCTGTTGAAGGCTGGGATATGGGGGCAGAGCTGTGGGCTGGGATGTTTGCAAGGAGGGCCCTGGGCCCCAGATGATCTGTTCTCTCTCTGCCCTGCCCCACCCACAGACTGTCTCTTCAAGGTGTGTCCCATGAACCGCTACTCAGCCCAGAAGCAGTACTGGAAGGCCAAGCTGACCAAGCAGGACAAGGAGAAGATTGCGGACGTGGTGCTGCTGCAGAAGTTGCAGGTGTGTGCATGTGTGCACTTGTGTGTATGACTGTGGGACCAGGAAATGGCAGTAAATGACCCTGCCTGGGGCTGGGATAGGGCATTAGGAGTCTGGTGAGATAGGAGTGGTGAAGCAAAGCCTCAGGTTTTGTACGGGAGTGTCAGGAGGTCTAGGGGCTATGGTCCTGCTGGCATGCCTCACTCTAGAGGGAGTGAGGTGAGACGGGGCTGAGGGATGCAGCTCCCGGGGCTGTGTCTCTCCACTTTGGGCCTTCGTTTTCTCATCGATGTTGGTAGCTGTCATTGACTGACTGATTCGGATTCATGGCAAACCCCATGTAGTGTAGAAAACTATAATCATATAGTTTTCAAGGATCTGACCTATGAAAGACCCCTGGTAGCACAGTGGTTAATGCACTGGGCTGCTAACCAAAAAGGGATCGGCTGTTCAAACCCACCTACAGCTCTGTGGTTGTTCACTTGTGTAAGGATTTGCAACCTTGGAAATCCTATGGAACAATTGTACTCTCTGCTCTGTAGGGTTGCTGTGAGTTGGAATCGATCTGATGGCAGCGGGTTTGGTTTGGGTTTTTTAAGCCTTTCAGTGCAATGGTCAAGCACTCAGCTGCTAACCGGAAAGTCAGCAGTTAGAGCTAGCAGCAGCATTGTGGGAGAAAGATCTTCTGTGAAGATTCCAGCCTTGGCAACCCTGTGGGGCAGTTTGACTCTATCCTATAGGGTAGCAACAGCCATGTTTGATTTTTTGTTTTTTTGGTTTAATTTTTTGGAAGCAGTTTGTCAGGCCTGTCTTGTTAGGTGCCTCTGTGTGGGTCCAAACCACCAGCATTTTGACTAGTAATTTAGTGCTTAACTGTTTGAACTATTCAGGGACTCCTCAACAATAGTGGGAGAGAATGGGCTAGATGGTCTCCGCGGACTACTCTGGATGCAGTGTCAGGGCTGGGATGGGATTTCAAGGGGTCCCGGAGTCTGGCATGTATGTGTGTGCGCCGTGGGGGTCTCCCCGAGCCTGCCCATCACCGTGGTGTGTGTCTGCACAGCATGCAGCCCAGATGGAGCAGAAACAGAACGATACGGAGAACAAGAAGGTGCACGGGGATGTGGTGAAGTATGGCAGCGTGATCCAGGTGAGGAAGCCTACTGCGTGCCTCCTCTGGCCTGCTCCCTGCCCTAGAGGCCTGACAGGCGGTGGGTGGGGGCAAGGGGAGCCAGTAGACATGCCCCCTGGGGTGCGTGTCCTCAAATGGGGGCCTCTGGGATGGCCTTTGTGACTGGGCATCAGGTTCTATGTGTCCTTTTCTGGCTCTGTCATAAGAAACTGTGTCTGTGGATGGGTATTCAGCACGGTGGTCACCAGTGTAGCTTCTGGGAGCCACGTGACGTGATCTAGGTTCAAATCTGGGCTCTGCCCCCGAATTGTGTGGTCTCAGGCAAGTTACTTACTTCCTGGTGCCTCTGTTTCCCCAATAGTAATAGTACTTCCCTCTTGGGGTTGTCGTGAGGTTGCATGAGTGGAACCTGTGGCATATTGTGAACAGTGCTAGCTTCTCACGATGGTCACTGGTGCCAGCTCAGTAGGCACGTAGCTGGTGATTGTCTGTGACTGACTGTGAATTGGATATGTCATCTGTCAGTGTTGTGACTGAGGTTCTAGTGGGGCTGCCCCTAGTTCCCCACCCTGACCACACCACACCCCACCCCACCCGGCCCCCAGCTCCTGCACATGAAGAGCAATAAGTACCTGACTGTGAACAAGAGGCTGCCGGCCTTGCTGGAGAAAAATGCCATGCGAGTGACACTGGATGCCACGGGCAATGAGGGCTCCTGGCTCTTCATCCAGCCCTTCTGGAAGCTGCGGAGCAATGGGGACAATGTGAGGGCAGGGCCAGGCTGGAGGGTCCTGGGTGCTGCTTTGGTGTGGAGATAGGATGAAGGCATGCCCATTTCTGAGGGGCAGACTGAGGCCAGGAGGTCAGGCTCTCTCACTCTTCACCCTGCCCTACCTGTTCCCTATAGGTGGTTGTGGGGGACAAGGTGATTCTGAATCCTGTCAATGCCGGACAGCCTCTGCATGCCAGCAATTATGAGCTCAGTGACAATGCCGGCTGCAAGGAGGTGAGTGGGTGCCCTTCAGGGAAGAGGTGTCCACACCTGTCCAGGCTCGCTGCCCTCAGCCTCCCACTTCTCCCTGAGTAGTCCCTCAACATTTGCTTTCATTCTCCAACCCCTCTCCCCAGCCCCTTGTGCTCTGTTGGGGGCGGGGCTGGCTCCCCCCTCTCCCTGCTGCTGGGCCCTCAGCATTGCTCACCCCCCACTGCCTGGGGGATGAGGGGGAGCCCACCCTGTATCACAGGCGTCTTCACTCTCTGGCAGGTCAACTCTGTGAACTGCAATACCAGCTGGAAGATCAACCTGTTCATGCAGTTCCGGGACCACCTGGAGGAGGTGTTAAAAGGGGTAAGGACTGGGCCCTCCCCACATGACTGACGGCTAGCTCCTCATCCACAGTCCTTCTTTCTGTCTTCCCAGCTCTGTCCCCTGTGTGACCCTACCTCCATACATACCCTATGTCCTCCCCTGGCTCTGCTGTTCCCCTTCCTGCTCCACCCTTATTGGGCTGGACTCTTGTGTCTGGCCTCACAACGCCCCCACTCTACTCTCTCTGGCGGGCTTCCTAAGGGGGTGTCAGTGGTATGCAGGTTCCCACCCCTTATCCTGGGTAGGCCCAGATCTTCTAAGCTGTCTTATCTCCTCCCGACTGCTACTCCATACACCTCTGCCGTGCCCTTTGCCTTCTTTGGTGGAGCAGTTCCCAGGGTGTCTCATGGGCCCTAAGGGAAGAGGGGGTAAGCCTGTGGGACCTAGGGGGGCTTGGAGAAGACCACCAAAAAGACTTGGGGAGGGACCGGATCAAAGGTCTGTGGGACTGTTGGGAAACCATCAGAGATAAATTACACACCAGACTTGGGAGCAGAGAGGAGCATTCAGAGGTTCCTTGAGTAGGGCTGCAGGGGATGGAACTAGCTTGTTGAGGTGTAGGTGGTTGTGTTGAGGGGCAGGTGGGAGGGACACAAGAAGGGTGGGGCTCTTCAGCTTGGGGCAGAGGCAGGTGCACCTGGCCTTGACACCTTTAAGGGGGATAAGCCACAGAGCCGCTGCCCTGAGGAGATGTCCATGTTCCTTGTTTCCTGGTCTCCCCAGAAGCCTGCAGTGGCTCACTCTGTCCTCTCCTCAGCCAGGCTGCTGCCAGATTCTCCTGCCTGCCTCAGACTGACCCCAGTCACCTGCCTACCTCACTTTTTGTCCTGCTATTCCTCCACCTCCACCTCTACTCCCACTCCCCAGTCCCACCCATGCCCCTCTCTCAGGCTGTTTCCTGCCCTCCCAGGCTTTACCCAAATGCCTTCTGCTTCTCTCCCTCCCTCCCTCCTTTCCTTTAAGCCAGTGCATCATCCTCAAATCAATCAAGGCTCAGCCCACATGCCTTCTCTTCCCAGAAGCCTTCCCTGATTGTACATTTCAACCTTGAATCTCGGCAGCATTTACAAAATGCAATATCCCTTGGGTCAAATCCCACAGGTGCCACCTAGAGTGGTTTCCAGTGAATCTGTCTTAGCTTCACTGCTAGATTGCAGACAATTCAGGAGCAAAATGTGTGGGCACAGAGTCCAGCCCTTTCTTGCCCTCACACTGCACTGCCTGGGCGTATAAGCCACTAGGCTCTGCCATAGAACAGACCCAATCTGTGTAAATTCCTCCTTCCCTCTCTCCTTCCTTCCTTCCTTTCTTCACTTACTCATGCATTCACTCCACAGCTTACTCACTCTATGTCCAACACTATGTTCAGCTGACAAGGAAGACAGATCATGCCGTTAGTGGTAAGAATGGCAGCGACACCCATGTGTTCCAGGCCTGCTGGGCACAGGCTTGCTGTGGGAGGAAGTGTGCTGGAGAGGCTAGACTGTGAGCTCAGGTACCCCTCACTCCTCCACAGCCCCTTTGCCACTTGTCATGTGACCCTGGACTTTACTTACCGTCTCTGTACTTGAGCTTCTCCCCACCACAAAATGGGGATAATGATGTATAGACCCCAGAGAGCTAACGTGAGATGGGTGAGAAAATTCATGTAGCATGCTGTGCACAGTGGCCGGGACGTGGTGAAGTGCACAACATTACTTCTTTATAATATTATCACAGTCTTCACAGTATTTGCAAGGAAGTGTTCCCATTTTACAGAAGCTACCCAGGACTCCTGGTGTGGTGCTGTGGGCTAATGCCTCAGACTGCAAAGTCGTTTGAACTGCAAGGTCAGTGGTTCAAGCTCACCAGCTGCTCCTTGGAAACCCTATACAGGGTCACTATGGGTCGGAACTGACTCAACGGCACTTAACAGCAACACCCAGGTTTAGAGACGTTAAGGGACTTATCCAAGGTCACACTGTTCATAAGTACAAGGCCAGGATCACCTTGGCCTGTGTGTCTGGACCCCTTCAGCTGCTCCACTGTAGCAGGGGAGCAGAAGAAATGGTTATGGACTATCAGACAGAAGGAGCCTCAGGAGAGGGGCAGCTGTAGGCCTGGGGGGCTGAGGAGTGTGAGATCCCTCCTGCCCTCATGGTGAGGGTTACTACAGATGGACCCTGGTGTGGGGAGGAGATTAAAGGCCAGTCTGAACATGGGAACTCAGAGAGGGATCTGGGCACAGGTCCTGTTCAGTCTGTCTGGAGAGATGAGATTTGGGGACTTGGATAAGGGCAGTGAGCAGAGGGGCCGGGCCCTGTTCTGGCTGCCCTCTAATGGGGCCAGCTCCAGTTTTACCCTCTGCTTACCCCATGGGAGGGTCCTCTTGTCTGTAGAGGCCATGTCAGCCCTAAGCCCATGCCCCTCTGTTTTCAGGGGGATGTGGTACGGCTATTCCATGCAGAGCAGGAGAAGTTCCTGACATGTGATGAATACAAGAGCAAGCTGCAGGTGTTTCTACGGACCACACTGCGGCAGTCTGCCACCTCGGCCACCAGCTCCAATGCCCTCTGGGAGGTGGAGGTCAGAGCCCAGCCCTCACTCAACCTTCAGCTTTCTCTCCAGACCCAGCCTTCACCCTTCCCTCCTTCCCATCAGCCACAAGGTGGAGGCCAAGCTCCGTCTCTCTCTGAGCCCTTGGAGAACCAAGGGGCCAGAGACGGTCCAGGTCCCCTCCTACCCCAAGCTCCCAGGGGCCTGAGCGCCCCCTGCCAGACCAGCCTTTCTTCCCTCCTTCAACTTGTACCCCTCACCCCAGGTGGTCCACCATGATCCCTGCCGGGGAGGAGCTGGCCACTGGAATGGCCTGTATCGCTTCAAACACCTAGCCACTGGCAACTACCTGGCCGCTGAGGTGAGTGGGGAGGCAGAGGGCATTCTGGAAATGCAGGCTGTATGTTTGCAAAGGTGGGTGTGCACAGTGCTAGGAAACTCGGGACCTGGCTGTGCATACACACAGGCTTACATACCACATGTACCCACTGCCACGGAGTCGGTTCCAATTCATGGTTTCCGAAGCTATAAATCTTTACAGGAGCAGAAAGCCTCATCTTTCTCCCAAGGAACAGCTGGTGGGTTTGAACTGCTGATCTTGGGGTTAGGAGCCCAGTGCTAAATTGTACTTATGCATTTATTTAGCAAATAATATCAAATGAATTCAGAACTATAAATAAGCCTAGTACATATTACTGTGTACCAACCCTACACAGGGCTGTTATGAGTCCGAACTGACTCCACAGCACTTAACAATAACAACTATGTGCTAGGTACTAGTCTGGGGGCCAGGATCCAGTAGTGAACACAACTCCCAGCCCTTGTGAGACTTGCATTATATATTCACGTCTGTCTGTACGTGCACCCATTTGTGTGTGCTGGGAGCACTTGTGTGTGTGTGTGCATTTTGTGTGTATGTGTGTATTGACATATTATGAGAGGACTTCCAAAAGTTCATGGAAAAAATTTCATTATCTTGTAATTCCATTAACTTTTAGAAGTCCCACGCCTGTGTGTGCTGGTGTTGTGTGTGTGTATGTGTTGGTGTGTATGTTCAGTTGTGGGCCTACAGTGAGTGGTCGTGAAGGCTAAGGCCTGGGGGCTCCCCCAGGAGTGACATGGGCTTTGGGAGAGGAATGTGTGCCCCTGGGAGGGTAGGGGCTGCCATTCCTGGCCCAGGGTCCTATGTGGGCCTTGTTTTGGAATGGGGTCATGTGGGTGTAGCTTGGGCTCAGGAGCAACACCCCATCTTGTCTTATCCAGGAGAATCCCAGCTACAAGGGCGATGCCCTGGATCCCAAGGCAGCAGGAATGGTGCGGATCAAAGCAGGGCTCAGGCCTGGGGAATGGTGACTGTGAGCCCGCCTTAGGGTGGGCAGGGGGAGAGAGGCAGGGGGTGGAAGGCCATGAAACTTTGGGCAGTGGGATGGAGGAGGCTCCTCAGGTGGGATCCCAGGTAGTTTTGGGGGTCTGGAGAGGGGTGCTTCTGCCTGAGTTAAGGTCCTCACTTTTTAGGGTGCCCAGGGCCGTGTAGGCCGCAGGAATGCTGGGGAGAAGATCAAGTACCGCCTGGTGGCTGTGCCCCATGGGAACGACATCGCTTCCCTCTTTGAACTGGACCCTACCACGTTGCAGAAAACTGACTCCTTTGTGCCCCGGTGGGTATACACTGTCTGCCTGGAGGCTGGATCGGGTGCCCAGGCTGGACCATCCCATTCCTGGGACTCTCCACAACTCCCATTCCTCTGTCTTTGAGGTCTTTTGGCTTTGGAGGTTCCTACATGTCCCACTACCCTTGGGAATCCAACCTTGTTGTTGTTGTTAAGTGCTGTTGAATCAGTTCTGACTTATATCGACCCTGTATAGGATTGTGGGTTATTGTTGTCTTGGTTGTCTCATAGAGACTCTGTATAGGGTTTCTGAAGAGTGACTGGTGAGCTTGAACCACTGACATTGTGGTTCAAACGACCTTGCAGTCTAGCACATTAACCCACAGCGCCACACCAGGACTCCAGGAGTCTTGGTAGTGTTGTGGATTACGAGCTGGGATGCTTACAGCAGTTCGAGTCTACCAGACACTCTACAAGAGAAAGATGAGGCTTTCTGTTCCTACAAAGATATATAACCTTGGAAACCCTACATAGGACTGCTATGAGTTGGAACCGATTCGACAGCACATAACCACTACCATCGTAAGAATTCTGAGGAGCCACTGATGGGTTTGAACCATCAACTTTGCTGTCATTACTTTCTCCAGGACTCCTCTATGACTTGTTGTCGTTAAGTGCCATCGAGTCAGTTCCGACCCAGAGTGACTCTTTATAGGGTTTCTGAGGAGCAGCTGGTGAGCTTGAACTGCCGGCCTTGTGGTTCGAAGCGACTTTGCAGTTCAGTGCATTAACCCACAGTGCCACCCCAGGACTCCCTCTGTGACGTTAGGGCAGCTGACTTCCACTGAGCACTTACTGTGAGCCCAGCAGCGGGTTCTGTCTTCGGCTGGGCCTTTGGCTTGTTGTTTTATCAAAATGCCTTCTCTTGAGGGTCATTGGTCTGCACATTCAGATACAACTGACAGAGTACAGCAGCTCGAGGATCCAAACACTGGACCCACTGACCTTTAAGGTCCCCTTCAGGCAACCCTGAGATTCTAGAACCTGAAATCCAGAAACTTCCTGGGGGAGAATCTGGACCTTAGCATTTACCACCTGTGAGACCCAAGGCAGATTATGCATTCACTGTGCTTCCCCATCCCTCAAGTAGGATAAGCACATCTCCCCAAACAGGGCTGTTGGGAGAAGTAATTGGGTCATCTAGTCCTGTCTTTGGGGTCAGGTGCATTTTAGAATTCAGATAGTTTTTATTTTAGAAAGGTAATCATATATTTCATTATCAAACATGTGAATGTGTCTGCTAAGAAATATGTGCGTATGTGGGATAGTCTTAAAAGAGCCTCATTTGGTCCCAACTTTATAAGTTTTGGAACGTTTTGAATGTGGGAAGTGTGGCTAGGCCTTGAGTAGAGTGGTTACAACAGGGCCCAGGTTTCATGTTTACTTTGGTGGCTCTTCTGTGGCCTCAGGCTCCCTGTGGGCAGTGAGGGCATCAGTGAGGTGGAAAGTGTGAAACTGGGGTGTATTCCTGAAGCCGGCCCTCTGCCTCACCTGCAGGAACTCGTACGTCCGACTGCGGCACCTCTGCACCAACACGTGGATCCAGAGCACGAATGTACCCATTGACATTGAGGAGGAGCGGCCCATTCGGCTCATGGTGAGGCCACCAGGCAGGGCATGGGCAGGGCTTGGCCTAGCTTGTCCTGGGTGCTCTGCTGACCCCTGTCCCTACAGCTAGGCACCTGCCCCACCAAGGAGGACAAGGAGGCCTTTGCCATTGTATCGGTGCCTGTGTCTGAGATCCGAGACCTGGACTTTGCCAATGATGCTAGTTCCATGCTGGCCAGTGCCGTGGAGAAACTCAATGAGGGCTTCATTAGCCAGAATGACCGCAGGTAGGCGACAGGTTATTGGAGTGACTTTGCCCTTCTGGGTCTGCAGTTCATGAACAAAGGACTTATAGAGCAGAAGGTGGGACAGGCTGGGCTAGGACTGGATTGAGGTGGGGCCCTGGCTGACCCTGGCCCCTGAAGCTGGTATCTGCCTCCCTCCTACCAGAACTGATCCTATGAGGGATCCATCATTACTCTATTTTACTGATGATGGGACTGAGACTCAGAGAGGTTAAGAGATTTGCCCAGAATTGCACACCTATTAAGTGGCAAAGTCAGGATGGAAATGCAGATTCCTTCACATCAAGTACCCTGTCTTGTGCTGTTCCATTCCAAATTGGACTGAGATTCTTTGTCTTGAGAACACACTTTGGAAGCCTGAGTACATGGAGCTTGGGACCTGGGTGTGTTTTGAGAGCAGTCCAGGGGAAAGCTGGCAAGAGCAGTTGAATCCGATGACTTTGTGCTTTGAGCAACAGGGCCAGTGAATGATGTAATGAAAGCTGTGTTTTAGGAAGGGCTGGTTGCCCACCAGGGATGTGCTGGGTGGGTACTGGGGAAGATTCTCAAACTCATCATCTTTGGTGTCTCCTTGCCCAGGTTTGTCATCCAGCTGCTGGAGGACCTGGTGTTCTTTGTCAGCGATGTCCCCAACAATGGGCAAAACGTCCTGGACATCATGGTCACCAAGCCCAACCGGGAACGGCAGAAGCTGATGAGGGAGCAGAACATCCTTAAACAGGTGCCTGTGTCCACGCGTGTGTGTGTGTGTGTGTGTGTGGTGCTGGGAGAGGCCGGGACCTGCATGGCAGACCCTGGACAGGGAGCCAGGGGTTGGGGGTTGCAACTGGGGTGAGGAACATGGTGCCTTTAAAGATCCAGTTGAGCTTCAGCCTCACCCTATGGCTGTCTCCCCTCTTTAAAAAAGATTTGTTTTTACTGAGCCCTTAACATGTTCCAAAGGAGCTCTGATGATGCTGTAGGGTAAGCACTGACTGCTAACTACAAGGCTGGTGGTTCAGACCAACCTGTGGCTCTGAGGGAGAAAGATGAAGCTTTACAGTCTTGGAAATCCGATACAAGGTCGCTTTGAGTCAAAATCATTTTGATTGCAGTGGGTTTGTTTTGTTTGAGGTGGAGTACATGCCAAGGGGCCTTGGTAGTCAGGGTTAAATGTTGGACTGCCAACCGAAAGGTCAGTGGTTCAAACTCACCAGCCACTCCATGGGAGAAAGAATGAGACTTAACTGCTCCCATTAGGATCGATAATCTGGGAACCCCTATGAGGCAACCCTACGCTGTCTGATAGAATCGTTATGATTCAGAGTTGACTTGAGAGCAGTGGGTTTGGTTTTTGGGTTTTTTTAATCAGGTGCCAGGCTCCATCCTGAGTGCCTTACGTGGATTGATTTATTTAATCCTCAAAACCCTGAGGAAGCTATTATTACCCTCACTTCATCAGTGAGGAAACTGAAGCTCACAAAGGTTAAATAACTTGACTTGGATCACATAGCTAGGAAATAGCAGGGCTAGGATTTGAACTCAGAATGGCTTGGTTTAGAGCTTGTGTCTTTCAAAAAAAAAAAAAAATTTAAGCTATTTTCACCAAAATTTCTGTTATGAAAAAATCGTAAACATTGAGAAGATATTGAAAGAAGATATACAATGCATATCAGGTGATGGATATACACTGAATGCTGTATATCTAACGCTGGAATCCAACATTTGTTAGCATTTTGTCAGTTTGATTTCATGTAACTCTTTTCCATCCATGCATTTCAAAATAGATTGTAGGTGTCATGAAACTTCACCCCAAAACTTTTCAGTGTGTATCTCCTAAAATTAAAGGCATTGTCCAATAAGATATCACACCTCAGAAAATTAACAGTAATACCCAGTCTATATTACATTTTCCTAATTTCACCAGAATACCTTTTTAAAGCTTGTTTTCAAACCAGAATCCAACCAGTGTTTTCTCATTCTACTCAGTTGTTCGGTTTCTTTGGTATCTGTTCCACTCACCCCCTGTGGTTTCTAAAAAAATATTTTGTAACTATATACAATTTTTTCTTTGCTGAGGCCAGCCTAGGTCTTGCTTCTCACTGACTTGGCCTTGTCTTTTGTCTAGCCTCAGACTCCGGAGCTGTTGTGATTCCCTTAAACCCTGAGCATGGCCTAAATCTGAGATGGGGTTAGAATTCACCCGGGAGCAATGGGCTGGGGGCAGGCGCTGGCCAGAAGTGGAGAGTATTAGGGCCAGCATCATTAGGACCAGTGGTGGGTGAACTGGGGTTGTTGCCCAGTTTAGGAATCAGCTTGGGGTTAATGTCAGAGCTGACTTTGGGGCAGGGCTTCCTGGGACAGTTAGGGGTACAGACAGCTGTGTGGGATCCCTTCTCACCCTCCTTGCTCCCTCCCAGATCTTTGGCATTCTGAAGGCCCCGTTTCGAGACAAGGGGGGTGAGGGCCCCTTGGTGCGATTGGAAGAATTGTCGGACCAGAAGAACGCCCCCTACCAGCACATGTTCCGGCTTTGCTACCGTGTGCTGCGGCATTCCCAGGAAGATTACCGCAAGAACCAGGTGGGTTGTCTGCTGCTTGCCTGGGCCAGAAGCCTCCGTGGCCGGGCACTGCCATCATTCATGTGCTCAGTTAGCCTTTCGTTCATTACCAAGGCAGGGTATCACTTTATCTGTGAATCAGGCACAGTGTTAGGCACTAGGGATACAGGGCGAACCAGACAGTAGGGTCAACTCCATGGGCTGCAACCTGGCCTGGCCTCAGAAGGGATCCATGCTTGTTCTGCTGTCTGTTCTGGAAATTCTCAATGATTTTTAAATTAGAGTCCTGCTATTTGGCAATGGGACCCACAAATCAAGGACCCAGTCATGCCAGACAGAGCAGGTCCCTCCCTGTGGAGGTTTCACTCTAAGGGTACACAGGTCACGAGCTAAACTACTCTCCACTGCAAGATGCTCTTCAACTCTGCTTTGGCTTTCTCTCCTGGACTTCCGCCACTGTCTGTGTTAAGGCCCTGTCCTGGAGCTTGGGGGTGGTGTCCTCTCCGGCTGTGGCTCCCCGTGACCCCCACCTGCTGCCCCCAGGAACATATCGCCAAGCAATTTGGGATGATGCAGTCCCAGATCGGCTATGACATCCTGGCCGAGGACACCATCACAGCTCTGCTGCACAACAACCGCAAACTCCTAGAGAAGCACATCACCAAGACCGAGGTGGAGACCTTCGTCAGCCTCGTGCGCAAGAACCGGGAGCCCAGGTGGGCCGGTCACCTTCCCTGCCTCCCTCCCGCTCTGTTAAAATGTTGAAATATTTCTTTTCCTGTTGGTAAACTGCTGCCTCCCTGAGCCCCTGGCCTCCTCAGTCCCTTCCTGAAAACTTGGCTCAATCCAGCAACAAGAAGACTCCTGATGTATCAGGAGACCCCTGAGACGCTTCCCAAAGTCAAGGCCTGTACTGAATCAGTTGTTGAATATTCTGAGTATGACCCTTGCCCTTTTGACCCCTTTAGCCTAGTCCTATGGTCCCCTGTCAATCCTTTCCCTGCTCCAGAATGATGTACTTTCTGGGACAGTGTTTTAGGGAGCATAGTGTCCTAGCTGGGGGAGGGAAGGTGTCATCCCCATTGTGCCAGACCCTGACCCCTCTTTGTCCTTGCTTCTACACCCCAGGTTCCTGGACTACCTCTCTGACCTGTGTGTGTCCAACCACATCGCCATCCCGGTCACACAGGAACTCATCTGCAAGTGTGTGCTGGACCCCAAGAACAGCGACATTCTCATCCAGACTGAGTGAGCCTTGGCCCAGCACCTCACACCCAGGGCTCCACCTACCAGCTCCTGGGCACATACACACCCAGGGCCTGCTGTGTCAGGGTGGGGAAGGGGACACAGAGGAGGCAGAGGTCAGGAGCCTGACCTCGAGAAGCTCATGGTTAGGATTCCCTGTGGAGGCGGCACAGGGGCCCGAGCTGGCTCTCTTTAAGCTCAGAGAGGACTTGGCTGTAGGACTGGGCAGAGGCGTCCTGGCCCTGGCTCCTTGTGATGGGGTGTTGTTCCACAGGCTTCGGCCCGTGAAGGAGATGGCACAGTCCCACGAGTACCTGAGCATCGAGTACTCAGAGGAGGAAGTCTGGCTTACTTGGACTGACAAGAATAATGAGCACCATGAGAAGAGTGTGCGGCAGCTGGCCCAGGAGGCACGGGCTGGCAATGCTCACGATGAGAATGTGCTCAGCTACTACAGGTACCCGCTGGCCGCAGCTCCTTCCCTCCTTTCCCACTGCTGTGTGTCTTCTCTGCAGGCCTCCAGCCAGTCCCTGCCAGGGAATGAGGTGGATCCGCTTTACATGGGCTCCTACCACCTCAAAAATAGGCAGCCCTACCTTCACTCCTTTATCTGGGAAAGATAAGGGAAGGAGGCCCATACAACCCGAAAATCACTGGCTGGCCTTGAGAGCAGGCTCAGCACAGTAACCAGATTTAGAGGAAACCCAAACATGTCTCCAGACATAATAATATTAGATAACACATACTGTTCTAAACACTTCACCTGATCACTCGTTTAAGTCTATAAAGTAGGTGCCATCAGTGGTGTCGCTGTGAGTTAGACATTGGGTTGCTTGCCTCAAGGTTGGCAGTTCAAATCCACAGCCATTCCTGCGGAGAAAAATGAGGCAGTCTGCTTCCATAAAGATTTATAGTCATGGAAAGCCCATGTGTGGTCGCCATGAATCAGAACTGACTTTATGGATATCAGTACCCTCATGGAGCTCTGGTAGAGCTGTGGGTTACTATGAGTTGGACTGCTAACCAAAAGGTTGGCTGTTCGAACCTACTAGCCGCTCTATGGGAAAAAGATGTGTCAGTCTGTTTCTGTAAAGATTTACAGCCTCGGAGCCCTATGGGGCAGTTCTTCTTTGCCCTATAGATTTGCTGTGAGGGTATCAGTACCCTCATTGTAAAGTTGGGGAAAAGAGGTACAGAGAGATAAAGGAACTTGACCAAGGTAATACAGCCTGAAGTGGTGGATTGAAACCTTTTTGCCTGTTTGTTAAATGCTGTCAAGTCGGTTCAGACTCATAGCAACCCTGCATAGGATTTCCAAAGACAGACTGATGGCTTTGAACTGCTGACCTTTCAGTTAGCAGTTCAGTGCTTATCTTACAGTGTCACATCAGGATCTAGGGCCATTTAAACCCAGGGCATCTGGCCCCAGAGCCTGAATTGGTAAGGCAGGTCTCTGAGACAGCAGCTAAGGACTAAGGGCATTCCAGCACAAGTGTAGAGCAAAGCTTCCTGCATTCCTCAGGTTTACTTCTCAAGGTTTACTTTACCAAGATCTCACACCTTCACCAGCTGCTCTTCCTGTCTGGCCCTCACTCTCCTGCCCCAGGCTGGCTCGATCCCTTCCTCACTATTCTTCTCCCTCCCCCAATCTTTCTCTTTCTCTTGCCCCTCAGCCATCCCGCTTTGCACTCAGCACTATATAGACCTGCCCTGGCTGAACATCCTTTGCAAAAAACCCAAATCCACTGCTGCAGAGTCAATTCCAACCATGGCCACCCCATGTTTTGCAGAGTACAACTGCTCCGTGGGGTTTTCTTAGTTGTACCAAAATGGATGTCAAAAGAGACTCAAACTTGCTTTCCACCATAGAGGTGCTAAAGCAAATGGAAGAAATGAGGTAAAAAAGCTGAGAACAAAAAATTTCAAAGGGCATCTCTAGAAGACAAAGTCAAATATTATAATGAAATGGGCAAAATCTGGAGTTAGAAAACCAGGAAGGAAGAACTCGCTCAGCATATCTCAAGCCAAAAGAACTGAAGAAAAACCAAGCCTCGACTTGCAGTACTGAAGGATTCTTTGGGCAAAATATTGACCAATGCAGAAAGCATCAAAAGAAGATGGAAGGAACGCACAAAGTCACTATATCAAAAATAAATTGTCGATGTTCAACCATTTCAAGAAGTAGCATATGATCAAAAGCCTATAGTACTGAAGGAAGAAATCCAAGGTGCACTGAAGGCATTGGTAAAGAACAAGGCACTGGGAACTGATAGAATACAAATTGAAATCTTTCAACAAACTGATGCAGCTCTGGAGACACTCGTTCATCTATGCCAAAAAAGTTTGGAAGACAACTACCTGGCCAACTGATTTGAAGAGATCCGTATTTGTGGAACGTGGAAATCATCAGACTATCATTATCATCATGCAAGTGAAATTTTTATAATGATAATTCAAAATAACTGCAATAGTACGTTGATAGGGAACTGCCAGAGGTTCAAACTGGATTTAGATGAAGATTTGGAATGAGGGATATCATTACTGATATCAGATGGATCATGGCTGTAAACAGAGAATACCAGAAAGATACTTACTTGTGCTTTTATTGACTATGCAAAGGCTTTTTGACTATGGATCATGACAAGCTATGGACAACACTGTGAAGAATGGGTTTTCTAGATCACTTAATTGTGCTCATGAGGAACCCGTACATAGCTTAAGAGGCAGTTGTTCGAAAAGAACAGGGGGACACTGAGCGATTTAAAATCAGGAAAGGTGTGCAGCAGTATGTCCCCTTTCACTGTACTTATTCAATCTGTAAGCTGAGAAAAGAACGCAAGAAGCTGGATTATGTGAAGAACAACGTGGCATCAGGATTGGAGGAAGACTCATTAACAACCTGCGATATGCAGATGACACTACTTGCTTGCTGAAAGCAAAGGGGACTTAAAATCCTTACTGATGAAGATCAAAGACCATAGCCTTCAGTATGGGTTGTATCTCAGTATGGACCAATAAATGACATCATGATAAATGGAGAAAAGATGGAAGCTGTCAAAGACTTACTTCATTTTGCTCGAATCCAGCATCAATATTCATGGAGGCAGCAGTCAAGAAATCACATATTACACTAGACAAATCTGTTGTTCAAGAACAAAGCTATCAGATTGAGGACTAAGGTGTACCCGACCCAAATCATGGTATTTTCAATCTCAATATGTATGTGGAAGTTGGACAAGGAATAAGGAAAATCTTAGAAGCATTGATGCATTTGAGTTATGGTGTTGGAGATGAGTATTAAAAGTACCATGGACTGCCAGAGATCTAACAAATCTGTATCGGAAGAAATACAGCCAGAGTGCTCCTTAGAAGCCAGGATGGTAAAACAGTCTCTCATACTTCGGACATAATATCAGGAGGTTCCAGTCCCTAGAAAAGGACATCATGCTTGTTAAAGTGGAGGATCAGTGATAACGAGGAAGATGCCCAACAAGATGGACTGTCACAGTGGCAGCAGCAATGGACTCAAGTGTAGCAACGATTGTGAGGGTGACACCGAACTGGGCAGTGTTTCGTTTTGTTGTGCTGTGATTTGGAACTGACTTGATGACTCCTAACAACAGCAACATCCAGTTATCTTTATGGAATCCAATCACCAGGCTTTTCTTCTGCAGAACCATTGGGTGGGTTTGAACTGCCAACCTTAAGTTAGTGATCACAAACCGTTTGTGCCGCCCAGACTCTGAGCAGCTGGTGAGTTTGAACCACCAACCTTGCAGTCTAGTGTGTATCCTACAGCGCTGTACCAGGACTCCCCTTCCTTCTTAGCAGGCTGCTTTTCCTTGTCTCTCTTTGACTCAAAGTTGAGTCGTCTCATTACAGTGGCGAGGAGGTTTAGCCTAAATCCCTTTACCACTCCCTTTAACCCTCAGCAAACCCAGAGGTGTCCTGGCAGCCCCTCTGCCCATGTCCTCACTGTCTCCCCGCCTGCAGGTACCAGCTGAAGCTCTTTGCCCGCATGTGCCTGGACCGGCAGTACCTGGCTATCCATGAGATCTCCCAGCAGCTGGGCGTCGACCTGATCTTCCTGTGTATGGCAGATGAAATGCTGCCCTTTGACCTCCGTGCCTCCTTCTGCCATCTGATGCTGCACGTGCACGTGGACCGAGACCCCCAGGAGCTGGTCACACCCGTCAAGTTTGCCCGCCTCTGGACTGAGATCCCCACCGCCATCACCATTAAGGAGTGAGTTGGGTGGGTGAGGGTCTGCCCCAGGCAGAGGTTGGGAAGGAAGGAACACAGGGACCCTTATGCCTTACCATCTCCACCCCCAGCTATGATTCCAACCTGAATGCTTCCCGAGATGACAAAAAGAACAAGTTTGCCAACACCATGGAATTCGTGGAGGACTATCTTAATAACGTGGTCAGCGAGGCCGTGCCTTTTGCCAATGAAGAGAAGAACAAGCTTACCTATGAGGTGGGCTGGAGGAGCTCCCAGGGGCTCTTTCCTGGACCCTTACGTAGCAGCAGTCCACCCCTGTATGCCACTTTTCCTCAGAGCCCCAGCCAGCACAGGGGGACCACATATATGGCTGGGATGTCAGAGAGGGCGCCTTTCCACTCATCAGCCCATGGCCCAGTCACAAACCCCTGGCAGGAACTGTACCTTTCACCTGCTCAGCTGCCCCCCACACTTTCCTGCATTTCTGCCCTGTTACCCCAGAACAATCTCCCTTGCAGACCTGGGCCCTGACAGGCCTCTGCCTCAGTCGGGCCATCCTTGTCTGGGACCCTGGACTCCTGTGCCCAAGCAGCCAGACCTTCCCAGAGGCCCCGCCTCTCCCAAAGATGCACCCTTCCTTGCCCTGGCCCCTGGCTCTAATCTATCTAGTCCTGGATCCCCTCCAGGAGACCCTGCCCCACCCTCACCTCTCCCTCGCCCTCTCTGCAGGTGGTCAGCCTGGCGCACAATCTCATCTACTTCGGTTTCTACAGTTTCAGCGAACTGCTACGACTCACGCGCACACTGCTGGGCATCATAGACTGTGTGCAGGGTCCCCCCGCCATGCTACAGGCTTACGAGGACTCAGGCGGTGAGGGCGACTCACGCAGTCCTACCTCCTTCAATCCCAACTGCGCTAGAGAAGTCTCCTGCCCAGAGTGATGGAGTCTTCCCAGAACAGGGTGCCTGAGAGGAGATAATGAGGGAGACACAGGTCCTGCTTTCATGGAACCCAGTGTGAGAGGAGACAGCCCCTCAGATCCTCAGATAATGAGTGGACGAGGGGACGCTCAGGCCTGCCTTAGGGATGTCCAAGGGGCAACCACTCAGGGCGCATAGAGGTTGACACTTGGGGTTTGGCCTCCCACACAGTGTCCTCTTAACCCCTCATGTTCTGTAGCAGTTCTCATGGTTTTCTATATGAGAATTCTCACTGATCTTCCCACACATCTCTTCTTTGCCCGAGCTCTCCATGCTGTTCCTGAATTTGCCTTGAAGCTCACCTTCCCCAGGAAGCCCTCTTGGGTTTGCCTTGCCTGTTCCTTAGCATGATTTTGCCCTGTGCTGGCAGCGAGAGGCAGTGCATGCTTGCTCAGCCTCCATGGCAGTTAGTCCGGGACCCCTGCTGCACTGCCTCTGTAACCCCCCCGCTTCTGCTCCATGTTTCACAGGCAAGAACGTGCGTCGCTCCATCCAGGGTGTGGGGCACATGATGTCCACCATGGTGCTAAGCCGCAAGCAGTCTGTCTTTGGTGCCCCCAGCTTGCCTGCTGGCGCCAGTGCCGCTGAGCCCTTGGATCGAAGCAAGTTTGAGGAAAATGAAGACATTGTGGTGATGGAGACGAAGCTGAAGATCCTGGAAATCCTGCAGGTGGCAGGGCCAGGACTGGGGTGGGAGCGGCTGAGGCTGGGGGGTGGGGTGAGGGACTGGTGAATCCCCACAGATCATGGCTCATTGGTTCCCAGATGATCAGCATCAGCCTTACCTGGGAACTTGTTAAAAATAGGGCTTTGAACTGGTTCTAAACCTTGGTTAGCCCCGCTGAGTCAGGAACCCAGGGGTGGGACCCACAGTCTGGGTAGTGACTGCCATGTACATTAAAGTTTAGCTCAATCCTCCCATTTTACAGATGAACAAAATAGAAGGGGTGAGGCAGGGGACTTTCCAGGGTCACACAGATTTCGAAGCGGAGCTAGAACCCATTTCCCAACAAGGTAGACACAGTCACCCCTGTTCTGGGTCTTGTTTGAGACCTCTCAGCAACACTTGGGAAAGGGTTAGTAGCTGGGGAGGCATAGGGTTCTTTACTTTTGCCTTGGGGGGTCATCAGTTGATGGGAGTGACCTCCATGGGGGCCCGAATCTGGCAGGGGCTAGTTGAGGGATCCAAAGAAGAGGCTCGGGGTTCCAGGTGTGAGTCCTGGGGTGTGGCCAGTCTGTGCCCATGGGAACGATGCCATTCAGGATGTCTGCAAACCCTGTGCCTCCCCAGCCACCTCACAGTGGCTTCTCCTGCCCTACTCAGAGTCCTTGGTTCTTCCATTCCCTGAGAACCCTGGTCTGTTTGGCAGAGCAGGTGGGAGGGTAAATGTGGGTCTTTGCATTGGGGATACTGGTTCCCTTGTATCAGCATCCACACTGGGAACGAGGGTCATTCTGAGAGGAGGTTCGAATCCCATCATTGGGGCAGAAGCTGGGGTGAGGAGGCCTTGGACCTCTCTGAGGAGAGTGGTCTCGATTTGTTATGATGCCCCCAAGCATCCTGATCATCTGTGCTGAGACCCCCACCCCGAGAGTGGTCTGAGTTCATCCAGGCTGCCTCTTCGTCCCCTCTAGAGCAGGAATGGCACCTGACCTCAGAGTATCCTCACCGTTCCTCTTCCCACCCTCTAGTTCATCCTCAACGTCCGCCTGGACTACCGAATCTCCTACCTGCTGTCTGTCTTCAAGAAGGAGTTTGTGGAGGTTTTTCCCATGCAGGACAGCGGGGCTGATGGCACGGCCCCTGCCTTCGACTCTACCAGTGAGCCTCCATCTCTCCCTCATCCCTTGGGCCCCCTTCATGCTCAGCAGAGGCTCAAAGATGGACCCAGGGATGCTCAGCAGTGGGGTGGAGCCTGGGGACAGTCTTGGGTGTTCCCAGCCCTGCTCCTTTTCTCACCCTCGCGTTTCGTTATCCTATTGAGGGACAGGGGTTGGGATGGGGATGGGAGCAGGAGAAACTGAGGCCGATAGAAGGTCAGGGATTTGTTCAAGGTTACACAACCAGTCAGGTGGAAGCAGACTGGAAGGAACCAGGGCTAACCCCCAGCCCAGAGCTCCGCTCACCCTGGCACTATCCTGCAGCTGTGTCTGTTTGGTCCCTAATCTAGTTGTTCCAGCTGAGAGACTCAGCACCTCTACTCCTGGGAAAGGGGAGGCAGAGCTGGGGTGGGACTTGGAGGGACAGGCAGTGTTGCTGCACCCCAACCGGTGCTGGGGAACAAGTGGGTTGGACATCTCCCTGTTCTTTCACTCCTGTGCCCCCCACCCTTCCTGGACTTGGGGCTACCACCCGCCCCCATCTGCTCCCTCTTGCTCCCCACAGCTGCCAACATGAACCTGGATCGCATTGGGGAGCAAGCAGAAGCCATGTTTGGAGTGGGGTGAGGCCAGGGTTAAGGTTGGGGGGTTAAGGTGTGGGGTTGAGTGGATGGCGATGCTGACTTAGACTTGAGACACCCCTATTGGGAGAGTTTGTTTTTCCCAAGTTGGGGATGGTCCCTCCTTCTGTCATCCCTCCCACTGGGCTCTGGGGCTAGGACCCCCTTTTGTGCTGTACCTTGCCTGCCCAGCCCCAGTGTCATTGTAGTCACTCCCCTGCCTCCACCCAAGGCTGTTGTGCCTCTGTGTCGGGCAGCAGGACTTGGATCAGGTAGCTGGAAGAACTGGCTGTAGACTCACAGCAGAAGGAGGCCTGGGCATATGCAATCTCCTCTACAGAGGGTGGCTGCCAGAATTTTCAACAACTGGGGTCTCTGGGGCTGGAGCAGGGAGGTAGGGCTTGGAACTATTTCTGTACTGCACCCTTGGTATCTGGCAGAACCTATGGACACTCCCCTCAGAATCACATTTTAAATTAATTCACAAGCTAAGGTATATAACGTTACAAAGAAAACCAATGACACTGAAATATATTTATCAAAATGTTGAAAAAAAAAAGCAAATTGTAAGTGACAGTTGTACACGGGCCTTTTTATTAACACATTAAATAGTGAGCTGCAGTAGCAGTTCTAATTAGTAGCGTGACTAGAAGTCATGATGGGTGTAAATGCAATTTCGCGATTTTGGTAGCAACTCTAAGGTGTTATGCAAACATCTGTGATTTCTATTGCTGACAAAGCCCCAGGTTCCACTAACACCGCTGCACTGCAGTTTCTTGCCTTTCTCCTCAAGGTGGCTGGTAGATCGTGAGAAAAATAAAGATGTTGCTTATCCCCATCTCTGTACCTGGACCTGACTTCTATCCTTGAATTCCCTTGGGGTCATGTTGTATGAGCCCCTGCTTCACTTGCTTAATCAAGGGGAGCTCCGAGGGATCCCAGGGAACATGGGACTCAGGGCAGTGGCTTTTTACACGCTGAGAAAGCGTCAAAAAGTTTTTTGGGTTTTTTTCTCCCATATCGCAATATTCTATTTCATTTCTGGTGAAAATATACCTGCTCCCATTCATCAGTTTCTAGACATACTGATCAATGTCACTGGCTACATCACATAATGTCAACAGTCTCGTTCTTTCTGTTCTAGTTGTTTCATTCCCGTTGACTCAAACTCCTTGTCCCCAACCTTCTCACTTATGTTTTCAAATAGCAGCTGTCTGTTTCATCTTATACAGATGATTTTTAAAAGATGCAGCACTGGAGGGAAAAATGTCAGTGTTTTGAATTACACTGGGTGATGCATCTGCAAGATGGGTGGTAGGGACAGTGGCTCTTGTCCCCGGATGGCAGGGAGCATGTCATTTATGCCCCTGACCCCACCCCTGGTGCCTACCCATAGGAAGACGAGCAGCATGCTGGAGGTGGACGACGAGGGTGGCCGCATGTTCCTGCGTGTGCTCATTCACCTCACCATGCACGACTATGCGCCACTGGTCTCGGGAGCTCTGCAGCTGCTCTTCAAGCACTTCAGTCAGCGCCAGGAGGCCATGCACACCTTCAAACAGGTGCCTCTGCTCTGCTCTCCCCTGCCCTGCCCTGCGTCTCTGCTTGGACCACTGTTAGGTTTACGCTGGACACTGGGAGTCAGCTTGTGGGGAGCTTGAGATGCATCCCAGGGTGATACTAGTAGTTTGTGATCGACTGCTAACTTACAGGTTGGTGGAAGTAACCCCTCTAGCAGTATTACAGAAGAAAAGATCTAGTGATCTGCTTCCGTTAAGGTGATAGATAGCCACCCTAAGGAGCGGGACTTTTACTCTAACATGTGGGGTTGCTAGGAGTCAGAAAGAACTCAATGTGTGTGTGTGTTTTAATCTTAATTTTTATTCAGCTCCTTAAGAAATCTCTGGGTGGTGCAAGTGTTAACATGCCATAAAGGCTTGAGGTTCAAGTCCACCCATAGGTGAATTTGGAAGACCTGGTCCTTCTGAAAATAAATCAGCCATGGAAACCGTATGGAGCATGATTCTGCTCTGACACACATGGGATCACCATGAGTCAGAGTTGTTGCCATGGCAACTAGTTGTTGTTTATTTTAAATGCTCCTTAAAAGTGGAGCCCTGGTGTGACGCTGTAGGATGAGCGCTGGACTGGTAACCGAAATGTCGGCAGTTCAAACACACCAGCCGCACCTCAGAACCCCTATACAGTGTCACTATGAGTCGGAATCAATTTGATGGCACTTAACAACAACAAAAACACCAAGTCTTGGCCACCTTTGTCTCCTACCATCCTGGCTCAGTTCCTGATACAGCCTACAGCCGTTTCCTACAGTGTGGACAGCACTTTACAATTTGCTAACTGTGTTAAATGAACCTCTGAAATGCTGTGAATCACATCTGGCACATAGTCAGCCCTCGCTAACAGTGACTGGTTACTGATATTGGGTTGCCATGTGGTCGGGACAGCACCCTGTGTGATATCTAAGTTAATCGGGTCTGGACTGGCATTTAGTGAGTGCTACTGTGTACCAGGAACTGGGTGCTGTACTTGTGTTACCTCATGGAGTTCTTCCAGCTGTCCTGTCTACGTGGTTATGACTCTCGTTCCCATTTTATAGGTGGGGGAACTGAGGTACGTCTATTCCTTACCCACTGACCCACAGCCAACCAAGTGGGATCCAGACCTAGGCCAAGGTTTTCAGGCCTCAGATTCCTCTTTTAGCCAGCATTCAGTGATGTCAGTGTGCTTTGCCCCATTTGTGATCCAAGTGAACTGTTGACACTTTTGTTGTTGTTAAGTGCCATTGAGTCGATTCCGACCCACAGCGACCCTGTATAGGGTTTCCAAGGAGCAGCCGGTGAGCTTGAACCACCCACGTTGCAGTTCAAACGACTTTGCAGTCTGACACATTATGACCCTCAAAAAGGAAGTGGGCTATGGCAGGGTTGTAAACGCCGAGTCGGATTGGGCTTGGTGGAGAGGTGGAGGTGGTGGAGAGACACTGGGATCAAGACCTGGAAGAGGGAAGGTGTCTGGAGTTCTCTAAGTGGCAGTGGACTAGGTCTCACTGGCCACTTGTGTCCTTGACCTTCAGGTGCAGCTGCTAATCTCGGCCCAGGATGTGGAGAACTACAAGGTAATCAAGTCAGAGCTGGACCGGCTGCGGACCATGGTGGAGAAGTCGGAGCTGTGGGTGGACAAGAAGGGCAGCGGCAAGGGGGAAGAGGTGGAGGCAGGCGCCGCCAAAGACAAGAAGGAGGTGAGTGGAGTTTCCGGGGGTTGAGTCGGGGCCTGGGCCCCTGTGAGGGCTGGGCCTGGCTGACCTCGGGCCCTCTCTATGCCCCTAGCGGACCACAGATGAGGAAGGCTTTCTGAACCCACCTGGGGAGAAGAGCAGTGAGAACTACCAGATCATCAAGGGGGTGAGTGGTGAGAGCTCTCGGGGGTGGGATCAGCAGCCCACTCACCCCGAGGCTCCAGCTGGCCTGCCTCTTCGGCCTCCCTCTCTGCTGGCCACTGGCCCTCAAAGTAGACATCGTCCAGCTTTTTCTGCACTCTAGAAATGATGCTGAAGTCCAGATGGAATTACTTTTAAACTGCAGGAATTTGTTGAAATTCCATTTCACAGTCATATTGCTCTATTTGTTTCCATGGGTGGATGTAGGTTCTTAGTGCTTCCCCGGCTGTTGGAGATGATATAATTCAGCGGCCATGGCCTCTTTTTCCTCTTCCTGTCCTTGACAAGAGCCGGGAGGGACTTGGCTTTTGGGGCAGGAGAGGCAGGAGACTCTGATCAGTTCTGCGGGGTGAGGTTGGGGAGGTGGGTGGGTATATAGGCAGAGGGGACTCCTGAGGAGGAGGGAAGAGGCTCTGGGTTCACCCCTCTTCTCTCTAGATCCTGGAGCGGCTGAACAAGATGTGTGGTGTCGGGGAGCAGATGAGAAAGAAGCAACAGCGGCTTCTCAAGAACATGGACGCCCACAAGGTCATGCTGGACCTGCTGCAAATTCCCTATGACAAGGTATGGCCGGGGTTCATCCCTATCTTGACCCCATAACTTCTGACCTCTGACCTCCATGGCAGTCCTGAACTCTGACCTGACCCAAAATGTGCACTAGCCTCTAATAGCAACCTAATCCAGCCTCACCTTGACCTTTTACACTGCCCAGACCCCAGACCCAAGACAGATCTTAACCTCTGAACCCAGCCTTAACATAATCTTGAATGTTGACTCTTTACCCCTTATCCTGATCACTTTGACCTTGATTTGACCCTAGCCTCATCAAGATTGTTCATCCTAACCCAAACTTCTTTCTCCCACATTCCAGCCTAACCCTGAAAATCTCAGCCACATCTCAAACTTTGACCCTCAGTCCCTTATCCCTTTGATCCATATTGACCCTTAGCTGACCCCAGTCTCTTTTTGACCCATGATATCAACTTTGACTTCATTTTGCCCTGACCCTCCTCTGATTTCTTATCATCCTAAACTCTTATCCTGACCTGTCCCAGGCTCACCCTTGACCCTGACTCAAATCTTAGCCTTATCTCAACCTTTGACACTCAATCCCTCATCTTGAGTCACCTCGACTCAAGTCACCAAACCTCATCCTGATTCATGACCCTGACCTACTCCATTGTTCATCGAACCCTGACTTCTTATCTAGAGGCTTAACCTTCACATTAAACATGGCCTCTTTGTGGTCCTAGTCCCAAGCCCTGAACTAGCCATACCTTCTAAGTTCAGACCCAAGTCCTGGCCTTGCCTTCTTCCCTGTGGTCTGGCCCAGCACTCTGTTTCTTCCTCTTTGTGCCCAGGGCGATGCCAAGATGGTGGAGATCCTGCGCTACACACACCAGTTCCTGCAGAAGTTCTGTGCAGGGAATCCCGGCAACCAGGCCCTGCTACACAAGCACCTACACCTCTTCCTCACACCGGGGGTGAGAGCACAGAGGTTGGGCACCTGAGTGGAGCCAGGTGGGTCTAGACACCTTTTCTGACGCCCCATCCGCCCTCCCACAGCTCCTGGAGGCAGAGACCATGCAGCACATTTTCTTGAACAACTATCAGCTTTGCTCAGAGATCAGCGAGCCTGTGTTGCAGCACTTTGTGCATCTGCTGGCCACACACGGGCGCCACGTACAGTACCTGGACTTCCTGCACACTGTCATCAAGGCTGAGGGCAAGTACGTCAAGAAGTGCCAGGACATGGTCATGACTGAGGTGAGGGTGCAGCCAAGGTGGAGCTGGGGTGTGTGGGAAACTCAAACTGAAGGCCCCAGACGGAGAACTAAGGGGGTAGGTCTAGTCGAGTTTAGGCTGCGGGCCCAACATAAGTCCAGCAGGGAGGGACCTAGTAGAACTTAGGCAGGGTGCCTAGTAGAACTCAAACAGGCCTGAAAGGACTCAAGCAGTCATTCCCTGATCATTTATTTAAGAATCATGAAACCTCTACTACGTGCCAATGAATATGTATGCCTGGGGGAAGTCAGCTGAGTGTAAGCAACTGGCCCACACGTAAGGGCTCAGGAACCACGTCCTTTGTGTTCATCTTTTGAGCCTCAGTGTTCAGAATGCAGTAAAGTGTTCAATAAACAGGATGAAGGGCTGAGTCTAAACCTGGGGCAGACATGTCTTCGTCCTTGAGCATCTTACAGTGCAAACACTAGAGTGAGGTCAGGGGCACAATAAAAGAGGCCCCATGTGCTGGAAGCGCTGTGCACTGTTAATTATTGCTTGCTATTATTATATTACTGTGAGTAACATCCGCTACCGCGAGCATGAAGGATACTGTGTGTTCTCTGAGGGTTTAAATTACTGCTGTAGGAGCACAGGGAGGAAGGGGGTGAGCTGGGCTGGTGGGATTGGAAAGGGCTTCCTGGAGGAGGCCACCTCTGAGACAATCCTAAGTGAGACTTCTTTGCAGAAGGGAGAAGTGGGGGCTTTCTGGTTTGAGGGACCAGTGTTCCTGAGGGTCTAAGACATCATCCTAGAATCTTGAGGGCCAAAATTCTAGGCTTGGGAGGATTTTTTGAATGTTGAGCGAGGGCGAGGGTCAGAGTTCCCACTCTTTTCTGTTAAATGTAAAGAGGGGTGGGGGCCCAGGGCCTGGCAGACTGAGGGTGGTCTGACGTGTCTCCCCTGCCCACAGCTGACCAATGCAGGTGACGACGTGGTTGTATTCTACAATGACAAAGCCTCGCTGGCCCACCTGCTGGACATGATGAAGGCTGCTCGTGATGGTGTGGAGGACCACAGCCCCCTCATGTACCACATCTCCCTAGTGGACCTGCTGGCCGCCTGTGCTGAAGGCAAGAATGTGTACACAGAAATCAAGTGTACCTCCCTGCTGCCCCTGGAGGACGTGGTGTCTGTGGTGACCCACGAGGATTGCATCACTGAGGTGGGGCCCGTGTGTGTCCACGCACAGACCCACTGGGAGAGGCGGCTGGAGGGCGGGGGAAGGCTGCAGAGAGAGGATGGGGTCAGAAGAACCAGGCCAGAGCAGCCAGTCTGTCCTGCCTCATTGGGACAGGAAGAGGGAGACCAGGGGAGGACTCGGTGACGGACAGCCTGAGTCACCCTGGCCTCGCATCTGGCCTCCCAGGTGAAAATGGCCTACGTCAATTTCGTAAACCACTGCTATGTGGACACGGAGGTGGAGATGAAGGAGATCTACACCAGCAATCACATCTGGACACTCTTTGAGAACTTCACGTTGGACATGGCTCGGGTCAGTTCCCGTGGGACATGGGCCTGGAGGTGGGGGTCTGGGCAGCTTCCCAGGAGTGTGAGGGTAGAGGGGCCCCTTGTTTTAGCTTACCCAGGCATATCTCCCTCCTATGCCAGGTCTGCAGCAAGCGTGAGAAGCGCCTGGCTGACCCCACCCTGGAGAAGTATGTGCTGACTGTCGTGCTGGACACCATCAATGCCTTCTTCAGCTCCCCCTTCTCCGAGAACAGTACCTCCCTACAGGTGAGCTCCACTCGCCCCGGCAGTGGCTGACAGGGCCAATGTCTGTGTAGGGAAGGGAGAAATCAGAATATGGATTCGTATTTACGTGTGACAACAGATGAATATACGTACAGATGCATTAGTTATCTGTGCTAAGTAACAAATGTCTCCAAAGTTTTGTAGCTTAAAACAATAAAGGTTTATTATCTTACAGTTTCTGTGGGTGAAGACAGTTTCTGTCTTCTTGTTAAGTGCTATCAAGTAGTTTCCGACTCAGAAAACCCTGTATAGGTTTATGGCTGGTGAGTTTGAACTGCCAAACTTGTGGTTCAAACCGACCTTGTGGTCCAGTGCTTATCCTACAGCACCACACCAGGATTCCTGCAAAAACTATACTATTCAACAACAACAAAAAATACTTAAACTCACTGTCATCGTGTCAATTCTGACTCATAGTGACCCTATATAGGGAGGCTGAAAGCGTCTTCTTTCTCCCTCTGAGTGGCTGGTGGGTTTGAACTGCTGACTTTGTGGTTAGCAATCTAGTGCTTATCCGACAGTGCTATCAGAACTCCTACTATCTAGCAGGAAATTCCTAAATTAAGTGGGTATGCTTCAACCTGGGGTGGCATGGGTCAAGTGTCAGCACTTAATTGCCAGAGACAAGGTGGGCGTGGTGACTGCAATGGACAGTGGAGCCAAAGCAGAGCAGTCTGACAGAGCAAAGTAGATCAGAACTCTTTGGCACTGGCTAAGGAGCTCTGGTAGCATAGTGGTTATGAATTGTGCTGCGAACCTTAAGGTCAGCAGTTCGAAACTACCAGTGGCTCCACAGGAGAAAGATGAGACTTTCTGCTCCCGTAAAGATTTACAGCCTCAGAAACCCTGTACAGGATCTCTATGAGCCAGAACTGACTCCACGGCACATCACCACCACCACCAATGGACCACAGGAGCCCCTGGTGGTGTCAGTGGGTAACGTGCTTAGCTGCTAACTGAGAGGTTGTCGGTTGGAGTCCACCCAGAGGTGCTTTGTGCCTTGTTAGAAAGACTAATGAAAACTCAGCCGTGGAAGCCTGTGACACACGAGTCATCTTGAGTCAGAATCTACTCAGTGACAACTGGTGTAGCTGCTCCTGGCATTCCTAGAACTGAAATAGGTAGAAGACCTCTAAAGACATACTTGGTCTGTGGACTCAGAAATCACCAGGTCTAGTGTGGTGCTGTAGGATAAGCTCTGGACTGTTAAACATAAGGTCGGCAGTTCAAACCCACCAGCTGCTACTGAAAACCCTATACAGGGTTGCTATGAATCGGAGCCAGTTTGAAGGCACTTAACAACAACAACAACAACAGTGAACACAATCTGACTTAAATCACAGTCCCTCACTTAATTCTGATTCCAGACTTGAGCCAGTACACCTACCCAGAATGCCTTAATAAAAGGGAGGCTGAGTCCCCCTAAGGAAGGAACCGCTGAACTATTTAAATCGTAAAGAAACATTGAAGGATACATGGGACCATTCAAAGGGGGCTACTATGAGCCAAGAAGCTGGCGGTGGCTTGGGGAGAGTGCTTCTAAAAATAGTAGAACGTTGGGTCCTACATGAATTATACATGTAGAAACTGGTGAATCAAAGAAAGTTTTGTTATGTGTATTTTCATCACCACACACACAAATAATACATTTTTAAAAAGGAAGAAAAGAAGCACGTTGGGCCCTATGCTCTTGACAAGGGTGGGTTTATTTATTTGTTTTAAATGTTTATTGTGGTGACTAAGAGAGTCCTGGTGTGGTGCTATAGGTTAGGCTTTGGACTACTAACTACAAGGCTGACAGTTCAAACCCACCAGTTACTACCTGGAAATGCAAGATCACTGTGCATTGGAACCAACTCAGTGACACTTAACAACAACACATATAACAAAAATGTTTGCCGATACAACTATTTGTACATTAACATTTTAGTGACCTTAATTACACTCGCCATGTTTTGTAACCATCAATGGGTGGGCTGATTTTGAGTTTGGACCCAGAACCTCTTTGGGACCACAGGACTCTGGTAATTTGTATCTGCTTTCCGCGCCTGGAGCAGTTGCACTTTGTCCTACATGGTTGCTATGAGTTGGAATCCCCTTGATGGAAGGAAGTGACTTTGGTTTGGGTTCCCCACCTCTCATCTGCCCAGAGAAGGGTATGGGAAGTGAGGACAAGGATGGGGTGAAACTTCCTTGAAGTGTATACCTTTTAGTAAAGCCTTTGAATTTTCGAACCCTGTAAATACATCACCTCATGCCAAGATTAGACATTTTGTTTAGAGGAAGAGAAGGTCAGCCACTGGGCTGTGTGACCTTGGGGGGGCGTCACTCACAGGGCTGCCAGGGATGGTTGGGCAGGTTGTACACTTTTGAATACTGGGGAAGGAGGCACCCTGCCCTCTACCCTCTGGCCAGCCTGGGCTGCCTTGCGTGGGGGTGGCAGGACTCAGCAGTGGTTGTGCACTCTCTTGCAGACGCATCAGACGATCGTGGTACAGCTACTGCAGTCCACCACCCGGCTGCTGGAGTGTCCATGGCTGCAGCAGCAGCACAAGGGTTCCGTGGAGGCCTGCATCCGGACCCTCGCCATGGTGGGTGAGTGTGCTGGGGGCGTGGCCAGCTCCTAACCCGTTCTCCCTCCTGTCCCTTCACACCTGGACACCAGTGCTCAAAGCCCAGCCCTTATCACCTGCTTCTGGGGCGTCTCCAAAAGTCCTTCTTTGTATCTAATTGGCATCTCAGTGATGGAGAGGAGCTGTTTCCTCTTGTGAGTCAGTTCCCCTGAGGGGCATGATGAGTGGGTATTCCCAACCAATTTTTTTGATTTATCAGGCAGGAGGGAGGCTTGTTGATTATTTGGGGAAGGGGAATGTGAGAGGGAGGAGGTTAGGGACCAGAGTGGAGCTGGGATGGAACCAAGAGGCAGGAACCAGTTACCTGACCAGTTTCCTTTGAGTATGTGTGTCTGTAGAACTGTGCTCTATATGGTTTTCAATGGCTGCTTTTTCCAGAAGTACTAGTCTGTCTTCCAAGGCTCCTCTGGGTGGACGAGAACCACAGTCTTTTGGTTTGCAGCTGAGCAAATTAACTGTACTACCCGGGGACTCCAAGAGGCAGACGCTCTTTTTACGCAAAAAGGGGAAGACGACCCAACAGTCTCTTAGTGGGGCTCTGAGTGTAGCTCCCCTTGCCCCAAGTCTGGCAGCCCTGAACCCGGCCCTCTAGCACCCTATCCCTGTTCCCACCCAGCCAAGGGTCGGGCCATTTTGTTGCCCATGGACCTGGACGCCCACATCAGCTCACTGCTCAGCAGTGGGGCCAGCTGTGCTGCGGCTGCCCAGCGGAACGCTTCCAACTACAAGGCGACCACACGGGCTTTCCCCCGAGTCACCCCCACTGCCAACCAGTGGGACTACAAGAACATCATTGAGAAGCTGCAGGTGAGTCTGCCCCCCTTCAGTCCTTTGCCTGCTTTGCCATCCTGGGAGCCACATGATTGACTGGGAGGTGCTCCTGCTTCAGAAGGCAGGTTCTTTGCCCATCATATACTGACCACACCTTGACGGGGAGGGGCTGGTCTTTCATCCCCTCCTCGGGCTGCTGAGGGCAAGCCCTGGTGCAGGGGACTGAGAGATATCATTCTAGGGGGAGCTGGAGCAACCCAGGGACCCTGCTAGTGGGGCCAGGGCTCCTGAAGAGGAAGAATTGAGTCTATCCCTTACTTCTAATAGCACATTCTTGTCCACTGTCTTGTCATCTGTGGAGGAAGTGTATGGGAGTCACTATCCCTCAAGTCAGGACTGAGGCCCAGAGAAGGCAAGGGATTTGCCCAAGGTCACACAGAGCTGGAGGAGGGGCTGGGAGAAAAGCCAGGGTTTATGACTCCCAGCCAGGGCTATAAGCAGAAAGATGCCATGCTTTGTTCAGGAGGCCTTGTGGATCTGGGGCCCCTCAGACTGCTGGTCAGACCCTCTGTCCCCCAGGCCTTAGCCCTGCCCCCACCCTGGCCAGACTCAGGACTCAGGGGCTGTTTGGTGCTCAGGTAGGGGAAGCATGGGAGCCAAGCCCGGGTGCCTCTCAGGCCTGGGTGGCCTGGCCCTTGTTCATGGTGGCATTGCTCTGTCTCCATAGGACATCATCACGGCCCTGGAGGAACGGCTGAAGCCCCTCGTGCAGGCTGAGCTGTCCGTGCTGGTGGACGTGCTGCACTGGCCCGAGCTGCTCTTCCTGGAGGGCAGTGAGGCCTACCAGCGCTGTGAGAGCGGCGGCTTCCTGTCCAAGTGTGTGCGGCCAGCCGGGCAGGGGTGGGGGCGGGGCAGGCCGGGAGGGGGCTGCAGGGGGCAGCCCTGAGTGTGCCCCTCCCTATGGTCCAGGCTGATCCAGCACACCAAGGACCTCATGGAATCCGAGGAGAAACTGTGTATCAAGGTGCTTCGGACCCTGCAGCAAATGCTGCTTAAGAAGACCAAATATGGTGACCGGGTGAGGGCCTGAGCAGGAGGGCCCAGGGCTGATGGACCCATCATTAGGTGCTGAAGAGTGCCTATGTGGCTGACCAAATGTGTGTCCACCATGGGCCTCACTCCCATCCTTCCCCAGGGCAACCAGCTGCGCAAGATGCTGCTACAGAACTATCTCCAGAACCGGAAGTCCAGCTCGAAGGGGGAATTGCCAGACCCCATGGGTGCCGGTCAGTAACCCCCTCCTCCCCTGTGCCCTTTACCCTAGCCCTCCCTTCTGCTCTCTCTCCCACCAGGCCATACTCAAGTGAGTGGTCTTCCCATTCCAGGTCCGGACCAAGACTGGTCAGCAATTGCGGCCACCCAGTGCCGGTTAGACAAGGAGGGGGCCACCAAGCTGGTGTGCGACCTGATCACCAGCACCAAGAATGAGAAGATCTTCCAGGAGAGCATCGGCCTGGCCATCCGTCTGCTGGATGGTGGCAACACCGAGATCCAGGTGGGAGTGCTGGATGCTCATTCCCACTCAGGAGGTGGGACAAGTGTGCGTACCAAGCTGCCGAGGCCACAGGGACTTGGTGGCAGGGCTGGGGTGTTGGCAGCCAGCCCAAGTCTGGCCATCCATTGGTGGAGTCCTCTCCCCATCTCCACTTCCTGCCCCATCTCCGCCCGCCTCTGTTCAGGCCTCCTTCCCACCTCTTCCACATCCTCTGCAGTCTCTAGTGCTCAATACAGGCCCCCATCTTCAAGAAGCCCTTTCTCACTGCTTTATCTTCATTTGGCCCATTAATCCACACTGAGTGTCTTCTGTGGGTCTGGCACTGAGGGTTCAGCACTGAACAGGAGAGACAGTCTCATTGGGGGTGTGAACCAACCAATGAACAGAATTCATATGTGGGAGTCCTGGTGTCACTGTAGGATAAGCCTGGACTGGTAACTGCAAGGTTGGCATTCAAACTCAACTAGCCTCACCTCAGGAGCACGATGAAGCCCTCTGATCCCTAGGAAATGGGGACTGTGAGTCAGAATTGAGCACAGAGCAGTGGGTTTGAGGTTTGGTATATACAAAGCAAGGGACTGGAGAGGGTTGGGGCAGAGTGATTTTAAACATAGTGAGCAGGAAGTGTCTGAGCAGGGAACATTTGAGTTAAAACCTGAAAGGAGGAGGTGGGGCTGGGGAAACACCTGAAAGGAAAGCAGCCAGGGTGAAGGTCATGAAGGGAGGTAGCTGGAGTGGACCACTGAGGGTAGGCTGGGGGATGTGGGGTTGAGAGGAACAGTCATCACAGAGCCATGTGGGCTCTGTGAGACAGGAAGCACTGCAGGGTCGTGAGCAGAGGAGGGATGTGACCTAGACGTGAGGGGATTCCTCTGACTGCTGTGTGGGAGACGGGTGAATGCAGATGCAGGGGTTGGTCAGGAAGTTGGAAGGCACCGTGTTGCACACAGCTGTAGACCTCCCAGGCCCTTGTCTCCTCCCTCCCCAGCCTTAGTCCCAGTGCACAGCCGTGTCTCTCCTCCTAGGCCTGTCGAATTTGGGTGTTTCTGGGGGCCAATCTGCCCCCATCCTTGTCCCTGGAGCATAGGGCAGAGCTTAGGACCCTGGTCCTGTGCTGAGGCTGTCCCTGAACCACCATCCGTTCCCAGAAATCCTTCTACAACTTGATGATGAGTGACAAGAAGTCCGAGCGCTTCTTCAAGGTGCTGCATGACCGCATGAAGCGAGCCCAGCAGGAGACCAAGTCCACAGTGACCGTCAACATGAGTGACCTCGGCAACCAGCCTCGTGAGGACCGTGAGCCAGACCCCCCCACCAAAGGTCAGGGTGCACACGAGCAGGAGTCAGAGGGTGCAGACCGAGGGGCATAGAGCAAGATGAGGAAGGAGGTTCAAGGTGGGAACGTAGGGCGAGGGTCTGGCCTTACTGGTCCTTGCTTTTCAGGCCGTGTGGCCTCCTTCTCCATGCCTAGCTCCTCATCCAGCTATTTGCTAGGCCCCAGCCTGCACCGGGGGCATGAGGTGGGCGAGCGCGTGCAGAGCAATGAGATGGGCACGTCTGTGCTCATCATGCAGCCCATCCTACGCTTCCTGCAGCTGCTGTGTGAGAACCACAACCGTGACCTGCAGGTGAGCCCCGCACGGGCCCAGCCCCCAGTCAACATGCAGCCCCGCGCATGGCTCCCCGGCACCCCCCTCATTGCTGGAGCCGCCCTGTGCCCAGCTCTCCTGTCCTCCACAGAACTTCCTACGCTGTCAGAACAACAAGACCAACTACAACCTGGTGTGTGAGACTCTGCAGTTCCTGGACATCATGTGTGGCAGCACCACAGGTGGCCTGGGCCTGCTGGGGCTCTATATCAACGAGGACAATGTGGGCCTCGTCATCCAGACTCTGGAGACCCTTACTGAGTACTGCCAGGGTCCCTGCCATGAGAACCAGGTGAGCTGTCATGGCAGGGGCAGCTGGATGTTGGCGGTTGGTGGGGGATGGGGATGGGGCCTAGGGTCTCTGGAGCTACCACAAGTCTGAGGGCCCCCTCTGCCCCTGCCAGACTTGCATCGTGACGCACGAGTCCAATGGCATTGACATCATTACTGCCCTGATTCTCAATGACATCAGCCCCCTGTGCAAGTACCGCGTGGATTTAGTGCTGCAGCTCAAGGTGGGGCCCGGGGTGTATGTGCTGTTAGCAGGTTGTGGGGGAGTGGTGTGTGTGCAGTGATGCATGGGATGGTGTGTGCAGGTTGCTTATGTGTAATGCACCTGTGTGTGTGTCCACAAGAGTGAACGAGTGAGCAAACCAGCTGGATGTAGGCTTACTTTGAAAGAGAGTTCCTTTGTATTTGTATGTGTCTGCTGTCTGGGGAGCTAAGTGTGCCTGCCGCAGTGTGGGAGTGAAGACAGGCCTGTGGTGGGGAGACAGATACGGGACTGGGTATACAAATACACTTCTCAGCAACCTGGGGGGCATGGGACAGCTTGGGGACCAGATGTTGCTGTTACTGGATAGTGGGATGTGTGGTGAGACTCTCAGACTGTGGCCAACCCCCACGCCTAGGACAATGCCTCCAAGCTGCTCTTGGCTCTAATGGAGAGCCGGCATGACAGTGAAAATGCTGAGCGCATCCTCATCAGTCTGCGGCCCCAGGAGCTGGTGAGACTGGACTGGGGGGCAGCAGGTGGAACAGAATGGGAATGAGGGCCCAGGGAGAGGCCATTCGAGCAGGCGCTGTCTTATCAGGTGGACGTCATCAAGAAGGCCTACCTGCAGGAGGAGGAACGAGAGAACTCGGACGTGAGCCCACGGGAAGTGGGTCACAACATCTACATCCTGGCGCTACAGGTACCAACTCCACTCTGAGGCTCTGCCCCAGTGACCATGCTCCAGTGACCATGCCCATCCTGTGACTGCCTGCCTTCCCCTCAGCTCTCCAGGCACAACAAACAGCTGCAGCACCTGCTGAAGCCTGTGAAGCGCATCCAAGAGGAGGAGGCCGAGGGCATTTCTTCCATGGTGGGTACCCACAAGCTGGCGTTGGGGCTTTGATCTTAGGGGCCAGGCTGGTGGCAGATTGGGAGGGCTAGTATCTGGGGAAGAAGCTCTGGTGGCACAGTGGGTTAAGTGTTCGGCTGCTGACAGGTTGGCAGTTTGAAATCCCCAGCTGGTCCTGAGGGGAAAGATGAGGCAGTCTGTTTCCATAGAGTTACCACCTCAGAAAACCTTACAGAGCAGTTCCACTCTGCCCAATAGAGTTCTGAGTCTGGAAGACTCCACAGCGGTGGGGTATTTTTTGTGTGGAATATCTGGGGGGTGGGGATTGGAAGTTAAGGCTGGGCCTGTAACTTGAGGGCAGGCATGAAAGCACAGATGAGAATTGAGGGACCAGCTGGAATCCGGGCCAGGGCTCTAAGTCTAGAACTCCAGAAGGAGCTGTGGTTCAGGGTCAGGGCCTGTAATCTGGAGCTAGGATCTGAGGGGGAGGAGCTTTAGTCTGGGGGCAGGGCTCAGGGTGGGTGGGAAGAGGACTAGGGCCAGCGAACAACCTGGATTTGGGGTGGGAGCCTGGCTGGAGCCGGTCTGGGATGAGTCTGGAAGCCTCGAGTAAAGTCAGCTGCATCTGGGCAGGACTGAGGCAGGTACTAGCTATGCTGTGGAACCTTCTAGACTTGGCTTTCCTGCTTCTCACCAGACCCAAGAGGTTGGGGTCCTAGTTGGCTTGGGCTTGGCCTAAGCTGGCTGGGAAGATAGTGGGGGTAATTTAGAGCTGGGTTTGTGTGGACCTCAATCTTGGCAAGGAGGGACCTGTGTGGAGGTCAGACACTAGGCTGCACTCTCCCACCCTTAGCTCAGCCTCAACAACAAGCAGCTGTCTCAGATGCTCAAGTCGTCTGCACCGGCACAGGAAGACGAGGAGGACCCTTTGGCCTACTATGAGAACCACACATCTCAGATTGAGGTGGGGCCTGGGGCAGCAGGGGTGGGAGCACGTGAGGGACTGTGTGCCCAGGTGTGACGCCCTGGTGTGTGCCCAGATTGTGCGGCAGGACCGCAGCATGGAGCAGATTGTGTTCCCGGTGCCCGGCATCTGCCAGTTCCTGACGGAGGAGACCAAGCACCGGCTCTTCACTACCACCGAGCAGGATGAGCAGGGCAGCAAAGTGAGCGACTTCTTCGACCAGTCCTCCTTCCTGCACAACGAGATGGAGTGGCAGCGGAAGCTCCGCAGTGAGCACAGAGGGCGGGCGGGCGGGCAGGAGGGCCGGGCAGCAGTTAGTCATGATGCCCCCACTGGTGGGTACCTAGGAAAGGGTTCTTTCAAACACATTTACCTCTGGAAATGGGGTCCAGGTGGAGTGGGCAGAGGGTGTTAATAGCTCTTGGCTGCCCTCTCCTCAGGCATGCCACTGATCTACTGGTTCTCCCGCCGCATGACCCTGTGGGGGAGCATCTCCTTCAACTTGGCCGTCTTTATCAATATCATCATTGCCTTCTTCTATCCGTATGTGGAGGGTGCGTCCACAGGTGAGGCTGCAGGCTGGTTGGGCTCGGAGGGGACCAGGTATGGAGTGGGAAGGAGGGGGCACCTCCTGCACTGCCCTCTGGGCTCGGCATTCACTGGGTCCTCAACCTCTGGGTCAGATAAGGCTGGGCTCAGCCTAGTTAAAAAACTCATGTATGCTTATAAGCACAGAGTAACACACACTCATCCATGTACACACATAAACATGCTCACACATAGACACAAACACACATGCAAAAAGTAACACAGGTTCACACACTCACATTAACACCATCATACATACATAAACATAAACTAACACATATCTAAATAGACACTCAGTTATATGCTCACTCACATTTACACACACACACACACACACACACAAATACGGGAGCCAGAAACATGAGGTATATGTAAACAAATGTTCCCATACTAGCAGCTGACGACGGCCTCCCATCTAGGCCTGGAAAGGGAGGTGTGAGGAGGAGGCTAAACTCAGGTGACCAGGAATGCAATAGGGAAGGCTTCCAGGAAGGCATGGTCTGCGTTGGGGCTGCGCTTGCGCAGGCCTGCTCAGTCCCTGCTGCGGCCCCTAGGCGTGCTGGGCTCCCCACTCATCTCACTGCTCTTCTGGATCCTCATCTGCTTCTCCATCGCGGCACTCTTCACCAAGCGCTACAGCATCCGCCCTCTCATCGTGGCGCTCATCCTGCGCTCCATCTATTACCTGGGCATTGGGCCCACGCTCAATATCCTGGGTGCCCTTAATGTGAGTGCTGGTGGGGAGCCCCACCCCCAGGTAGCCCCATGTTCATATGTAGTCAGACCTTCCCAGCAACTGTTGTTGTGCCCCGTCTCCCCTCCTCCCTATGAGGAGATCCCAAGTTCATAAACCAGCTAGCAGTCAGGACTATTCCATGCCTCCTCCTTTTCTCAGCAACTGGGGGCAGGTGGCACTCCGGGGCACCAGCTTCTGGAATGCTGTGTATACTTGGGCTGCTTGTATACTGCCAGTCACTGTTCCTGTTGTAGACATCAAATATTTGCACATTATGATGATTTTCATTATCAATGGAAACAACGGGATTTTCCCCAAATGCACTATAAAGCCAAGGGTGGTTTCTGTCCCCATTCTTCTTTACCTGCACCTCAGTTTTTTCCTGGATCTGGGGGACCCTAAGGGCCTTTCCTATATTCTGAGTCCCAGGGGCCCAGATGTATTTCTGAGAGCATTTTCATTAATGCTAGCCCAGCCAGACTGCCCACTGGGTGATGGTCAGGGAGACTCAGGGTGGGCAGTGGGCACTGATCCTCTACCCTACACTCACCCTGCAGCTGACCAACAAGATCGTGTTTGTGGTGAGCTTCGTGGGCAACCGTGGCACCTTCATTCGTGGCTATAAGGCTATGATCCTGGACATGGAATTCCTATACCATGTGGGCTACATCCTCACTAGCGTCCTGGGCCTCTTTGCCCATGAGCTCTTCTATAGCATCCTGGTGAGGCCACTGAGTAGGGTACGGCTGGGCAGGGGTGTGTGGGTAGCTGGGGTTCATGTGAGTTGCCAGTAGTTCCCCTGAACCTGCCTCTCTGTCCAGTCCTCTTGCTGTTGGACTGCAAGGAGTGTTTTTGGAGTTCTCCTCCACTGACCCAGTCTGGTGCTCTGAAATTATGGGCAAGTTTTTAAACTGCTGTGCCTTGGTTCCCCATCTCTAAAATGGGGACGTCCATAGCACCTACTTTCTAGAACAATTGTGAGGATTGAATGTTCCCTGGTATGTAGTAAGTATTCTGGAAGAGCAGATGATCCCCCTCCATTGTGGCTGGTATATGTGTGCATATTCCACTCATCACACATTCCCCTTCTGGTGACCCAGGAATTCCAGACATTTGGTTACTCCTTTGAAAGCCCACTGGAGGAACCTGTGGTGAACCATTGGAGCTGGGCAACCCCAAAGGAGATTCCTTAGTGAGGTGGGCGGGCCCAGCCCCTCAAGGTCCCATCCCTGCCCCTGCAGCTCTTTGACCTCATTTACCGCGAGGAGACACTGTTCAACGTCATCAAGAGTGTGACCCGCAATGGCCGCTCCATCCTGCTGACTGCCCTGCTGGCCCTCATCTTGGTCTACCTCTTCTCCATCGTGGGCTTCCTCTTCCTCAAGGATGACTTCATTCTTGAGGTCGACCGGCTACCCAGCAACCACTCCAAAGGTCTGGGAGGCCTCACTCACTCTGGGCAGGTGTGAGGGCCATGAGGTCTGGCTGGTACCGTGACCAGGACCTGACAGCGCTTGTCCCACCAGGCTTGGCACCTTGCCACAGGCTGTCCTCTTGGGTTGTGGGAGACCTGGCTCACACCTACCCGTATTCTGGGACATGTTAAAGGACCGGGGGAGCAGGCCCTGCCGTTTATGATAGGCCCAGTATTTGCAGGGGTTGTGTGGGATCAGAGGCCACTCTCTGCCCTCAGTGTACAGCCTATAGGAGCTGGGACTTGAAGACCCTTCATTTACAGCCACATAGAGTGGGAAGTGGGCAGGCCCAGGGATCCTGATGTTGGGACTAGGTCCTGAGAGGTGATCTGGCTGGGCATTTTAGACCACCCTGTGACTCAAGCGTGTCCCCTCCAGCTAACCCTCTGGGGATGCCACAGGGCGCTGCCACATTTGTGGGCACATGCAGCAGGGAGCAGGTAGACTGTGTCTCGGATGTGTCAGTACCTGAGATCCTGGAAGGTGAGGATGGTGTGCCTGTGGCCATCTGGGTGGGGGCGGGGTAGGCACAGGTCTGCCTGGCAGGGGTTCAAGCACCTTCTCTGCTCACAGAGGACGAGGAGCTGGACAGCACAGAGCGGGCCTGTGACACACTGCTGATGTGCATCGTCACTGTCATGAACCATGGGCTACGCAACGGGGGCGGTGTGGGCGACATTCTCCGCAAGCCCTCTAAAGATGTGAGTGCCACCAGCCTATGCCCAGTCCACATGACCATTCCTTGTTAGCACCCTGTAGATTTTCACTGCTAAAAGCTCTGTTTCCCTCCTCCCCTGTCTCACACCCAGCTGATTCACAGTGGCCTTGCTGCTGATACAGATGCCCTGCTAGGGAAGCCAAGACACAGGGCAGAGCCGTGTTGGGCATGCTGGCTTTTCTGAGTGGCAAGCGATAGTCCAGCCTACAGAAAGGGGGCCACAAGGGACTGAGTAGACTTTATAAGCAGAACTCACATTTGGGGCTGCCAGAATGTCATCCCCAACATAGGAAGAAGAAGTCTGCCCTCCAGCCAGACTTAGTTTCTAGAATGTGTGAGGTCAGGTGTCTTGTGGGAAGGGCAAAGGAAGTCAAACCTAAGTTAGGGACAGAGACAGGCCTTGCTCCCCATTGATTTCTATAGGGCTGTCCAAGTCTGCCCTTTCCTCATCCAAATTTGGGGTGTCTGGTTGCCGTTCTTGCTCCTGGAGCCAGGCAAAGTGCACTCTCATTTCCATGACTTCTGAGCCCAAGAGCCTTATTTCCTTCCCTGGGCCGGCTTCCCTGTCTCGGCCCTGCAGGAGTCTCTCTTCCCGGCCCGTGTGGTCTACGACCTCCTGTTCTTCTTCATCGTCATCATCATCGTGCTGAATCTCATCTTTGGGGTGATCATTGACACCTTCGCTGACCTGCGCAGCGAGAAGCAGAAGAAGGAGGAGATTCTTAAGACAACGTGCTTCATCTGCGGTGAGGCCACGGTGGGCCTCGGGTGACCTGTGGGTGGGTGTCACCTGAGGCAGCCTCAGTGTGGCTCTTGGGAACCTTCCTGGAATTGGGGAGAACAAGACTTGCTTGAGCTTGGAGTCATAGAAGGGCATGGGGAGGGGTCTCAGAAACCATTCCTCTAGCCCCTCTGCCTGCAGAGTGGGACCCTGAAGCCGAATGGGTGGTCTCACCCTCCTGAGCTCAGGACAGTGTTGTTCCCACCCTTAATGTGAAGTTCGCGCTCCCTCACCAGCCACTTTGGCTAACGAGCTGGTGTCACTTGTAGCAGAGACCCCTCACCCCTGCTCCCCTGGGGTGGGAGTTCTGGCGTTTGCTCCCATAGCCCTCGGTTGTCTCTGCGGGCAGCCTGCAGCTGTGGCAGGGCAGGATCTCCAAGGCTAAGTGGCTGGTGCTGTAAATAGCAGTGACCCAAATAGCCCCAGTGGGCTGTCGGAAGTGCTCATCAGCCCTCTTCACATGAGGGGAGCATGTGCCCATCCCCCGCCCTGCAACAAGAGGCTCCCAGATGGCCCCACCATGGCTCTCTCTGCCCCAGCGCCTTCAGCCTCCACCTCTGCACCCTCAGGTCTGGAGAGGGACAAGTTTGATAACAAGACGGTGTCGTTTGAAGAGCACATTAAGTTCGAGCACAACATGTGGAACTACCTGTACTTCATCGTGCTGGTCCGTGTGAAGAACAAGACGGACTACACAGGCCCTGAGAGCTATGTGGCCCAGATGATTAAGGTATGAACTGGAGCTCTCCCTGGGGAACCAAACCAAGCGCTTCTGGAATCACAGTTGCAACTGCACCAGAAACCTTGGTGGCTAGGGTTTCGTGTCCTCTAGGCCTGGAGAGGAGTGGCCACATCTTTCTGCATGACTGACCCCGTGGCAGGGAGGAGGAGAGGGCACAGACAGCTGTAGACACTTGCTGAGAGGCCAGTAGGGGAGCAGCTGGAGCCAGCCCTCTACTCCTGGGAGCCCTGCCAGCTGCCCATTGCTTTGAGGGACCTCCCAGCTCTTCTGAGACAGCTTTGGTGGCAGGAAAAGCCCATGCAAACCTATCAGCCTGAAACAATGTGTGGTGCCCTCAGGCCTGTGGGAGCAAGGGAGACCTTGCATGAGACCGATGTCTGTGGGTCAGCTCTGTGGAAAGAAGGGCAGTTTCCCCAAAGTCTGGATGGTCCCAGGCTAAGATGCAGCCTGGGAAAACTTAAGAAATATTATCAGACTTAGTTGGAGTTCAGGATCAATTCCTACAATAATGAAGGTAGTGAATGATGATTAAAAAGCAAAGTTTGGTTTCTGTCTTTTAGGTCTTTATTTTGAACTGGTCTCTGGGTCCTGGTGTTATCTGTTGGCCTGAGAAAGTTCTAGGTGACCCCTTGCTTCCTGCTTTTCCCTGCCCTGGGAAATGGTGTCTTGGTTTCAGACAGGTGCCTGCCAGCTTCCTCGGTCTCCTCTCGGCCCTCACTGTCATCTGTCTGACTCGACTCTTCCTGGGTGTGGGGGGAGTATGTTAGGGCAGGGCATGGAGTGACGAGGGAGGAAGACGATTCAGGGCCTGGCCTCAGAGGCCTTGCCTTCAGCCTCTCTAGAGGCATTGAGAATAAACAGATGGTGCCAACAAGCATGAGGTGGTCTAACAGAAACCAGCTTCACAGCTGCTGCCCTTCACAGCCACAAGTCTTTGCTGCTATGCCAATTTACCCTTGTCTAGAAGACCAGGGTCAGCTCAGACTTTCCCATGACACATCCTGGCAAGTTCTGCCCAGGGTGTGGTGGCCACCTCCCCTATGCTGCCATGTTACTTGCTGGGTCTACCTACTCAACCCACCAGTGCTGTTTTTCAGAACAAGAACCTGGACTGGTTCCCTCGAATGCGGGCCATGTCCCTGGTGAGCAACGAGGGGGAGGGAGAGCAAAATGAGATCCGGATCCTTCAGGACAAGCTGAGCTCCACCATGAAGCTGGTGTCCCACCTCACTGCCCAGCTGAATGAACTCAAGGAGCAGGTGCAGCCCCACCCCACCCTGTCTGTTCTCAAGGTTCCATGCCGGGCAGCCTTAGACCTCACTGAAGTCATAGCCCTGCTTGCCTCATGGGTTGGAGAGGAGCTGGTGCCATCATGTCCCAGCCCCAGCCCCCATTCATCCTGTTGCCCCTAGTTCTTGGGCCTGGGATGTGAAGGCAGCCTTCAAACACTCCACTCTGGAAAGCTAGACCTGGGCTGGCAGCCCTTGTCCAAGTCTCCAAGACTTGTGTGTGGCGGTATACCCCTTGCTTGGTTCCCTCATTCCTGGCCACTGCTAATGATACCCTCCAGGGGTCACTGATGGGTACGAGTGATGTTTAGGCCTCCAGTCCCCCGCTGCCCAGTCAGCTCCTCTCCACTTGGCAGTTACTAAATGAGGGTTAGATAGCCTCTCTCAGGTGGGTGGGTTCCCAACTACATCCAATTGGGGCTTGTGACAGGCTAATTGAGGACATGGGTGTGGGGGCTGGCATCCTCTTGGCATCCTGAGGGGCCCTGGCCTGCTGCCAGGACTGAGCAGCAGCTGGGCCCACTGGGGGGTGGGAGGGAGGAAGCAGTCCCTGCAGAGCAGGGCGCCAGGCTGTCTGACCACACCTGTTGGCATGTTTAACCCTAGATGACAGAGCAACGGAAACGCAGGCAACGCCTAGGCTTTGTGGACGTCCAGAACTGCATGAGCCGCTGAGGAGAGCCCCCAGAGGCCCACAGGGAATGCTCGTCACTGCAGAAATGAGTGGGAACACTGTTCTTCCCTCACGTAGGGGGCCCAGCTGGCTAGGTGCCCGCCAACTTCCAGCTCCCATTCTGCCAGACACTCCCCTAATCTAAAAAACCAAGGCTCTGATCAGCTTTGGGGGAGGGATGGTAGAGCTCTTGATGAGGCTCAGAGCTTTACTAGGACTCAGTTTACCTTAGTGCCTTAGACAATAAGTCCTGGAGACCTTTGTCTTTTAAAGCAATCACTGATGTTCCTTTGTAGTTCTCCCTGTGGGTGATGTGGAGTGGGGTCACCTCTTTATCTACAAGCACTACATTTTGGTTGCTACCTGTCTCTCGGGGGAGGTAGCAGTAATGCTGTTACTAGTGATTTTAGGGCTTTTTTATTTAACTTATTCTGAGGGTGCTGTTCCCAGCCCTGCCCACCCACCCGTCTCCCTCTATGCCTCATCTGCTGTGGACCTCATTGGCCCCAGCCACCCCATCTGGCCCCAAGTGGAACGCTGGCCTAAAGACAGAGGGCCTTGCTCCTGGCTCTTCTCCTGCAGTCCCGTGCCACGGTCACAAGGCTGGATGTGTTGGAGCAGCATTTTTTTGTTTTTTGCTTGTTTCTTCTTTTGGTGTAATGTTTTACAAATCCTTTGGCCTGAGAACTAATACGTTAATTGCCTTAAATAAATTAATAGAACTTTAGTTCATTAAAGAGATAATATTGCCTGAAGTGCCCCCCACCCCCAGGTGTGGGGATTAACAAAGAATATGGACACAGGATGCGAATACAAACTCTTCCCCACAGGATATCCCTCAATACCTGGGAGGGCAATCACACAGGGATTCCTGGATACAACTGCATTTCAGTGAAACTGGTTTCCATTGTAATCTTGTGTGTTTTATTTGATGCATTAGAAAAAACATTTGGAAACATCTGGGACACAAAATTAAGAACCCACTTCTTCCCACTTGTCACCACTGAGGGGTGCTGTCCACTCTGCCCAGGCCCTGCCCTTAGCTTGATTTAGACCAAAGAGAGCTCAAGTAGGGATTGTGAAGGTTCACCTGGAGCCAAAGCTCCATGGAATAACTGTGATCCATGCGTGTGTCTGAGGCTCTCCCCAGAATCTGCTCTCAGTGCTGAAGCCAACTGTAACCTGAAGCCCTGCCTGGCCAGGCCTCTTTAGGGCTTCACTGGGTCCCTTAGGCCAACTTGGAACATAGATTTCTGCAAGCTATCACCTCCAAGTTAGTGGGGCTCAAGTCCAAGCAGGCTTTTCCATCTTTCTATGCTGCCACCTCCCCACTTGCAACAGGATGTCTTTTTCAATATTTACCACTACTTTTGGCTTCCTCCCAGAAGCTCCCACAACAAAGGGAGCCTGAGAATCTTGCCATGAGATGCCAGACTGCTGCTAGTGAGGTAGCTGTGCAGGAAGCCCCTTGTCCAGACTTTCAGGCCCAGATAGAGACGTTTCCTCTCTCCAAGGAGACTTCCCTACCCTGACTGAGGGCCCTGCTGACAGCTTCCACAGCATCCCTGCTCAGGCTGAAACTTTCTTTAGAGCAACAAGGCTTCCTTTTTTGAAGGCCAGATGACATTCTCAAACCGTGAGGTTGGGGGGAAGCCAGGGTGGTTTTATTTAGGATGACAACATACAAGACCACACAGTTATGTACGCGGGCGAGATAAGGACTGAATCCAGGACTTAGGCTTCTCTTCGGGACTCTTGGGGGCAAACTTCTCCTGTAGCTTCTTCCACATGCCTTTATTCATTTCCTTTAACTCTTCCAAGGTGTCTAGAAAAGGTGAAAGACCGAAAAAATAAAGAGAACTGATGTTTAAAACTTGATTATGTGAATTGACCTCATGGGGTTTTCCTGATAGAAGCATGTCTCACTTTACACACAGTGTGCTTTTGAAAAATAGAAGTGTAAACTAAACTTTTGAACAGCAAATCAAATAAGCTAATAGAAAAATAACCACTGCTGACATTCACTGAACACTGTTTACAGGGCCCCACTTAAGTACACTGCACACCCACAGTGGTTTCATTGCCCTCTTCTGACCCTCAGCAACTAAACAGGGTGTGTTTCTTCTTGCAGCCACATAAGAGGGCCAAGAAGGAGAGTGCAAAGGAATGACCCTACCACTGCCATATTCCGCCCCCAGGCTGTATCTTAAAGCCTGGCCTGCCCCACATAGACACTACTACCCCATTTTCAGATGAGAAAACTGAGGCAGAAGGAGATTAAGTAACTTGCTTAGGGTCACAAAGCTAAGAAGTAGAGGCTCTCAGATTTGAACCTCCACCATATGCTGTGGATTGCAGCAGATGTCAGTGAGGGTGACGGATCTAGGCTTGAATCCTTGCCCCCATCATTTTCCCAATGAGCCACTCCAGCAAGAGACAACCCTCTGAGCCTTCGGTTCCTCCTGCGTAAAATGGGGATAAACACTTCAGAAGTGAGGATTAAAAACTAAGGCCATGTATCTGGCACCTGTCGTCACTGCTAAGAAGGCAGGAGGGAGTTGGCTATAGCCAGGACAAGGTTTTTTGTTTAGAAAAGCACACATGCACACAAGATGGTTTCTTAGCCTTGACACTATGGACACCCTTTGTTGTGGGGGACTCTGGATTGTAGGATATTTAGCAGCACCATGGCCTCTAGCTACTAGATCCCCTGTCCCCAGTTATGACAGCCAAATATGTCTCCAGGCATTGTCCCATGTCTCTTAAGGGCACAAATCTCATCTCCCCTGTTAAGAATCTGAGGTCTGAAGACTTCTCTAGGGTTAAAGTTCCATGATACCTAATTTCCTCTGTCTTTTAAATATTGATTCACATATATATTGCTTTGCTTTCATAGCTGGGATTTCAGTCAAACTTTCAGAGAAAAAGAACACTTAAAAAGAAAAGAAAAGAAAAGGTAATGTCCATTATTTACTAACAGTGTTACTCATCAATGGTCTTGGCGGACTGCTGTACCTCAGCCAACAGTCCAACTTCCTAATGTGGTCTCTTCTAGAAATCTTGGGTTTCCTTGTGGAGCACAAAATATGACGTGGGACTTCATTTCCACTTAACAAGCTATGAGGCCTCTGGTAATCTCCCATGCCTCTAAGCCCAGGTGGTACATTCACTGCAGACGTGCCAGGCCTTGAGATCCTCTCACTACCGGGGCTGACAGGGCTTTTTGTGCCCTGGAAGAGCAAAGTTTCAGTAAGCTTAGTCCACACAGGGGCAGCAAAAATACAAGGCTTGCTGTGAAAACAAATTATCAGCGTATTTCCAGGAGCTGAACTCCCAGGCAGAACAAGCTACAGCAAGGGCCAGAGGTGGGGAATCATGGACCTCCCACCCCTTCTCGATGAGGGGTGACAAACAAGGGGCTGGGTCTCCAGAGCTTATCTCCATTAGCTGCATGTTAAAACTAATCCCACACTCTCCTGGACCCTCGCTGCAGCACCGTGCTTGTATTACATGGGCCCAGGAACATGGGAGTCAGCTTCTATGTTTTTCAAAAAGAACTGACAATAAAGCAATTCAATTATGCCTGACCAAAATAACCTCACCCTAGTTTTCCAGAGAGCACTGTTATAAAAATAGGGTCACTGTCGACACACAGTAGCAGGTGACATCACCAGGCTTTGATCTGCTCAGACGGAAAGAGTTTCTGGAAGGCCAAAGTCACAAAACTTAGTTGCTGAACGCTGCCAGAAGACCAGGAAAGAGGCATTTCTAGAGCACCACAAGATTCTGTGCCCTCTCGGAAAGGGTAACCTATTTTTATAACAATACCCTTAGCAATAAAAAGAGTAATTTTCCAGAACCTGTGTACTTCAACCCTCCCTGCCATCCCCTTGAGTGACAATGGAGATGGGGCAGGAAGGAGGAGATGGGTTTGGCAGTGTCCCCTTTCTTGTTAATCAGGGTTTACCAACGATTCCCAACATACCTAGCTAAATCCATATCTAACCCATAGACCATGTCCCCTGGGTCTGATAACTCTTAGACGGATATCCCCATACACGATTATTGAATGCCTTTTTTGTTTTAATTAAAACCCTCATTGTTTATAAAGCCCCCTTAGGACCATAAAAATAAAATTATTTTCCTTCCATCCTGATTTCAACTACTTCCATTTGGCAAATATGTATTCCCCTGTCCTTTGCTGCCCAGCTTTGAATTTAAAAGCACTAAAGATGGATTTTCTTTTTAAAATAATGTCTTTGACCTTCTTCACATTCTCTGGGCAACAGGCAAGGGCCCTATAGCTTCAGAATTTCCTCTGGGCTATTCCACAAGACTTTTCATCAAAGTAAATATTAGGATATTAGACAATTCCCCTTTCACAAACCAACCAGAAAGGGCATCTGGGCCTTCAATACCTGTGGACAGGATGAGCTTGTACTCTTGCAAGGACAGGCCACTGAAGCTCGTGTCTCTGGGGCGAGGGTACTGGTCACACAGTGGGGAAGAGCGTGGGAGGGGGGTGTTGGGCGAGGGGAAGAGATTAAGAAGAGATGATTAGTGCAGCACATGGCTTTGAATCAGTTCATTCTGCTTCCACATCACTGCTGAAAAATTTGGGTTGGCACTTCAGAAATAATAAATCAGAATCAGCATTTTAACAAGATCCCCCAGTGATTCTTACTAATCCCCCAAACTCCAAACTCACTGCGATCAGGTTGATTCTGACTCATAGTGACACTGTATAGGGTTTCCAAGGCTGTCAATCTTTATAGGAGTAGAAAGCCTCACCTTTCTCCTGAGGAGTGGCTGGTGGGTTTGAACTGTCAACTATGCACTTAGCAGTCCAGAGCTTATCCTACAGCACCATAAGACCTCCTTACTAGATCCCCAGGTGGTGTATAAGGAAAATTCTCAGCAAGGGGTTGAGCCAGAATAAACCAGCTCCAAGCCCTGGTTTGGCAGCATGACCCTCAGACCTGTCTCTCACTGCAGTTCACTGGGCCTTCTTGCCACACACACCCCCACCCCCTACCAATGTGGGCTTCCAATCCCAGGGGGTGTGGCAAGAAGAGTGGCACCATGTTGAGAACAAAGAAGGCCTCCCAAGAACCAGTTCTGGAGATTTACCTTTAATGAGCAATCAGGTCCCAATTCAGCAGGGCCAGGAATCTGTATTTTTAACTAGCACTCAGGAGATGCCCACAATGCTGGTCTGCAAACCACACTTGAGTAATAAGGGTTTCCAAGAAATCCCTTTTCCATGCAGGCTAGACATTCTGCTATTTGTGAAGTTACTGAGTACATTTTTCAAGTTGGGTGAAACCTCACTAAATAGGAATGTGACAGTAACCCATCAAGGCCTGAGGAAAAGCCCAGCCGGGCCTTCCCCAACCACTCCATCTTTATCACCTGAGCGTGGGAGACTCCACTTAAAATATGTAAACAGTCCTAGAGTTGTCAGTTACTTTCAGAAACACACACTAGCATATAAAATACATTGCTTTTATTCATCATTATAAATAGCTTTTACTTAGGTTATCTAAAAGCCACCAGGCACCTTTATTGGCTTGGCTGAAATTACTAGTTGCATTAGAATGTAACAAAATCATTATTCTTTACAAAACACTGAATGATCAAATTTCACTTATTCTTATTGGTTGTCCCAGTCAGAGGGCTGAGGGTGTAAAAGATGTAAAAAATAAGGGCCCACTCACCTTGTGCTTGTAATAGTTAGAATGGAGTCTTGCTAAACTCTCGTACATCTGATCACAGGCCTCAGGCTCTGCAATCTGTAAAAAACAAAGAACCCCAAGGATGTGAGCAAACAAGCCTGAACCAGGCCCCCTGCTCCTTGTGCATTGGAGGAGGGAACAGAAATTCAATGGTGCATTCATGGGAGGCAGGCCTGCAGTGAGCACTCCTAGGCTCTACTCTGTGGGAAGCAAGTTTTGGCCTAAGGCTTCTGCTATTAGAAATCCCCTCTTTGAAGTAATAGCCATCCTCATTAGCTCTCCAACCTGCTGACAAACTCCATTAACCAACCAACCAACAAACATCTGCGAAGCACCTGTCACTTGTGACCCACCAGGCCCACCAGCTGCCTTTGGAGACCCTACAATAAAAATATAACATTGAAGGGCCTACCTCATACTTGAAGAAGCTGTGGAGGCAGTGTGGGTTTTGCGTTGGGCTGCTAACCGCAAGGTCAGCTGAGTCCACTAGAAGCTCTGTGGGAGAAAGATGAGGCTTTCGGTTTCCATAAAGGTTTTATAGCCTCAGAAAGCCTATACAGGGTCACTATGAGTCAGAACAGACTCCATGGCACATCACCACCACCACCTCATTCTTGGAGAGTGCTGGAGTCGGTAGGCTGTAAGAATTCAGAGGGGCGTCCCTAGGTGTTCAAGTGGTGAGTGCATGAAGGAAGAGACTAAGCCGGGATCTTAAAGAACCCTAGGGCTTCTAGGCAGAGGGGGTGGTGGGAGGCAGGATGCTCTGCTCTGCTGCAGACCAGACCAGTCTGGCTGAAGGCCTGGATACCCACAGAGGAAGAGCCTGGGCTGGAGAAAAAGAAAGCTTTTTGAGTTAGGCCTTCAAAAATGAGATGTATTAAAGAAAGATTCTTTTATGACGGTTAAAAAAAATCTGAGCTTTTATCTGTGGGAAGTAGGGAGCTGTTGAGCTTTTACAAGAAGAAAAGAAAAAAAGAAAGTGGTGTTTTAAGATGAAATAGGTGAACTAAGGAGAACCAAGACAGAGATGCCAGTCAGGTTTGGTTAGAAGGGGTGAGGCCCAGAACAGCAAGGTGGAGGTCTTGAGAAAACAAAGGGGAAGGGGGGAACAATACTTTGGGTGCCCCTACTGGAAACTCCAGGGAAGACACACCTATAGGGAAATGGCTTTTTCCCTGTCATATTCTCCTCCTTTTGAATTTCCCCTCCCTCTGCCCTTGCTATTTATCTATAGTTCCCGACAGTATTCTGCCAAGAAAAAATTTGCAAGCCACCCAGAACAAAACTTGCTCTTTTATGTTTTCTCCTGAATTCAAATGATGGATTTTTCCAACTTAAACCCTTTCTCGAAGAAGGCAGAGCATAAAGCATAAATAAATCAGTAGTTAAGCGTTTTAATAGGCAGCTCTGCTTCTGCCTGTGTATGTGTGTCAATGAGGTCCCCACTTTACAGCAAACAAAAAAGACGAGCTCCACTTGATATGTGGCTGGGTTCGGTCCACTCATCCTGAGAATGCCCAGGTGGCCACATCAGAGGGGAAAGGATTATGGGCTGAAGGGGTAGCCATTGTTCACTGAGTAATAACCATCATGGACTGGGGCTAAGGACTCACAAGAAAGAAAAGAACGGATGGAAAATGTGAGGCTTGCCAGTGGAGTTCTGACTCCGCAAGGGTCAGCTCTTTTCAGGGAATGTCTGGCTGGAATCGAGTTTGCGGCACACATGGTATTTGAACACAAATTCTTCAGCAGGGCATGCCTAACCAAGAACTAACAAGTAAGAGAACAGAATGCACTAACACAAAGGGAAAGGGAACGATGCAGCACCAAGTTCACAAGAATATTATCTAGATTTCAAAAGACGGTTGCACATTTCATCTTTGACTTGTTCTCTGTGTAAGTGTGCAGATATGTGATTATAACTTTAAAAGACATTTACTGATGAATCTCCTGCATTGGTGAGAAAGTAAAATGGTAGAGCAACTAAGGAAAATAACATGGTGGCTCCTCATGAATTACTCTGCTATCCAGCAACCCCACTCCTAGGTGGGACCCAATGTTTCCCAATGTTCACTGCAACATTATGTACAAGTGCCAAAGGTGAGAACAACAGATGACTGGATGAATAAAAGCTCTATCCACACAAAGAATATGATGCAGCCACAAAGAGAAATGAAATTCTGATACATGCTATGACATGGAGGAGCCTTGAAACATTATGTATGCTGAATGAAAGAAGTCAAGACACAAAAGAACAAACATTGCATGATCCCATATGCTCTTTAGAAGCAAGGACGATGAGATTTTGTGTCATGCACTCTGGACATGTTATCAGGAGGGACTAGTCCCTGGAGAAGGACATCATGCTATGTAAAGTGGAGGGTCAGTGACTAAGAGGAGGCCTCTAAATGAGAAAGACTGGCTCCAATCTAGTAAGGTTGTGAGGGTGGTGCAGGACTGACCTGACAGTCCTAACAACAGGACAGGAACATTTACAGAATGAAGACTAGGTTACCAAGGGCTGGAGGAGGGGAGATGGGAACTTACTGTTTACACCTTCTGTTTGGGGTGATAAAGACGTACTACAAGTGATTAGGTGTGGTGATGGCTACACAACATTGTGAATGCACTAAATGCCACTAATTTACACTCTAAATGTTAACATGATTCATTTATATTATATATGTTTTACTACCAGAAACAAAAACAAAAGGTATCCATTGAGACTTGCATGTGCTGTGCCCTATGTACAAGCCGGGGACACTGAAGGATAAGCACCTCCATGGAGTCAGACTGCCAGAGTTTGAGTCTTGACACCATCACTGATAGCCAAGGGATGTTGGGCAAATGACTTGATCTCCCTCTACTTTGCTTATTTTTGTAAAAAATATGTTTCACACAACATTTGCCAATTCCACATATTGTACATGTGTTGACACCAATACCAATTACATTAATCATGTGCAACCATCACCAATACTGTAGCCAAGTGTTACATCACCATAAAGTCAATACCTCCTAACTCGCCCCTTTGTAAAAAACATTTGACCACATTTGCTTTAGCATTCTGTTGTTGTTAAGTGCCATCAAGTCAGTATCATTCTCTTGCTCTGTCTCGATATACATATTTTTCTAATCAATTTGATATTAAGATGGAACGTAATACCCTCCCATCCCATAATTATTTCCATGCATATTTCTTAAGGACAAGAACATTCTCTTATACAACTACAGTTCAATGATCAAATTCTGGACATTTAACACCAATACTAGCTAATCCACCATCTGAATACCAATTCTGTCAATTGTGTCAGTAGTAATCTTTATAGAAAACAATTCATCCAACATCACCCGCTGCATTTAATTGTCATGTGTCTTTAGTCTCCTATAATCTCAAACTGTTCCTCTTTGGCTTTTTTGTCTTTCATGCATTGACATATTTGAAGAGTACCGGTCAACTTCACTTTCATTTAAAAGAGAAGATTTGAAGAGTCCCGAATTCTGAGGATAGAAGAGGTAGTGACTGACTGCTTTGAATTCCTGGTCTGGCACAGTACCGAGAAGTGTGAATGATTAGTTTTTGATACAATTAGTAGTAGTAGTAATAGTCACAGTAGTAAACATAGGCCCAACTTTCTAGTTCACAAATTAATAGGGGACAGAGTCAGGAGAACAGGTCATGACCATGCCGGTGTTAAGTGCAATGAAGGAGGTGTGTCCAGGGTGCCATGGGCTGGTGGAGGTGGGCATCTGACCCTATCTGGGGAGCCAGGGAAGAACTGCTGGATGGAGAAACACAAGAAGGAAGTGGTGGTGGTGGTGGGGAGCAGCACTCCAGGCATAAAGACCAGCTTTAAGGCACAAGAGCCGCGGGCCCAGTGAATGGTGGTTAGGCCATTATCAGTGGATCAGTGTTGCTGGCATGTCCTGACTAGACTCCTGTGTCTGTCCCTCCTGGCTCTCATCCATCACTGAGTGCTCATGATCAGCTGAGCAGGGCTTGGTGAGCAGCCCCTGGTGAAACAACACAGCCAGGCAGCAGACAAGCAGGTGTCTACTACACTGTTTTTAACTTAATGACCACTTGCCTGTCACCTGGACCTTTCCTTCCCACCACCACTCCCTTCTTTTTTTTCCAGTCAAATCCTGAAGAAAGGAGTTCGTGCCACCTTTCTACCAGGCTCCCCACACTGCGGTCAGACTACCACCACAGCACTTGGGAAAGTATGCCAAGACTGCCTCCCATCGAACCCACAGCTCTTACCATCAGAAATCTTGCCAAAGTCCCCCTCTTACATCTCCTTCAACTTCTCTAACTGGGAATTTTCCAAAGGTCTGCCCAGTGAGAATTTACCACAACCTCAATTGGATGAGGAGGGTCATTCTGCCTTCACATTTTCCCCTATCTCTAACAGGGCAGTTGGGCAGAGAGGAGGGGCACAGAATCCAAGTACAGAAAACTGTAACCCTCTGGGTTCCTCTAACCTCTTAAAATTCTCCCTTTGTTAAAGAGACAGTCTCTTAGATATTTTGCATAATGCCTGTAGCTCAATTAATAATCTAAGATGAAGCAAAAACCTCTATGTGCTAAAAATGGGGTTGTCACCCAATTTTCCCATTTGATGCCAAGAAGATGTCCATATGTGGCTATAAACATAGGTCTGCCAATTTTCCAGCCAAGTTCTTCCTACCTAAGGACACCAGGTGTCACAGCCAGTTCTGGGTTCCTAATCACACCCAGGGGGCAGTGGTGGTTCCATGCAGCAGACCCAAGTTCAAGTCCCAGCCAATGCACTCATGTGCAGCCACCATCTTGTTAGTGGAGACTTGTGTGCTGCTATGGTGGTGAATAGATTTTAGTAGTGGTTCCAAATAAGACTAGGAATAAAGCTGTGGTGATTGATTTCCAAAGATCACAATGGTCAGATCCATTCAGCATTTCATCCCCTTGTGCATGAGGTGACTGTGAGTCTGGGGTCAACTAGATGGCAGTTAATAACAAGTCATATTCAACCTAAGCTCAGCAACTAAAGCATAGTCTTGTTCACTACTTAAAAGGCTATCAAGAGCAACTTGTCTAACTCCAGAAGCCTTGCACTTTATTCACACACTGCACCACAAATTTGCCTGTATTGTGAAATATACAGGTTTTCTGATCAAATGTACTGTGCATTTTTAGAAATATTCTTATATACAACCTTTAAATTACCTGATTTTGTATTCCTACCTAATGAGATTACGGACATTTTAGGACTAATAGCAGTGCTGGGTTTGAAAAAGGCAGCGGTAGGGACATTATGAAAAATTCAACACTGCTCCCTAAATGTGAATAAAATAGATGTTCAACTGACAAAGTGTCCTTTATAGCTCTATTTTTGCTCCTTTTGCATTTCCCCTGCTCAGTCGTCAGTAAATTTCTCTTTACCATATTAAACTTTTATACATACAAATCTACATCAGTGCCGCAGGCACTGATTTCGATTTTTAAAATTGAATTTTGGGTGGTGACAGCAATTGGTACAGCGGCCCCTATTCTAGTCACACAAAGGGACGCATAAGCACTTTTGGGAAAGGGTGTTGCAAATTGCTTTGCTAATTAAGGTAGAGCTGGATCCAGTCCAGAAGGATCTATGAAAAAAGGTTTTCATGACTTCGTAATGAACTTCTGAAATGAGTTCATTCCGTTATGGGAGCCTATTCCCTTCAATTCAATTGAAAACATGTTTCTTGAGCACCTACTATGTAAGATTGCTCTGCTAGGTGGTTTTGGGTGGCATAAAGAAGAGCCAGCCCTGGTTCCAGCACCAGAGATGTTGGAATCCAGCTGAGGAGACAAGATGAGCTTGAGCTAACAACTAAACATGCCACATGTAAGGAAAAATCACGGAATGCTGGGCTGCTGCAAGGGATCAAAGACAGAAGAAGCTGGTCACAGAGCAGGTGTGGCCAGGAAGGAGCCTTGAGTCTCATTATAGGGACAGTTCATGAGAGCTTCCTGAGAGTGAAGGGAAGTCAGAAGTCCCTGTGTAGACTTCAGAGCTGGACCTCAGGATGGGTGGGATAAGGGTCCAAGGAGTGACTGGGAGAAAGAGGCATGAGAAAGGCATGGGGATTAGGCAATTTCAGGCAGGGCAGTTTCTTAAATTGAGCCTAGACAGCATTTCAAGATCCTGGGAAGCCACCAAATTTTTGGTAAGCCTTGTGATTCAGTTGTTGTTGTTGTTTTTTTAATAGTGGGTGCGGTGCGGTGCTGGTAGTGGGGGTCCAGAACTTACACTTAATTCTCAAAAGTTAAGAGCCACTGGAGGAAGGTAGAATCTCTACTGTTGTTGTTGTGTGCTGTGGAGTCGGTTCCAACTCATAGCGACCCTGTACAGGGTTTCCGAGGCTGTAAACCTTTAAGGGAGCAGAAAACCTCATCTTTCTCCCATGGAACAGCTAGTAGTTTCGAACTGCTGACCTTGCGGTTTGCAGCCCGATTTGTAACCACTATGCTACTAGAATCGCCACTGAGTAGTTAGTATCCAATCTGTCTAGGTGGGGCAGATGAAAGGAGATGCGGATGGGTCTCTTGTGATACAATGGTGAATAATTGTTATCAGGAATGACTGTGAGGGCTGGAAATGTAAAGGTAGATAGATATTTTGTAGCAAGGAGAGGAGGGATTGACTTGCAGTCCAGGAGCAGTGGTTCCTGGGACCACCAAGGGAGAAGAGCAGAGAGCGGGACCCTACCGAGAGAAGTAGTGATACCAGAGATGAAGGCGGAGACAATGACATGGAGGGATGGAGTGGCAGGGGATTTTAGACCCAGAGAGAGAGAGGGGCTGTGTGCTGACGACCAGGGGGCAGGCTTGCAGGATATATCCTTTGGTTGGTTGATGATGCATGGATAGGATTGTAACCATGGCAAGGAAACAATGTAAGATAGGATGAATGTAAGGCTAATGTTCTCCCATGTAAACTATCACATAATTCACAATAAAACATAAAAAAAAGTAAGCAAGCTCTAAGTGTTCAATATATTGGAAGCAGTTCATACCCCTGAGGAAACGTTCTTTTAAATGATTGTCCATTCATAGCAGAACTTTCCATGGGGAATGACTATATCTTAACTGCCAAACCACTGAGAATCCTGGTCCAGTCAAGCTGCCACAAAACCTTAACTGTGGACTCCTGGTGTGGTGTTGTCCAATCAACATGGATCTACTAACCATAAGGTCAGCAGTTGAAAGCTGTCAGCTGCTCCTTGGAAAGCCTATATATGATCATTATGATTTGGAACTAACTTTACAACACCACCACATACAATGTATATGTTTTTGTGACTGATTTATTTCACTTTGCATAATTGTTATTCCAGGCTATAAGGTATTCAGCAGATTCAAAATTATTCTTTAATGTGTTGTATTTCACTGAGTATATGTGCCGAAGTTTGTTTGTTCACTGTTCTATTGATGAACACTTAGGTTATGTCCATCCTTTTGCTGTTGTGAACAGTGTTGCGTTGGATATAGGAGTGCATTAAAAAAAAAAAAAAAGTTCAGAGCCACTTGTACTACAGCCAATTTGGTAGGCAATGAAGACACCATCACTGAAGCTTGGGCTCAGGTTGGGGAGATGAGAGGCAAATTCGGAAAGAGGCTGGGATAATGTACAAACAGCACTGAAGGCCTCACAAAGTTGCTTGAGTCTTGTCTACTACAAGGTAATGGGCAGACCCGAAAGAGTTTTGAATTTATGCTTCTAGGAGGGGTACCACGATCTTTAAACATGCACAGGTAAATGCCATCCTCTGGTCTACGTATGACCTTAACTTATTCTCAAAACAGGAAGTAATAAGAGATGGAGATGTCTGAACTCCGTTAGAGACGACTCTCTTCACAATTCCTTTTGCAGGTGTTGCTGGTTTTGTTGTTAAGTGCTGTTGAGTCAGTTCCGACTCATAGTGACCCTGTAAGTGTTTCCAAGGAGAGGTTGGTGAGTTTGAACTGCCCAATTTGTGGTCCAAACCAACCTTGCAGTCCAGTGCTTATCCTACAGCGCACACCAGGACTCAGTGGGTTATATTATATATATAATAACGAACAAGCTCAAGAGGGGAGGGGAGAAGGGGTGCCAACATGTGGCAGACAGCTGGAGAGCTCTTTGTCACGGCAAAGAACAATAGAGGCCAGGCCTCCTCTGGAAGACTGAGAAAACTAGATTATGTAAAACCTTTGTATTCTCCAAGGAGAAGTTGGAAATACCATTTACATTACTATGAACCCAAAACAAAGTTGAAATCCTTTCAAACTAGGTTAATCTTATTCAAACCTGGATGTAATGTGGAGCCTTGGGGTGGCACTATAGGATAAGCACCACGAGCGGGTTCAAACCCACCAGTCACTCATGGAAACCCTTTATCTGGTTGTTATGAGTCACAACAGACTTGATGGCACAAACAATAACAATAATGCAATTACATGATCTCCTCAGTGGATGAAGCCCTTCTAGGTGGGTGGCAGTCTCTCCAGGTCCCTTCCTTACAGCTGCACCTGTGTTAGGTGAGTGGGTGCTGATGTGCAGTTGGGATCTTTGGGGAGGCTGCTCAAGTACCTCATTAGAAGGATTTGCTCCTTTCCCTGTAGTTAACAATGACTGTTGTCTGTGCCACCTTCGCCCTTGTTGTGATATTCTTTGATTAAGCAGTCAGTGCTGTGGGAAACACGTGTTCTTTTAACAAAACTGGATTTAAAGGGGGCAAACCCATAAACATAACTTGAAAAAACAACAACACAAACACCACTGTACAACACGATGGAGCAGGGAGCGCTGTTAAGTGTGTTCTGCTTACCATCTTCTCCCCACTTGGTAAATTCAGGGTGGAATATGAAGACTCCCTGAAGGGCAATTTGAGGTGGAATAAATCTAGGCAGTGGTTTTTGTACTCTGTATTTGAGTCTGAATAATTCATTTGCTTTCTAATGAATCTGGTGTTTCTACACGGGCAGCCCACTAAAGGACCATCTTCTTCCCATCCACAGAGAGATCATGGCTGGGGCAAGGGAAGCAGGTGGGGTAAACACAGGGAGATGTTTTATTCTTCGTCTAAACTGTCCATAGTCCAAATAAGTTTGGAGAGGGAATGAAGGGAAGAAATGAAGACACGAATGAGCGAAGGCTCAATGCTTGTGGAACAGGAGACTGGCCGAACAACAGAGAGCTAGGGAGGAAAGGCAGCTGATGATAGGGCAGGCACTGAAGAGACAATGGCAGAGCAGGGCCAGGATGGCTGGGTCTATCTCAGACTTGTCTCCAACTCCCATAAGACCCCAAGAAAGCAGTTTTATTTTTTCTGATTTTGTTTCCTCATCTGTAAATGGCAATAGTAATAGCTACCTCATTTTCAGCTGCTCTGAGGATTAAATTCATGAGATCATGTATGCATGCCACTTGGTGTTAAGATGGAGGAAGCCAAGAGAATGAAGGGAGGACTGTCTGCGTGCCACTCTTTACGGGAGCAAAAACGCCTCATCTTTCTCCTGCAGAACCGCTGGTAGTTTCGAACTGCCAACCTTCAGGTTAGCAGCCCGGATTCGTAACCACTATGCTACCAGAGCCCCGCTCCCCTGTTGTTGTTGTTGTTATGTGCCGTGGAGTCGGTTCCGACTCATAGCGACCCTGCACAGGGTTTCCGAGGCTGTGCAGGGGCAGAGGTGCCTCCTCCCAAGTCTCCTTTTTCTGGAAGTAGCCTGGACAAAGAGAACTCCATACTGAAAGTCAATAGGTCTAGTCCCTGTTGCTGTGTTTCAAAGAGCCTACCAGGACCACCTTTGTAAATACTCTTGGAGATTGGGGGGCCTGAGTGGGAGTGACTCAACAAGGGGCTGCTCCTTCTGAAAATCAACACATAGATTCACTAAGCCCAGGCATGTTCTCAGGTGACAGCAAGCAGGAGGTAGCATGACTGCTGCACCATAATGCACTGGTTCCCTCTTCCAGGAATGCATTCATCAAGAGAACCATGACTTGTTTCTGCAGCTATGACTCAAACCTGTGTGGGCCTTCAACTGATACTGAGCTGTCGTCTCCCTAGGTGGTGGCAAAGGATGACAACTCCCAAAGAGAAAGCTCCCCCCTTCTTTTCTGCCTTCTCTTTTACCAACAATCACACAAGTGAATGTGACATGCTTTCTCACCTCCCAGAGGAAGTGTGCCCACACACAAGGATCTATCCTCTGCAGTCTTCTTTGTCAGCTGTGTTAACAACTTGAATTTTATAAGTATAATTCATGTGCCTGCGCAACTGTAAGCTCCTTGCTGGTAAGGATAAGGTTAGGTGCCCCTTCTGTCATTTGTACAACTCCCCAAACACAGTAAGCCCTCAAATTCATTCTTACCACTCAAGACACAGAAACAGTTCCATCTACTTCTGCAACTACAGTGAAATGATTTCTGCCTCATGAGCCATAACCAGTCATTCATTTATTGCTTTACACAGACACTGATGGAGTGTCTTTTACAAGCTACTTTAGACGCTGATTACCACTTGGCCATTGTGGCACTCGTTCCTGGAGCATCATGGACCCCTCACCAGATTCACCAAAACTCTGCTTTCAGAGGTTTAGGGGTTGGAGGACATACTGCTAGTAAGAAGGGCAGCCATGCCTGGAGCCTTGATCTAACACTATTCAATCCCCACCCAGGTATGGCTCCCCATTTGGCTCTTCCCCTGTCTCCCACTACTCCATGTCCAGATCTTGCTTTGGACCATGTTTACTGCTCTAAATACGCATGTCCTCACCCAACAATGCCCACCTTAGAGCCACCTCAATATACTTAACTCTCTTCCACTTTGTTATTGTTGTTGTATAGTGCCATCGAGTCGGTTCCGACCCATAACGACCCTATACAGGGTTTCCCAGGAGCCGCTGGTGAGCTTGAACCGCCGAACTTGCAGTTCAAATGGCTTTGCAGTCTGACACATTAACCCACAGCACCATACCAGGACTCTACTTTAGTACCTCCCAAAAAGTAAATGGAGAAATTGAGTCCTCTGAATTCGCACAGTTTTCATGGCTTCTTTCCACAGTTAAAAACAGTGGTTGCTCTCCCTTGTTGACCATTTGCTATGCCCCAGCTACTGGGTTAGCCACTTTACATGCATCATATCTACTGATCATCACTACAATAATGCGTCTGACTGCAAAGTTGGTTGAACTGCAACAACAACAACAATCTTGTCCTACCATTTGTCTGTCAGTTTGAAATGGTTTGTGTGTTGCTGTGATGCTGGAAGCTGTGCTACTGGTATTTCAAATACCAGCAGGGTCCTCCACAATGGGCTAGGATAGACTAGGAAGAAAGACTTGGTGGTCTACTTCTGGAAAAAAACAAAGACAACACAAACAAAAACTGGATAGTGAAAACCTTATGAATAACAATGGAACACTGAATGATTTCGTGCCTGATGTTAAGCCCCTGAGGTTGGAAGGTACTCACAATACGACTGGGAAGAGCTAGCTACCTCCTCAAAGTAGAGCCAACCTTAATGACATAGATGGAATAAAGCTTTGGGGACCTTCATTTACTGAGGGGGCACAACAGCTGCAAACATCCATTAATAATCGCAACATGGAATGTACACATATGAATCTAGGAAAATTGGAAGTTGCCAAAAATGAAATGGAATGCATAAAAATCAATTATCCTAGCCATCAATGAGCTGAAATGAACTGGTTATTGGCCATTCTGAATCAGATAATCACACAGTCTACTATGCCAAGAATGACAAATTAAAGAGGAATGGCATTACAGTCATCATCAAAAAAAAATTCTAATGATACGGGTGATGTCACAACAGAACCAAAGGAAATAAAAAGGATAATAACCAAATAGTACGAAGAACTGTACTCAAACAAATTTGAAAATCTAAAAGAAATGGATAAATTTCTAGAAACTCACAACCTGAACACAGATTGAAGTAGAAAACTTGAACAGGCCTATAACCAAAAAAGAAATTTATCAAATTAAAAAAAAAAAAATTGTTTTTCACTAAAGAAAGTCTGGTGACAGGTGGCTTCATTGGTGAATTCTATCAAACATTCAGAGACGAGCTGACACCAAGTCTGCACAAATTATTCTAGAATACAGAAAAGGATGGATAACTCACAAATTCATTTTATGAAGCAAGAATTCATTCCTCTGATACCAAATCCATGCAGACATCACTAAATAGGAATATTTATAGACCAATATCCCTAAAAAGGAATATTATAGACCAATATCCCTCATGAACATAGATGCAAAAATTCTAAAATCCTAGCCAGTAGAATCTAACAACATATTGAAAGTAATAATACATCATGACCAAGTGGGAATTAAACCAGGTATGCAGGGATGGTTCAATATTAGAAGAACAATCAACTTACCCACCAAATAAAACAAAGGAAAAAAATCCACATCACATATCTATTGATTCAGGAAAGGTATCTGACAAAATCCAACACCTGTTACTGATAAAAAGACTCAATCTAATAGTACTAAAGGAGCTCTGGTAGCATAGTGGTTACAAATCGGGCTACGATCCGCAAGGTCAGTAGTTCGAAACTACCAGCTGTTCCGCGGGAGAAAGATGAGGCTTTCTGCTCCTGTAAAGACTTACAGCCTCGGAAACCCTATGCAGGGTCACTATGAGTCGGAACCGACTCCACGGCACATAACAACAAATAGGAATAAAAGGGAAATTCCTCTACATAATTAAGGGTAAAACCAGAAGCACCATAGCTCTGTAGGACAAGCAGGGAACTGCAAATGACAAGGTAGGTGGTTTGAGCCCACCAGTTGTTCTGGAGAAAGATTCAGAACCTCAGAAACTCAATGATACTTAACAACATGCAAACCCAACAGCCAATATCACTTTCAACAGTGAGACACTGAAAGTGTTCTCCTTGCAAACAGGAACCAGTCAAGGATGCCCTTTGTTACCACTCCTATTCAATATTATACTGGAAGTCTTAGCCAGAGTTATAAGGCAAGGAAGGGAAATGAAAGGCATCCAAACTAGCAAAAAAGAATAAAACTCTATTTGCAGATGATATGATCCTACACATAGACAATCCCAAAGACTAAGCAAAAAAATATATTGGAATTCATTGATAGATTTGACAAAGTGGGGGCACAAAATCAACACAAAAAAATCAGCTGGATCCCTTTATAATAAGAGTGCTGAAAATGAAATTGGGAACATTTACAGCAGCCATTCAAAAGATGGCTTGGAAATAAATCTAACCAGAAAGCAAAAGACCTACACAAAGAAAAACTATAAAACACTACTATAAGAAACCAAAGAGACCTGAAGAAATGGAGGAACATATGGTGCTGTGGGTTAATGTGCCAGACTGCAAAGCCATATGAACTGCAAGGTTGGTGGTTCAAACTCACCTGTTGCTCCTTGGAAACCCTATACAGGGTCGCTATGGGTCAGAACTGACCTGACAGCACTTAATAACAACGACATCATCATGCTTGTGAACTTCTGGTGTGGTGCTGTAGGATCAGCACTGGACTGAGAACCACGAGGTCGGCAGTTAAAATGCTCCCTGGAAACTCTATACAGAGTTGATATGAGTGGGAACCAACTTAACGGCACTTTACAACAACAACCTTGCTTGTGGAAAGGAAGATAACACTGAAAATGTCACTACCCAAAGCAATCTATAGATACAATGCAATCCAAATCCAGATTCCAACATCATTCTTTAAAGAGAAGGAAAAACTAATTACTAACTTTATTTGGAGTGGAAAGAGACTCCGGATAAACAAATCATTATTACAAAAGAAGAATAAAGTAGGAGGCCTCTTACTTCACAATCTCAAAACCTACTGCACAGCCACAGTGTTTAAAACAGCCTGGTACTGGTACGACGAAAGACACATAGATCAGTGGACAGAATTGAGAACCCAGAAGTAAATTCATTCAATTAATCTTCAAAAAAAGACCAAAATTCTGTAATTGGGGGAGAAGATATTTTCTTCAACAAATGGTGCTGGCAAAACTGGAAATCCATTTTCAGAAGAATAAAACAAGACCCATATCTTACACCATATACAAAAATGAACTTAATGTGGACTAAAGACCTAAATGTAAAACCTAAAATGATAAATATCATCTGTGCAAATATAGGGGCAAACTTAGGGACTCTGATACATGGTAGAAATGCACTACCAAACAAAACTGAAAACACACAAACAGAACACAAAATGGATGACTGGAACAGAACACAAAATAGATGACTGGAACCTTCTAAAAATTAGACACCATGTGCATCAAAGGATTCTACCAAAAGAGTAAAATGAGAAACCATAGACTGGGAAAAAATTTTTTTGAAATGACTTATCAGACAAAAAACTACTCTCTAAAAATTTATAGAACACGTCAACACCTCAACTAGAAGACAAATAATCCAATTTTAAAATGGGCAGATCTGAACAGACACTTTACCAAAGGAGACACTCAGACAGCCAACAAACATGAAGAAATGTTTGTGATCATTTGCCATTTGAGAGATGAAAATCAAAACAACAATGAGGTACATCTTACTCTAGCATAATAGCAAAGTTCAGAAAACCAGAAAAAACAACAAATGCTGGTGAGGGTGAGACTGGGACCCTCTTACACTGCTAGTGGGGCTGTAAGATGGTAAAACCACTGTTTTACTTTCTAAAAAAGTTACTTTCTCAAAAACTTGGACACAGAAATACCCTTATGACCCAGCAATCTTTTCACTTGGCATATCTGTATCTTCAAGAACTAAGAGCTGTGACACAAATACATCCATGCACACCCATGTTCACTGCAGCACTATTTATAATAGCAACAAGATGAAGACAGCTTAAATGCCCATCAACAGAACAATGGTTAACCAAACTTTAGTACATACCGTACATATAACAGAACACTATACAACACTGAAGAATAACAATGAATCTACAAAACATCTCACAAGGATGAACCTGGAGGACATTATGCTGAATGAAACTGTCTGTTGTTGTTAGGTGCCATCGAGTCAGTACCGACTCACAGCGAACCTATGCACAACAGAATGAAACGCTGAGTGAAATTAGTCAATCACAAAAAGACAAATATTTTTTGAGACCACTGTTGTAAAAAGTTAAACAATGTTTTTCTTTTATTAAAAATGAAAGATTCTATGATGATGACCAGTGGTGAGAAGGAAAGGAATATCATTCACTGAATAGAGGGTTGTTGTTGTTTCTGTGAAGTACCGTGGAGTCAGTTCTGACTCACAGTAACCCTGCACAGGGTTTCCGAGGCTAGAAATATTTATGGGAGCAGAAAGCTTCATCTTTCACCCGCAGAACAGCTGGTAGTTTCGAACTGCCGACCTTGAGGTTAGCAGCCCGATTCGTACGAATAGAGGGTAGACGCATGTTAACATGGGTGACGTGACAGGCGATATACAAGAAGGGGGTTGGCAGAGGAAAGATGAAGGTAGCAGAAGACACAAAAGGAGTGCAAGAGTTAAAGTGAAAAGAGATGAATACTGTTAACTGATGGTACAGGGAGGAGATTACAATCACTGTGATGAAACGAAGTACATGATTTGGTGAATGTTAAGACTGATAATTTGCTCTGTAAACCTTCACTCAATTCACAATAAAAAGTTAAAAAAAAAAAAAAAAGAACACTTCAAGATCTATCTTGAAATAGATGCTGTCAAGAGGTAGCATATGATCAAAATCCAGTAATACTGAAGAAAGAGTCCAAGTGATAAACTGAAGGCAATGACGATAAACAAGGCTCTAGGAATTAACGTTATACCAACTCAAATGTTGCAGCAAACAGCTGCAGTGCTGGAGGTGCTCACTCTTCTATACCATGAAATTTGGAAGATAGTTACCTTGGCCAAATGACTGGAAGAGAGAGTCGTATCTGTGCCTGTTCCAAAGAAAGGTGACCCAATAGAATGTAGAAATGATAAAACCCAATAGAATGTGGACACTATAAAACAGTATCAGGAATATCACACACAAGTAAATTTTTGCTGAAGATAATTCAAAAGCGGTTGCAAAAGTATGCAGACAGGAAACTGCCAGAAACTTAAACCAATTCAGAAGATATGGAATGAAGGTTATCATTGCTGATGTCAGATCATGGCTAAAAGCAGAGGATACAAGAAAGATGTTTACCTGTGTTTTACTGACTATGTAAAGGCATTTGATTACATGAATCCTAACAAATTATGGATAACAATGAGAAGAATGGGAATTCCAAAACTTAATTATGCTCATGAGAAACCTATACACAGACTAAGAGACAGTTGTTGATCTAGAAAAGGGGAGAGTGAGTGGTTTAAAATCAGAAAAGTGAGCGTCAGGCTTGTATCCTTTTCAGGATACTTATTCAATCTGTATACTGAGTCAATAATCCAAGAATCTGGAGTCTATGAAGAAGAATCTGGCATCAGGATTGGGGCAAAAGTAATAACAATCGCTTATGTGCAAATACTATAACCTTGTTTGCTGAAAATGAAGAGGACTTGAAGTACTTATTGAATAAGATCAAAGACTAAAGCCTTCAGTATAGATTACACCTCAACATAAAGAAAACAGAAATCCTTCCTCACAACTGTATCAACAAGTACCATCACAATATACAGAGAAAAGATTGGAGTTGTCAAGGATTGCAGTTTACTTGGATCCACAATCAATGTCCATGGAAATCAAGAAATCAAATGAAGTACCGTATTGGGAAAATCTGCTGCAAAAGACCTCTTTAAAGTGATAAAAAGCAGAGAGATCACTTTGAGAACTAAGATATGCCTGACCCAAGCCACTGTATGAGAGGGTTTCAAAGTTCATAGCAAAAGGTCATTATCTTTTAAGTTCATTTTCGATTAACTTTTTGATGTCCTCTCATATTTTCAATCGCTGCCTTTGCATACAAAAGCTGGACACCGAGTACAGAAGATCAAAGAATTGATGCCTCTGAATTATGGTGTTGGCAAAGAATATTGAGATATCAGACAGCTAGAAGAATGAACAAATTTGTATGGAAGAAGTATAACTGGAATGCTCCTCAAAATCTAGGATGACAAGACAGTGTCTCACATACTTTGGATGTTACCAGAAGGAACCAGTTCCTGGAGAAGGACATCATGCTTAGTAGAAGGTCAATGAAAAAGAGGAAGACCCTCAAAGAGATGGACTGACAGAGTAGCTACAACAGTGGGCTCAAACACAGCAATGATTGTGAAGATGGCACTGGATGGAGCAGGGTTTCATTCAATTGCACACAGGATCACTTACTCTGATTTGGAACTGACTTGATGACACCTAACAACAAAAGATAATGGCAGGAGAAACGCGAAAATGGCATCATCTCTAGACTCAAAAAAGCTCACCAAAAAGATTTAGCCCAGGTAGTGTAGTGGGTTATATGCTGGGCTCCTAACTGTAGGAGTCAGCAGCTCGTCACTGGCGCTCTGAGGGTAAAATGAGACTTTCTTCTCCTGTAAAGATTTACAGCCTCAAACAGGGTCACTATGAGTCTGAATCCACTCCATGGCACACCACCACACCTACTGCCATTGAGTGGATTCTGACTCTGCAGGGCTGACTCTATAGTAGAGCTGCTCCTTATGGTTTCCAAGACTGTAAATGTTTATGAGCAGACAGCCTCATCTTTCTTGGGAGGAATGGCTGGAGTGGCTGGTGTGTTGGAACTGCAGACCTTGTGGTTAGCAGGCCAATGCTTAACCCACTGTACTACCAAGGCTCCTTTGGTAGGGGAGTACAGCCCTACAGTGTCTATAGTTTATGATGTTGGAACTGGATATTTTTGCCTTCAAGATGTTTATACTTTGGGTCAATGAATGCTACCTAAAATACACGAGAGCCCTGATTATAATGCAGCCCCACACGCAGAGGTCCTGGGTCAGACACTCCATCCACTCCTGCCACCCAATCAGCATTCTTGTTACAATGATGTCAGTAGTCATGTTGTTGCTTCAGGAGGTCTGGCTTGGGCTCTGATTTGGGCCAACTTACAAAAGAACATATTCCTGTTTTGACAGGTCCTAGCCAAGTTTCCCAAAGTAATTTGTTCAGGGTATGTGTGTGTGTGTATCTTATTTCATATCTCTAACCTCTTGCCTGAGTCCCAGGCTCAAATATCCCACTGCTTACTTGACATTTCCACTTGGAAGTAAGTTTGCTTGACATCTTAAGTTTAATATGTCTAACATCAAACTCAAGATGTTCTTCCCAGGCTCTCACCTGTTCTTCATCTGGTCTTTCATAAATGTCACCACCCAGTACAACAACAAAAAAATCTAGGTACTATTCTTAGTTACTCTTAACCCTTTACCCCACATCCAATAGGCTGACAAGTCCAGTTGACTTCACCTTCAAATTACAACCCGACTCTAGCCACTTCCACCTCCTGTGCTGCCACATTCATCTAAGTCACCTCCATTTCTTGCTTGTATTACCATAGTAGTCTTTTCTTCAACCTCCTCTATTCTTGCTTCCTATAAGCCAAATCTGCTGCACAAGACCTCTGTAAAGTGTTGATGTCAGTCTGAGGACTAAGGTGTGCCTGACTCAAGCCATGGTATTTTCAACAGCCTCATATTCAAGTAAAAGTTGGACAACGAATAAGGAAGACCATAGAAGAATTGATACATTTGAGTTATGGAGTTGGGAGAATATTAATAAAAGTACCATGGATTGCCAGAAGAACAAACCAATCTGTGTTGGAAGAAGTAAACCAGATGCTCCTTAGAAGTCAAGATGGCCAAACTTTGTCTCTCATACTTTGCACATATTATCAGGAGAGAGCAGTCCCTAGAGAAGGACATCATGTTTAGGAAAGTGAAGGGTCAAGCAAAAAAGAGGAAGACACTCCCCCACCCCCATCCCCAACCAGCTAGATGGATCGGCACAGTAGCAGGAGCAATGGGCTCAAGTGTAGCAACGAGGTTGGCACAGGATCAGGCAGTGTTTTGTTCTGTTGTATATAAGGTTGTTATGAGTAGGAACTGACTAGATGGCACCCAACAACAATAATGCGTTCACCACATAACGCCGAAAGCCAGCTGCTCAAAAAGATTTCAACTCATGGCACCCACATGTGTGTCAGAGAACTGTGTTCCATAAGGTTTCAATGGCTGTTATTTTGGAAGTATATCCCCAAGTCTTTCTTCCGAAGCCCCTCTGAGCAGACTCAAAACACCAACCTTTTGGTTAGCAGCTAAATGTGTTTATCACTTATACCACTAAGAGGCTCACCTACAACCAAAGTGATCTTTTTTAAAAAAGTAAATTAGGTAATATCAATACTGTGACTAAACTCCCCTAATGGCATACCACTGGCGTTATAAAATCCATATGCCTAAACATGGCATTGTTGTTGTTGCTAAGTGTTGTCAGGTTGGTTCCAACTCACAACGACCCTGTATAGGGTTTCCAAGGAGCGGTTGGTGAGTTTGAACCACTAACCTTGCAGTTCAAACAGACTATACAGTCTACAGCACCACACCAGGACTCCAAACATGGCATGAAAGATTTTAAGTGCCTGGGGTCCTGCCATTGTTTGCCTCAAATCTTATTAAACTGCTTCTCACTCACTACCCTGTATCACTCTGGCTTTCTCTAATGTGCCAATCTGCTTCCTGTTTCAGAACTGTGCATGCCTGTTCCCTCTTCCGGAAATGACCTTCTAGCTCATCTGCTTTCCTTAAGTCTCTCACCTATGCATTACCTCTTCAGGCCTTATTTGACCACTGGAGCTAATGGTACTCCTTTATCACAGGTGCTGTTTTGTACTAAGTGCCATCAAGTTTGTTCCCACTTACAGTGGTCCTATATCGGATTTCCAAGGAACAGTTGGCGGGTTTGAATCGCTGTCCTTGCAGTTAGCAGTCCGGTGATTACCTTACAGCGCCTCACCAGGACTCCCTCCATCACAGCACTCTATCTTATATCCATCATAGTACTTACCTAGACTGTCTAATATGAGAAAGGCTTCACAAAGCTCATGGAAAAACGGAACTGAAAAACAGTAGAATCTTCTACAAGCTTTTTGAAGCCCCCTGATATGTCGGTGTATTTAATGTGTCTTGAACCAGAATGTAAGCTTCATGAGGGAGGAACTCATCTGGGTTACAGCTGCCTTTCCGTTACCTAGCACAGTTGCTGGCAATAATAGGTAGTCGAGCCTTCAAGAAGTTCGTGGAAAAATGGGATAATGGAAGTTCTCCATAAGCTGTATCAACGCATAATGGTTTAATTAAATAGCACCATGTGGGAGCAACAAACCTACAGTTGGCTGTCACCACACTGTGATACATACTGTGGGTCTCAACTCTGACTGCACCTTGAATCACCTGGGGAGCTTTAAAATTTACCAAAGCCGAGGCCCAGCCCCAGCAATTCTTTTACAATGATGGGGTCGCTGCGGGGCACTTAAATTTATAAAAAAGATTCCTCGATGATTCTAAGACGCAGCCAAGAGAGGGTACAAAGTAGAAGGAAGGGGTGTCGCTGTCTAGGGGTGTCTCTTCTGGAGAGAAGGGTATGCGCGCACGTGCGGCCTGGGAAGAAGGCGCGCGCATGCGCAAGTCCTGCCGCCAGGCCGAGCGTTGGTCCCGTCCCGTCTCTTCCTTTCCGTACCTCCCCTCTCCCCAACCGCCACAGTCCGGTCACCTGCGTGTTCTCTCCCTCCCGAAAGGCCTGTGCTACCCTCTTCCGCAGGTAAGCGCCCAAGTCCCGGCCCCGTTTCGTCTCGTCGACGGGCCATTCCTCACAGAGCTTAAGAAAACGCCGGTAGCGGCTAGCCGCCATTTTGGCTCCGCTTGTTACTGCCCCCGAGGGAGGAGTTGGCGTGCATGGAGGGCGCGTGCGCACTAAGGCTCGCTGCCCCTTCCGGGGAGGTAGGGCACGAGAGAGGAGTGAGCATGCGCGCTTTCTGGGCTGGTGGCTGCTCTCCTGTTAGGGGCGCTGCTCGCCAGTCTGTGCAAACTGAGTTAATTCTGTTTTCGTCCTCTTGGAACAGGCCTATCTCCCAGGGGCAAGTCAGGCGTGGAACACCCCAGGGACAGCTTTGCTTTTTTTTTTTCAATAACTGCACAATCTCGAGACTTAAAATTCCCTCCTCCGAGAGCTCTGTTAATTTGCATAACTGAATACATTTGCATGTAAATACAGGTTGTTATTCGTTGAAGATGTGTTTGACTGTAATTACGTAGCACTGCCCATGTTGTTCCAGCCCCCTTTCCCATTTGTTCTCCTCACAGCCGTGTTCTGTCACTAGCGCGTGTTTGTCTGCCACAAGAAAAGAACTAGTGTTCCTCAGCTCGTGTCCCGCCCTAGCCTCCTGTGTCCCCAACTCCCCAAGCCAGACACTTTTCTCCTTTCCTGACATGAGCAATGTCAGCTGGGTTGATTCAGCTAGGAAAAAGTCGTTTTTTGCAATGAGTCGAAACCCAACCTCTATACAACTCCATTTGCATTATGATGGGGAATATCGTGATTTTTCTGTTCAAAAAATTACTTTCATATTTTCCTCAAGAAAGCCTCTGCCCTACTTTGTGTCTTCCCTGCCCTGCCTTCTGCCAGTACCATCCTATGCTTGGTTTCCACCCACCTTTTAGCTTCACCTGTTTTGTAAAAAGGAATTCCAGAATACTCTTGCCTTCATGGAGTTGACCAGAGTTGGGGAGTGCCTATATAACAAACACAGAGTTCCAAGTGACAAGGGCTTTAATTGAAATGTTGTTGTTGTTGTTGTT
>NW_006408556.1:1933961-1937331 GCF_000296735.1 Chrysochloris asiatica
GCAGGGACTGAGTGAGGTGCCTCTATCTTCAGGAAAAAGGAAGAGTGACGTTGGTGGTGGTGGTGGTGTGCTGTGGAGTCGGTTCTGACTCATAGCAACTCTCTACAGAGTTTCCAATGAGCAGCTAGTAGGTTTGAACTGTTGACTTTGTGGTTAGCACTCCAGTACTTAACCTATAGCATTGTTGTTGTTAGGTGCCGTCGAGTCGATTTTGATCCATAGTGACCCTGTATAGGATTTCCGGGGATCAGCTGGTGAGCTTGAACCGCCGATGTTGTGGTTCAAATGACTTTGCAGTCCAGCGCATTAACCCACAGCGCCATACCAGCATTGTTGATGTTAAGTACAGTGGAGTCGGTTCTGACTCAGCAACCCTATACAGGCTTTCCGAGGCTGTAAATCTTTATGGGCACAGAAAGCCTCATCTTTCTCCCAGGGAACAGCTGATAGTTTCGAACTGCTGACCTTGAGGTTAGCAGCCCGATTCAAACTCGGCTTCCTGGAGGACACAACATTCAGGCTGGCTGGCTGGTTGGGATTTGAATGAATGGGAATGGAGCAGTACTGAGCATCAAGAGCCAAGCCTGGATTAGGAATGGGAGCTAGACAAAGAGGGTGAAGTTTAATTGGAGCCAAGACCAGTGGGTGGTCTTTTAGCAGGGTGCAGCAACAAACTGCTCTGAGGCTTAAGGTAAACTTAGTGCATGAGAACCTCTGGGGATGCAGCGTGTTTGATGCCCACCCTGAGTGCAGGGGGAGTAGAAAATACACTTAAGGGCAAGGCATCCCCAGAAAGCTTCCCTGAACACCAACCCCTTCCCAGCCCAATAATACTGCCCTGTTCCAGTCTCCAAAAGCTGTATTTATAGCCACTTAGTTTTGATGGTGGAGTCCTGGTGTGGTGCTGTGGGTTAATGCGCTGGACTGCAAAATTGGCTTGAACCACAAGGTTGGCGGTTCAAGCTCACCAGCTGCTCCTTGGAAACCCTATACAGGGTCATCATGGGTCGGAAGGGACTCGATGGCACTTGACAACAGTTTTGATGGTGGAGTCCTGGCGTGGTGCTGTAGGATAAACACTAGACTGCTAACCATAAAAGGAGCTCTGGTAGCGTAGTGGTTACGAATCGGGCGGCTAACCTCAAGGTCGGCAGTTCGAAACTACCAGCTGTCCCGTGGGAGAACTATGAGGCTTTCTGTTCCTGTAAAGATTTACAGCCTCAGAAACCCTGTACAGAAACCCTGTACAGGGTCACTATGAGTCAGAACCAACTCCATGGTACTTAACAACAACAACCACAAGGAGTCCTGATATGGTACTGTGAGTTAATGTGCTGGACTACAAAGTTTGTTTGAACTGCAAGGTTGACGGTTCAAGCTCACCAGCTGCTTCTTGGAAACCCTACACAGGTTGCTGTGGTGCAGCACCAACTCAACAACAACTAACCACAAGGTTTGTGGTTCAAAACGACCAGCCATTCTTCAGAAACCCTATACAGGGTTGATATGAGTCTGAACCTACTCAATGGCACTTAACTACAAAGTTTTGATGATTGCCCTGAGCCCAAAGGGCAAGGGTTTTATCTATTTACTATCAAACTCCAGGTACCTAGGTACAGGGTCATCAGCTGCTTCTTGGAAACCCTATACAGTGTTGATATGAGTTGGAACTGACTCGACAGCACTGAAGAACAACAGCAGACTGCCAAGCAGGGACTGAGTGAGGTGCCTCTATCTTCAGGAAAAAGGAAGAGTGACGGTGGTGGTGGTGGTGGTGTGCTGTGGAGTCGGTTCTGACTCATAGTAACCCTGCATAGGGTTTCTGAAGCTGTAAATTGTTATGGGAGCAGAAAGCCTCATTTCCCCCCTGCAGCACATCTGGTAGTTTTGAACTACTGACCTTGAGGTTAGCAGCCCGACCTGTAATCACTACAGTACCAGAGCTCTGTAGAGTGATATTTGTTGTTATTGTTAAGTGCCATCCAGTTGGTTCCAACCCATAGTGACCTTGAGTAGGGTTTTCAAGGAGCGACTGGTGAGCTTGAGTCGCTGAGCCGCCGCTATGTGGTCCAAACTGACTTTGCAGTCAAGTGCATTAACCCACAGCACTACACCAGGGCATTGTTGTTGTTATGTGCTGTGGAGTCGGTTCCGACTCACAGTGACCCTGTACAGGGTTTCCGAGGCTGTAAATCTTTATGGGAGCAGAGAGCCTCATCTTTCTCCTGCGAAACAGCTGGTAATTTCGAACTGCTGACCTTGAGGTTCACAGCCTGATTCGTAACCATAAGGTCAGCAGCTCAAAGCTACCAGCTGCTCCTTGTAAACCCTATACAGACTTGCTATGAATTGGAATCAAACTCTAACTCACTTAACAACAAGTATAAAATGGGCAGTTCTTGTGTGGTGCTTTAGGATAGGCACTGTACTGCTAATCACAAGGTAGGTGGTTCAAACCTTCCATCTACTTCTTGTAAACCCGATACAGGGTTACTATGAGTCAGAACAGACTCAACAGCACTTCACAACAACCATATAAAATGGGAGTAATGGTGTGGCCCTGTAGGGTAAGCACTGGACTGCAAAGGTAGATAGTTTAAACCTACCAGCTACTCCTTGGAAACCCTATACAGGGTCACTGTGAATCCGAACAGACTAGATGGCAGTTAACAACAGTACAAAATGGAGTCCCGGTATGGTGCTATAGGATAAGCAATGAACTGCTGACTGCAAAGTCCGTTGTTCAAACCTACCAGTCACTGCACCAGAGAAAGATAAGACTTTCTATAAAGATTTAGTCTTAGGGTTGCTCTGAGTTAGAATCAACTCGATGGCAGTGGGTTTGAGGTCTTGTTTAAAAAAACATGATTATAAGTTCCGGATGGCAGTAGCAGAGCATTAAGTCATGCCTGGAGCCCTTGTGCAACTGTCCCGGTCACCCATGCATGAAGTCACCTAGAGTCCCTTCATATGGTAGACATTTTCTCTAGCAACTGGGGGTACAGTGGGTGGTTGGCAGGTTTAAGTCATCCCAGAAGCAATCACATGAAGGTTGCAAGAGTTTCCAGACAGAGGGGCAGCAAAGAGCTTCCATAGAAACCAATCTTGGTGAGTTGTTTAACTGCTCTGAGCTTTAGTTCTTCATCTTAAAATGGAAATTACAGTAAGTAAACACTATGTTGATGTTAGGTGCCAGTCTTGTTGATTTTCTGTTCCTAGTGACCCCGTGTGACAGAGCTGTCCCATAGGGTTTTCTAGGCTGCAGTCTTTACTGGAGCAGATCCCCAGGTCTTTTCTCCCGTGAAGCCACTGGGTGGGTTCAAACCACCAACCTTTCTGTTAGCAGCTGAGCACTTAACCATTGTGCCAC
>NW_006408556.1:1937498-1979095 GCF_000296735.1 Chrysochloris asiatica
TTTTTTTTTTTTAATTTCCTGAAATAAAGACTTTATGATCTCTCTTTTTCTTTAGTTACTTCCTGAAGTGAGTAAAGAATTTATGATCGCTCCCTTTTTCTATTCCTAAAGTAAGAATGCAGGCCTTAAAAATGTGAACTAGCAAACAGGTAAGGGAAAAGATTGTGCGGTCAAAACCCTAGCCAATGGGGTGAGACACAGCCTTGAGACTCGCGTCAGGGATTAAAAACCTGAGTGGACTGCCCACTCGGTGTGTTCACTGGCCTGTTCCTGTATGTGTGGCTATGCTCATGCACGCTCTTGCAGGAGTAAATTTGGTTTGCCAAGGTAATTTCGTCTCACCGAGTGTCTTTTATGCAACATCGGGATTCATTTCTAACACAGAGGTGGAAACTGAGACTCGGGATAAGGACTTGACCAACTAGGAAGTGGCAGAGCTGGGATGTAAACCCAGGCGGAATGACTTGCTCTTCATCTCCCTATCAAGAAAACTCTTTAGGACTTGGTGCAGCATTGCCATTGGAAACCACATGATGTTTGTATATGCATTTTACATGCCTAGAGTCTCTGTGAGTTGGAATGGACTTAGTGGCACTGGTGGTGTAGTGCTTGGCCATTGCTGGTACAAAGTAGTCCAGCAGATCATAGTGGCTTTTAGTTATTGTTTCCCTAGGGGCTCTCAGGCCTCCTTTTACTTCAGCCCTCTTTCCCCTCCCCCTTTGACAGTGGGTGGTTTGGGCCAGTCTGGGCTCACTGGCTTGTCAATCACCCAGTACCATTCTGGGCACATTAATAGGCACTGCTTGGAATGTGGCTTGATGGTGCCAAGCCCTCAGGAGTTGATGACCATTTTAAAACCCACCTGCAGGCTGTCACTCATTCCACACTGAGTGCTGCCTCCCCTGGCTCATTGAAATCCCGCCCCCCCCAGGGCCACGCTCTGAGCAGTGTGGAATGGGTGTTTTGGTTTATGGAGCCCTGATGGCTCTTTATAGAAATGTGGCACCGTCAGGGGGAGGAGCAGGGAGGGAGGGAGTGCTGGTTTCACGTTATAATGATCCCAGTAATCTAGACACTGAATTGCAAATTTAAATCGCTTGAAAGTAAAAATATCATTTTGTAATGCTGGTGTTAATAATGTAAACATTAAAAAGGAATTAAATACTTAGCTGCATTGTGGGTCCAATTGCCTGCTTTTTCGTCTTTCAACTTACTCCACTGGAGGAAAGGATTGGCTGCAATACCCAGCTAGGTTATCTCAGAAAGTGGGTCCAGACTTGCGTCACAGCCATTGAATGTACCCCCTGTGCCCCCTCCCCCGAATGTACAGATAGCAGAAAGGGTCAAGCTGGCAGTAGATGGCTGCCTAATTCTGTTGGTGAGCATTTTCCTCTTTCATTTCAGACATGCAGGTGTTTGAATGTGCTGAGATGAGCCTCAGCAGGGCCCTGAACATGCAGCCTAATGCGTTCAAGATATCTGTCTCCCCCCCTTCACTCTACTCTCAGCTCAAATGTCACCTCAAGGAGGCCTCCCCAGACTGCCCCCACTCCACCTCCTCCCTTCTCACTCTCTCTCTGCTTTTGCCAGAGAACACTGGTCCCTGTTTTACCACAGGTCCTGGCAGAAGGGAGCCTTCTAGTAAATACAAGGGGCCTTCAGAAAGTTCATGGAAAAATGGATTAAAAAGATAATGGGTTTTTCCCAGGGACTCTTTGAAGTCCCCTCATATTTGTTGAGCAATGAATCTGAAGAGAATAACAGGTTTCCTTTCCCACCTATTCTCCCCTCCCCGCCTGCTGTCCTTTTAAGATATGCAGAGGGCAGAGGACAAAAGGCTAAGGGTAAACCAGGCAGGTAGATTTCCAGGTTTGCTTCTTGGACTAGCTGTCAAACTTTCTGCCCCGTTTCAGGGCAGCTTCATAACAGAAGAGAGCAGGTCTGATAGATGAGCAATAAAAAGGACCCGAACCTGGCTGTCCATCAGCCTGTTTGGCCCCAGCTCAGTGTAGTATTGTCCCAGGGTGCCTGCTCCTCCTCCTTTCCTCCCTTCTCATTCTTGGCACCCACGCTTTCATTTCAGCCCATTCCCTCATCTTCTGCTTTATGGTTTTGGCCACCGAGGATGCAGAATTTAAATCAAAAGTCTGAAGTTTAGATCATTGTGAAGAGCCGCTGATGAGTGGTCTTGCCTTGCCATTTGTTTTCTGAGACTGCTTCCTGCCCTTTCCGACGTGGCCTAAGAGGCTGTGTGCAGCTGGGAAGAGTGATGGGGCTGCCAGGGTGCTGCCCAGAGGCCCAGGGCTTCTTGATGACATTGCATTATGGAAAAGCTGTAATAACATTCTGCTCTTTAGCTGCCTCTTTAATCACACAGGGGACACCAGAGGGACGGTGTAGGGGCAGATAACTGTCTCCCACTTGCCCTTGCTCCTGGCAGGGTCTTCACAGACAGGTTGTTCTGTTGACGTGGTGATGATCCAGGTCTGCTCTTGCATATCACCTTCTCAAATACCAAGTCACAGTCCCTATGAGACAGAGGAGGACACTGTGATGAGGGAAAGGTAGAGGTTAAGCCAATCTACCAGGATCCCCAGCACACTTGTGGAATGTGAGGACAGTTGGGGAAGGATCTAGATCAGAACCCACAACTCTGACACTGACACGTCTAGCCGTCTCCTTTCACTCTCTACCTGTTCTCTATATTTCTACCTCCGTAAGTCAGGTATCATCTTGATGTGGGATTATGGAGAAGGGGAATTGATAGACACTGTTGAACTTTTATTAAAGCTAGTTGTTCTTCCTAAGCACACAGTTAAACTATATCTCAGCCTACTGGCATCTGGGAAGGGCCAGTGACTAATTCTTATCCTTGGAATCAGTGTCCCCTCCCTCTATGCTGCCTAACTCTTACCTATCAGCAGGACATTGTGACTATATGTTGTTGATGTCAAGAGAGAAGGGGCCTAGGTCCCTGAATGACTGAAATTCTCTATTGCCCAGATTGGATGGTGGTAGTGTGGTAAGCTTCTGAGAGTTGCTCATTGTTAGAGCAGATAGCCCACCCTGATTAATACCTTTGTGTTTGTTAATTCAGACAAAGAACAGAGCTACCCATACTAGGGAAGAGAGTCAGCCAAAAGCCTATTAACAGTGCTGTAGGCAAGAGGGCTCCCAACCTTTGCACTCCAATCACCAGTAATGATCAATACATCTTGATTGCATGTTTGATCAATTTCAGATTGAAGAAGTTGGTAGAATTCATCTATTTCATCCTCACTGGCTTTAATGGTTGGTGTATAAACTTGAGTAATAGTGGTATTAACTGGGCTTCCCTGTAGGCACATGGATATTAGCCTATCACAGACAGCGTTGTACCTCATGACTAATCTGGGTATGTTCTTTTTGACAATGAATTCAATACCATTCTTCTTCAATTTGTCATTCCCGGCATAGTAAACCATGTGGTCATCAGATTCAAAATGGCCAATACCAGTCCATTTCAGCTCACTAATGCCTGAGATATCGATGTTTATGCGTTCCATTTCATTTTGACAACTTCTAATTTGGAAGACAACTATCTGGCCGACTGATTGGAAGAGATCCATATTTGTGCCCATTCCAAAGAGAGGTGACCCAATAGAATGCGGAAATCATTGGACAATCTCTTTAATATCCCATGCAAGTAAAGTTTTGCTAAAGGTAATACAGAAACGGCTGCAAGCATACATTGACAGAGAACTTCAGAGGTTCAAGCCGGATTCAGAAGAGGCCGTGGAACAAGGGATATCATTGCTGATGTCCGATGGATCTTGGCTGAAAGCAGAGAATATCAGAAAGATGTTACCTGTGCTTTATTGACTACACAAAGGCTTTCGATTGTGTGGATCATGACAAGCTATGGACAACATTGCGAAGTATGAGTATTCCGGAACACTTAATCGTGCTCATGAGGAATCTGTACACGGACCAAGAGTCAGTTGTTCGAACAGATCATGGAAACATTGAATGGTTTAATATTAAGAAAGGTGTGCGACAACGTTGTATTCTTTCACATACTTATTCAACCTGTATGCTGAACAAATCATTCGAGAAGCTGGGTTCTATGAAGAAAAATGTGGCATCAGGATTGGAGGAAGACTCATTAACAACCTGCGATATGCAGATGATACAATCTTGCTTGCTGAAAGGGAAGAGGAGTTAAAACATTTACTGATGAAGATCAAAGAGAACATCCTTAGGTATGGATTATGTCTCAACGTAAAGAAAGCAAAAATCCTCACCACTGGACCAATAAACAACATTGTTATCAACAGAGAAAAAATTGAAGTTGTCAAGGACTTCATTCTTCTTGGATCAATTATCAACCCTCACAGGAGAAGAGCTCAAAGGATGTATTTCATTAGGCAAATCTGCTGCATAAGACCTTTTTTAAAGTGTTGAAGAGCAAAGATGTCTGCTTGAGGACTAAGGTGCGCCTGACCCAAGCCACGGTATTTTTAATAACCTCATATGCATGTGAAAGCTGGACAGTGAATAAGGAAGACCGTAGAAGAATTGATGCTTTTGAGTTATGGTGTTGGAGGAGAATATTGAAAGTTCCATGGGCTGCCAAAAGAACCAGTAGATCCGTTTTGGAAGAAGTGTAGCCAGAGTGCTCCTTAGAGGCCAAGATGGCCAAACTTGGTCTCTCATACTTTGGACATATTGTCAGGAGGGACCAGCCGCTGGAGAAGGATATCATGTTTGGTAAGGTGGAGGGTCAGAGAAAAAGAGGAAGACCCCAATGAAATGGATTAGCCAAGTGGCAGCATCGATGGACTCAAGCGTGGCAACAGTAGTGAGGTTGGCCCAGGATCGGACAGTGTTTCATTCTGCTGTGCAGAAGGTCGCTATTAGTCGGTACCGACTCGATGGCACCTAACAACAACAACAACAGGCAAGAGAGAACAACGGAGGTGGGAGGCCAGAAGTTTTTTTTTAGGTTTTAGTTTCTGGGATTTCTTCATTTCTATCTTTTCTCTCCCTTCTGTACATCAACCCCCTGCAGCCAAAATAGAGCCCTCACTGTTTTCTGAAAAGAATACTCAATTCCGCATTTTCATGCTTGTCTCCTTTCGTGGAACATCTGCCACTTCTTTATCATCTCATACTTGACCAACTTTCAAAGTATAGCTCAAACACTACCTACATTATCACCCCACCTGGTGTGGACCTTCACTGCTTCTGTACCCATAGATAACACTGCACAGGTAAGCAGGTGGCCCTCATCACCTAGTAAATCATTACATTTTCATAGGGGGTCATAACATTCTTGTTCAAGGATAAGGTTCTTAAAGACATTACTGTCTTGACACTTTCCTTTTTCCTATACAAACCTTAGTACTGTGCTGTATTTACCAGGTATTTGGCAAATAGTTGTTGGATGGATGGACGGAAAGTAAAAAGGAAGAAGAGAAAGAAGGAAAATGAAGTCACAAACAGATGAATGAGCTCCTTGATCAGATTTTCAAGTGCTCCACCATCTGACCTCACTCCATGTCTACTCTTCATTTCCATGACTCGTAACTTTTTCTGAATGGGTGGGTCTCTTCACAGACCCATGAGCACACTGGACTTTTCCTTCCTTTCTCTTCACCTCCCCCAACAACTGATCCCTCAGCCTCTTTCCCCATTCCTGACATCCTCAGGACCCAGATGAGGTGCCCCCTCCTCGAAGAGTTTCCATGACGAGTCTGCTCTCAGCTCTCTCTTCAACTTTAAATTATAGGCTTGATAATGTGCACCGCACCAAATAATCCTCTGTAACATTAGGAACTGTCTTATATGGTTTGTTGTTAGTTCACTTGTGTTATTATTGCCTCCTCAACTAGAATCTAAGCTCCCAAGAACTGAATCTTCCACAGCACTTAGCAAGAGATCAGTAGGGGTGGCTGCTCAGTATACACTTGCTGATTGCTGGATTATCTAGGAATCCCTTACTCTTGCTATTTTCAAGTAAGGATTGAAGACATTCATTTCCCACCATCTTCCCTTCCTTCCACACCTTTCTATTCTTCTGCCTCTTCCCAAATTCTGATTACCAGAGTTTCTCAGTCTGCAAACTGTGCACAAAATTCCAGACTCACTGAGTCCAGAAATCTCACACCAGAAGTCAGCTTTGTCTCTTTCTTTACAACAAACTCTATTTTAGCATGGCCCTCTTCAGGAAGAGGTGGAAACTTGAGTTAAGCCTCAGATGATTTGGAAAGGAGGAAGAGGGTCTCCTTCCCAGAGAGCATCATGGAGTAAAGGGATGTGGGCAGGCATGAGGATAAAGACACAGCCTGTCTTAGTGATCGAGTGCTGCTGTAACAGAAATGCCACAAGTGAGTGACTTCAACAAACAAACGTGTTTTCTCACAGGAGACTAGTAGTCTGAATTTAGGGTGCCAACTCTATGGGAAGGCTTCCTGTCTGTGTCAGCTCTGCAGGAAGGGCCTTGTCTCTTCTGAGCTTCTGCTCTTGGCCTCTCTCTCCCCTCATCTCTGTTCTCTCTGCTTATATTTTTAATCTTTGTATATCTCAAAGAGGTTGACTTAAGATACATTTTATAGGAATCCTGCCTCGTCAACATAGCAAAGACCACCCATTCCCAAATGATTATAACTACAGGCACAAATCCTAATATGTGATGTTAGGATCTTCAACACATATTTTAGGGAGACGTACTTTAATCCATAACGATGTTAGGATCTTCAACACATATTTTAGGGAGACATACTTTAATCCATAACGTACCCATGGAAAGCAATTATGCATAGTGAGTGACATGGGGTGGGCCAACCCTCAAAGACTTAGATTCCAGTTGATCATCCCTTCTCTCCTTCATCCTCACAACATCCAGTGCTGAGAAAGGGGTGGAAGGAATCAGAAACTAATAAGTGAGGCAACTTTGAACCAGCTTCTCAAGCAAAGAGTGGCCCAGGACAAGCAGTATTTAGGGGGCTCCTTTTTGCCTCCAGGACTTTGAGCCCTGATGTGGTGCTGTAGGATCAGCGCTGGACCACTAACCACAAGGTTGGTAGTTCAAATCCATCAGCTGTTCTTTGTTGTTATGTGCCATCAAGCCAGTACTGACTCATAGTGACCCTTTGTACAACAGAACGAAACACTGCCTGGTCCTGGGCCAACCTCACAATTGTTGCCACGCTTGAGCCCATTGATGCTGCCACTTTGCCAATCCATCTCGTTGGGGGGTCTTTCTCTTTTTCTCTGACCCTCCACCTTACCGAACATGATATCCTTCTCCAGCGACTGGTCCCTTCTGACAATATATCAGAAGTATGAGAGACGAAGTTTGGCCATCCTGGCCTCCAAGGAGCACTCTGGCTGCACTTCTTCTAACACAGATCTGTTGGTTCTTTTGTCAGCCAATGGCACTTTCCATATTCTCCTCCAACACCACAACTCAAAAACATCAATTCTTCTACAGTCTTCCTTATCCACTGTCCAGCTTTTGCATGCATATGAGGTTATTGAAAATACCATGGCTTGGGTCAGGCACACCTTAGTCCTCAAGCTGACATCTTTGTTCTTCAACACTTTAAAAAGGTCTTGTGCAGCAGGTTTGCCTAATGCAATGCGTCATTTGATTTCTTGACTGCTGCTTCCATGAGTGTTGATAGTTGGTCCAAGAAGAATGAAGTCCTTGACAGCTTCAATCTTTTTTCCATTGCTGACAATGTTGATTATTGGTCCAGTGGTGAGGATTTTTTGTTTTCTTTACATTGAGATGCAATCCATACCAAAGGTTGTGCTCTTTGATCTTCATCAGTAAATATTTTAAGTCCTCTTCCCTTTCAACAAGCAAGGTTGTATCATCTGCGTATCGTAGGTTGTTAATGAGTCTTCCTCCAATCCTGATGCCACGTTTTTCTTCGTATAACCCAGCTTCTTGGATTATTTACTCAACATATAGGTTGAATAAGTATGAAAGAATAAACTCTGTCGCACACCTTTCTTAATATTAAACCACTCAGTGTTACCATGTTCTATTCGAACAATTGCCTCTTGGTCCATGTATAGATTCCTCATGAATACAATTAAGTGTTCAGGAATACTCATACTTTGCGTTGTTGTCCATAGCTTGTCATGATCCACACTAGCCTTTGCGTAGTCAATAAAGCACAAGTAAACATCTTTCTGGTATTCTCTCTGCTTTCAGCCAAGATCCATTGGACATCAGCAATACTATCCCTTGTTCCACATCCTCTTCTGAATCCAGCTTGAACCTCTGGAAGTTCTCTGTCAATGTATGCTTGCAGCCGTTCCTTGGAAACCCTAAATAGGGTCGCTCTGAGTCAGAACCGACTCTTCGGCATTTAACAACAATACTTTGACTCACCTCTCCCACCATGACCACAGGCCAAATATAATTAGGCAAGTTAACCTGCTTTCAAGTTCATATAATGTATTCCAAAATTAAACAAAAATTGTTTGTTTTTTAATTATCCAGGCCACTGTTCGCTAATAGTAGTGTGGATTTTGAAAAGCTGATGGTAATTAACCCTTAGAATCCAAAAATTGTTATTACATTTTGTAAGGTTCTAAGGTTCCTTTAGGGAGTCCTGGTGTGACGCTGTGGGTTAATGTGCCAGACTGCAAAGCCATTTGAACTGCAAGGTTGGTGGTTCAAGCTCACCAGTTGCTCCTTGGAAACCCTATACAGGGTCGTTATGGGTCGAAATCGACTCGACGGCACTTCACAACAACAACAAGGTTCCCCTGAAAGGACTACTTACTTCTCAAGTCTGCTGCCTGCCTGCTTTGCATATACATGCAAGTGCTTCATTAGCCACCATTCCCTACTTGGGTTCCCCGAAGGATTGCAGGACATGGGTGAACGGTTTTTGCTGTATGCTCTGGTTGCCTATAAATTTGAACCACCATACATACAGTGTGATGATCAGAATAAACAACACAAAGGGTAATAAGGTGCACCAAATAATCACTGGTGACCTCAGCAATTTTATTAACAAATTTATTTCCCTAATTGGGTAACGTATTTCAGTGTTTGACTCAAGGGCATTGTAATAGGTTTCCACACTGCAGAAGAAGGAATTAATTAGAATGGTTTGCTCTTGGTTCTGTATTTACACTTGTCCACCAATCTTGTAAACAATTGCCCCTGGATTCCTCAGCCCTCCAGGCCTCTCTCTTGGACTCCCCTAACCCACTCCTAAAATAATAAATAGGAAGCAAAGAATGTAGTTTAAATCTAGTGACTCCTTCTCACATGCATTCCACCCCCACTGGAAGCTGTATTTCCACAGTGGGGGTCAGAATAGGGCAGAATCATCACCATCAGTAGGCACTCAGAAGTCTGTGAGAGACCCATCTCCTCAGGCAGGTTTGCCAGGGCTTGAGTCTGGGATTACCCTTGTTGATTTAGAACCTGGGTACAAAGCAAGGTGCAAAGCAGGCAGATTTGTTCCACTTCATCCTGCCTCACCTAAAATGCCTCTCAGGAAGGCAAGAAGCATCCAGTAGCCACAGCTGCCCTCAGAGTGGGCAGCCTGTGGGAGCAGAAACCCATGAGCATCAAGTCTTCTTCAAGTAAGGGTTTTTGCCTCACAGCTTGTGAGGACTGCAGCATGCCAACCAGACAGCCACTCCAGAGCCTCACTGTGATACTGGGCTGTCACTCAGGCTGCCCCTCCCAAAGTGCTTCAAAATGGCACTACTTTATACTGGCCAGCCATTCTACAAGATGCCAGGGTACACGGAATTACCAGCAGAGCCGGTTTCTTTAGCTGCTGTTGATGTCGTCAGCCATGTATAGCAATGGCTTTTGAAGGTAGATGTGATTATTACAAACCAAGGAGAGTCTAGACTACCCTAGCTACCAATAGGTCCCTTTTGAGATCTGCACCCTAAAATAATCTAGATGGGCCCAACAAGCCTCATTCTCCTCCTTGGATATCTTGTAGGATCTGGATGAGGTTTTCCAGGCCAAAAATATAGCCAGGGTCTGGTCCGTCATAGGTGGTGAGCTCATTCCAGGAGCCCTTGTATGTCGTGTGAGCAAAGTCGATCATCCGGATGTCGACTTTGGTGAGGTTTCCAGGGGAGTTGCCAAGGGCCGTGTGTAGAGCCTCTTGAGAATGCAGGTCACCTGGCACTGTTTCTGGGGGCTCCTGCCCATCGTAGATGATGAGGAGAGAGCTGGAGTAGAACCGGTATGAGCTCTGGCTCCTTATGACCAGGAGCAGGGCCTGGAGCTGGTGTAGGATGGGTTCCAGGAGCTCTGTGCGGAGGCGAGTCCCGTCGTGCAGGAACTGATGGATGGCTTGTCGGAACCCCTCCACTGAGAGTTTCCTTCCATAGTATTTGTCTTTGCAGAGAAAGTGCTTCTTATTAGTTTGATAAACCTTACATTGAAAAGAAGAAAGAGAACATGTGAACAATTGCCAACTTAAACAAAACCTTGCACCTGCTATAGCTGTAGCATCACAAGCTAACATAACAGATTTCTATATGAACAGATTTCCAACAGATGTAGGGCAAGAATGGCGGAAATGAATGGCAAGATGATTTTCCATCAAACACCAATGTTGCTTTTCCGTTTTAAAATGCTCTCTGTGCAAGCCTCTAATGGTAATCCAAGGTCTCAAGAACCTTCACCCTATACATGGCCCTCCACGCACGTGGAATAGGCTCGGATCTCCTCGTTTGTGAATTTCCAGTGTCATCCTCCAAATCATGATTTAAGCCCTGGCATCTGGCCCTCTTCAATTCAAATATTAGCAAACCCAAGCTAGAAAGCTTTAGTAGGAATCTGAAATCACAGCCAATGGCCTTGGAAAGCCAACTAGATTAAATTTTCCCCAACAAAGTTTATAAAGTCCTTTCTCTGCAGATTCAAAGGAAATAGTAATGGCTCTTGGGGGTGGAGTAGGGTGAATTGTGTGAAAATAACAAATCAGATGCGGACAGTGATTTCAGGCAGCCTTGTGTCGTTGAGGGGGACCTGGGTGGAAGAGGTGGAGGTGCATGGCAACTCTGTGGTACTGGTGGCTCCCTAGCTTGGCACTGTACCTTCTCGCTTCCCCTGATATGTTTTGGCCACCAAAGGAAGCAAATGGAAGAGAGATGCTGAAGGGGGAAAGTGGCAGCCACCCCCATTTCATTCCAGTGGCATGGCAACAGCAGAGGCTAAACCAAGGTCAGTGGTGGCTGGCATGGCCAGAGGGTGACTTGGTAGACAGGACGTGGGCTGCCAGTCCAAGACGGCTCCTTGGACCCTTCCTACCTTCAGATTGATTACACGGTATGTTTACAGAAAGTCTGTGTTGAAGAAAATCAGCAAGATATGATAGACGTGGTGTTATCTTTGGAGGACTGGAGATCGACTGCTAAATTAACTGTCATAAATACATGACAGACCTCACTTTCTAAATAAATCAGATCAATTTCAGGGGGTTGAAATCCAGAGAGATTCCATTTACCCCACAAATCATCACATTCCATTCTCTTGAGGACTGCATTCCAAGCCTTGCAAGGGACATCTGTGCAACAAATTTATAGACTCCACTTCCAGCTTCAAGGGGTGGCAGTTTCAATTAAGGAAAGCTATAACATTTACCGTCAGATTGGTGTCTGGTTTTGCTTTGAGTAGACAGCCTATAAGAGTGAGTGAGTGGAGAAAGTTTATTTCTTCCTATTCTGCAGTCCCTGCTATAAGCCATATCAGAGCAGCAAACATGAAGTGTGGAGTCTGGGCAGTGAAAAAATTAACCATTCCTTTCCCTGGTTTTAGCAAGTCCCAACCTTCCCACTTTGTTACCCAGATAGGTAGAAAAAAGCTGCAGACAAGGTGGATGAAGAAAGGGGACTGGCTAATGAGAATCCAAAGACCTCTCTACCTTACAGCCTCTGAGGAGGAAAGAATTCCGCTTTCTCATTCAAGAGAATGAGAAAGCAGGAAGCCATGGCATACACAGAGAAGCTGTTTCTCTTACTTCTCTCCCCACCCTCTGCTCACACACTGGCATGAAAGGGCTGCTCTCAACATGGGCAGGACCCTCACTGCCACTGTGGAAAGTTTCAGCGGCCTAAGAAGACTAAAACAGACTTTTAAAATGGTGGATTTTCTATGCCACTCGACTGCTAACTGAGAGGTTAGTGGTTTGAATTCACCTTGTGGCACTGTGGAAGAAAAACCTGGCAATTTGTTCCCATTAAGATTGCAGCCAGGAAAATCCTATGGAGCTGAGTTCTACTCTGAAATACATGGATCTCCATGAGTCAGAATCACCTCAGTGGCAATGGATTTGAGTTTTTCTTTTCCCCCCGCCGAGTGGGAAGTTCCTGGGTGGTACAAACGGTTAACATACTTGGCTGTTAACTGCAAGGTTGGCGATTTGAACCTCCCCAACCAGAGGTGCCTCATAAGAAAGGCCTGATGATCTACTTGTGAAAAAAAACAGCCATTGGAAATCCTGTGGAGCACAGTTCTACTCTGACTCATTATTAGCTCAATGGCAACTCTTATTGGCTTTGTATCATATTGCTGGATGTGCATTTTCTTGTTGACAGAGCAGTGCCTGGCCGCCTCTTCTGTTGTTCCTCCACAGTGAAGGCTATGTAGGGGCAATGGTATCTGGGTGGGAAACACTCTTGTTCCTCCAGTGGACATGGCAGGATGCCACCCCTGCAACAGACCCTCTGCCACCCACCTGCATGCCACAGATGCGAACGCCCAGGCAGGCCGATGTGCTCTGCGCACACTTCTGCATGTGGCGGGCCTTCTTCTCCTCAGATGCATCATCCCCATGCTGCCGTGTCCCCATCTTCAGGTCCAAGACACAGGGGTGTTTGTACTGTGACACCACGTTCTCCAGCAACAAGAACCCTCATCACGCTATGTCAAGGAAGGCTCCGAGGGTATAAGGGTGCTGCTCCCTAGCAGGCAACCAGCACGCCTCAGAAGCTGTCTGGAAATACCCTGCTCTGAGCATCTCCCCTTCACTCCCATTTCTTCCATTACAGATAAGCCCACTGCTGCTATTAAGAATTCAACGTATTAACTTTGTAGGCTGCTTTAATAAGTCCATTTAGTTATGGGGAGCTTATGAGTATTGCAAGTTTTTTTTCCCTTTTCCTTTTTGCTCTTAGGTTGGGATTTAAATGCAGGTAAGAAATCCCTGGCAGACCGTGCCCAATTTACATTTTATGGCAGAAAATCATAAGGCTAAAACCTCAAGTCACTGAATGGGACAGTACCTTTTGGGAGAAGTGGGTTGATGTTAGCTTTGGAGATGAGTTGTCAGAATATTAATTTCAGCAGAGTAATTATCCTACAAAAGCTTTTTAGGGATTAGGGTTGCAGATGTATCTTAGTAAAGACTGTGAAACCAGCCACCCATCTGCAGGAAGAAGCCTGTCGGTGATGAAGGGACATTTCGAGCTTATGTTTGTTCACTGAGAACATGGTATCCCATGGGTGAGGGGGTCTACCTCACTGCAGAGCCCACTCTTTGACCTAAGGAGGAACCACTCTGACTGGAAGAGGCCTGCAGGTAGAGTTTGAAGGGATTGAAGTGAGGCAGTAAGAGTAGAGGACCCATGACCCCTCTGAGCCCCTGCTGCCCCCCACCCAGGTGGCAAACAATCATTGCTGTGTGTACACAGAGCTCCCCCAGGCCAGCTTTACTGCCAAGGTACTAGAAACACAGCCAGTGGTCTTACTAGGGATGCTGTGTTCGGCTTGATACCCATTGTGAGGCTCATGAGCTGATTTTTTTTTTTTTTTTTTGAGGAGTCTGATTTCTCCTAGGTGCTAGGTTTGAGGGCTTGTGCCCTGTCTCCCCCTTCACCCTCCCCACCCGCTTCAGACAGGCCTTATTGTCCCTCCGGCCAGGCTCATTGGGGAGGGCAGGCAAGGATACGGTGCCGCTTGTTCTCTGGGTACTCGGAGCACAGGCGGGTCAGATGGGCCTGGTGGCATTGCAGGCCCCACGGATTGAAACTCCTCTCTGTCTGGCTCCTACCAGCGTCATCCACCAGTGTAGAGACTTCGGGGTTGAAGTGCAAGTCTGGCCTCAGGAGTGACTGGGCTGGACTATTAAGGGAAGCACAGGGCAGTCAGAGAAGCTATGGGTCAGAGGTGACCGGCTGGGTTCTCCTGGGGTAGCTTCTGACCTAGACTCATCTCCGATGGCTTTTACCAGGCTGCCCAGAGACACCCACTCAGAGGACCTCCCCCACCCATCTCAGGTCCCAGGGCCAGATACAATACACTGCAGCCCGCTGGGGCTGGGGTGGTTTCTCTAAAGCTCAGAGAGTATGTCACCCCCTCTGAAGTTTAAATTCACTTTTCAATGATAAGGATTGATACTGTCATTCTTGAGGTGACACAGCCTGGGGACAAGCTGCCTCTTCACCCCGACGCCCCCAGCTTCACCCCCAGAATCAGAAGGCTGAGCTTCTCGTCTCTGTCACTCTGGCATGTTGTTACCTTCTTTGTACTGTGGTGTCCTCCTAAGTGAGATGAAGTAATAAGATCATCTCTACCCCCAAAGGATTACTGTGAGGACCCTGGGATTTAGTGGACGCTAACGTCTTCCTGAGACCTCACAGTGCTGCAGAAGGTGGATGTGGGGACTGGGGGTATCACGGGGCCTCTGCCCACCCTCCTTTTCCTGCCCTCTCTGCATCTTGGCCTCCCCATCTGTGAAATGGAGATACCGTGCACTGGCTTCCTGTCACTGAGCCAAGAGGCTTAATTAGACCCGCTGGGCTCCTTTCTGAGGAGGGAGGGATTCTCATTGTATTAGCTCCTTTTTGTTTCCTATAAATGTTTTAAAAGTCCCCAGGGAGGTTTTTCAATCTAAGAAAGGTCAGCTCCCATTTTCTGCATTTTTGGTGACCTCTCCAAGGACCTCCGGTGCCCTGGGCCTTGTACATGTCAGAAGCTCACGTAATGCCTTGTGAGTTGTTTCTGGACCTGTCCTGAAGGCCTAGGAGAGAGACGACTTCTGAGAGAAGTCAGTCCCGCTTTTTCCTTTATAGACACTATTCTAGGGTTTCTGTTCTGTGCATTTCTCCTCCAGAGACACTTCATGATCTCAGTGAAACAGGTATTTAATTAAACAAATACGTACCAAATACCTGCTCTGTATAGGATACTGCCTTCACACAAACTTCAGAGAGAAAATGTGTCGTAATCCCTCCCTCTGGAAGTGGCATAAAAGAAAACTAATTCCTTTCCTGGGTCATATTGGTTATTCTAGACAGAACCTTCATCTATATTTCTCATTTTCTCGGTTTTAGCCCTAACGGGGAGTTGCCATACTGGTCCTTGTCAGCCCACCCAGGGGCCCTCACCTCTCCTTGAGCGAGTGTGCCAGCGGGGTGTGCTGCCATTGTGCTAGGGGGTGGGTGCCACCACCAATGTCCCCGGTGGTCTGCTGGAACGTCTGCCATATCGCCACCGCTGCCGACTCAGTGGAGACCTTGAAGGACCCCTGGTTCTCCTTCAGTGGATTGGCAACCAGGCTGAGGTGGCCCCTGCTGTCTCTCCTGAGGTGTACCGTGATGGTGCCTAAAGGTCGGGAGGAGGGAGAGATGGGGGGATTTACTTCCAGGCAACACGAGGCAATGGGTGACATCATTGTGAATGGTAGTTTAATGGCACCATCAACCTCTTCCCCCTCCTGTAGCTCCTGTCTCCAGAAAGAGCTATGGTGACTGGCCTGGATTAGCCTGAATTCATTCCTATTCCAGAATGAGCCCAGTGCCAATTCAGAGTCTATGGAAAATAGCCCTAGGCTAATCTTGGCTTGGTGTCTGCTTCATCCCACTTCTCTGCCCCTTCATACTTCAAACAAAGCCAGCCCTGTACATTGTGTTCCTATAGTTCAGTTTCACTGCGTAGTCACCTTCCCTGGCACACCACAGCCCACCCAGCTGTGCTCAACCTTGGACGGTCGGGGCTGCTGATCCTCTGTGAGGAAGAGCTCCATCTGTTGTGCTAGTGAGGATCAAGGCAGGAAAGGTGAGGCAGTCAGAGAAGTTGGGGCCCATCCCCCTTTCCTCTGCTTCCTCCATTATCCTTTCTCCCCCTAATTTATTGCTACTGACCAGCTTCTTCCACGAAGCCTTCCTTAAGCAGCCTTCTGGGACTCAGGTCTCTCAGTCGCCCCTTCATTTACCTCCCCTCAATGTCTGCTTATAACACTAACACTTGGCCATTTCCTTTGGTTAGATGCATCAGCACGTGAAGATGGTTGTTTGATATGAAGCTAAGGCTTGTGAGTTTTCTCCAACTGATGTGACCATCTAACGATCAATGTTTGTAACCAAGGCACAACATCCTACTCCAATCCCTGGTTGTGAAAGTGAAGAGTACACAGAAACCCATTTAACAAATGTGCTAATTGGTCTTCTCTTCTGGGACATTGGCCAAGCTGGTAATTAACTCTGGCATCTAAATCAATACTTCTGTGGCTCATTCTCCTTAGATTCTGTGCTCCGGTGGCAATGCTCAGCACACATGAGGTGTGGCATCCAGTGGGTACCCATCCTCTCCAGAGTTCTGCTGGACAGGGAACCGTACTCTTGGTAATGGTACAGAGACAGCCACACAAGTGGTCTTGTGAGAACTCGTCTTTAACAGTACTTGGTTTTCTGTTTGTCCTGCAACAGATGCTCCCAGTCTACAACCCACTCTCCCCATTTCTCCATGTTTTAAGAGGCTGACCCTATGCAGTGCACCAGGGGGCTTCCTTGTCCTCTGCTTCCCCAATGAGTTTGGCCAGTGGGAGGCACTGGCAGGAGATGTCAGGTTAGGAGGAGAAAGGGTAGAGTATTTATTCTGCTGGTTCTTCCTTGTTTGCCTAGATTCTGGTCATGGCTGCATTCTCCTGTGGCCTCAACGCTTGCTGGGCTCAGACCTAGGGATAAGTACTTTCAACTCTCTTCAGTTCAACCCTTTCAGTACTCCTTTGGTTTCCTAAAGGGATATTGTCTGAGAGGGGGCTACCTGTGATCATGTTTGCCAAGGTATTTTTTCTCCTCCTCCTCCACCTAGGAATCAGGGAACCCAGACCTTTAGCAGCTTCTTAAAATCACTTGGAGTCTCCAGGACCACTACTTGATCACCTTCCCAGAGTCAGTGGTCATTTCTGTTGAGTAAGCAGTAAAGGTAGGTGACTTCCCTGCTCATGTCCCCACGCAGGCCTCCTGGACTGGTCAGTGCAGACCCTTACTTTCAGGGCTTCTCTGTAATTCAGTACGCTGCTCTTCAGAGCCAGCCGTGTCTTGCTCTATGGTCTCCCTATCATCTCAGATTCCCAATGCCCTCATTTTGTAGCCTGAGAGTGACATTCACTTCTGTCCAGCTCCTAAAAAATCCTTCACTATTTCTTCACCCCAGGCTCCTGTGTCCCTTGATCAATAACGATAATTATGACAATACTTGACACCAGCCTGGCATTTTATTGTTTGCTTCAACACCAGCCAATCCCTAGGGCAACCCCACCATAGCTGTATGTTCATGAGAGCTGGGGCTGACAGCAGGTTTGGGAAATAAGTGTAGTAACTACCATGTCTTTTGTGTCTACTATGTGCTGGCATATTTGAGGTGCTCTTCATTTGTTATCTCTATAAGTTATAAGAAGCTTCTAAGATAGTTGACTGAGGTCCTGGTGTGGTGCAGAGACAGCCACACAAGTGGTCTTATGAGAACTAACCCACCGCAAGGCTGGCAACTCAAACTCACCACCCGCTCTTTGGGAACCCTGTACAGGGTTGCTGTGAGTCAGAGCCAACTCAACAGCACTTAGCAACAACAATAAGCAGTGGACTGTGGACACTGAGACCCTGAGAGATTGTGTAGCAAGTCCACACAGTTGGCAAGAGGGCCACACCAGACATGGATCTGAGAAGGAACAAGCTATTATAGGAAATCCTTGACCAAGGACTCTGGGAGGGTCTAGTATGCTTGTGTTTGCCTTGTGGGTGGAGGTGGATGAGAGGAACACTCCTGCTGTGTTGCCAGTCACATTTGTTCTGGGTCGTTCTGTTCCATGGGAGAAAGCAGAGATACAACCTCCCCACCCCCACCCCCGTGTCATGAGAGAGTCCTTAGCACACAGTGCTAGAAACTCCAAACACAGGATAGTTGTTTACATTTGTGCTTGTTTTATTACATTTGTGAGGAGACCTGACCTTCTGAAGACCAAAACCAAGCTCCTAAACTCATCCCTCCAAGTACAGTGGCCCTATGCCTTACCTTGGGGTACTCAGAGGCCTCCTGGTTGCCCAGGGAGCCCAGAATGTGTGCTGACCAAGGGCAGGGCCCTTTTGGGTCTTTGGAGTTTAAGCCCTGTGGCCTTTCCACTTATGCAGTTATTGTGAGGTTATGATGACAGGCCAAACTGAAACCACTCACAGTGTCGGGGTGCCCTAGACCCAGCAGGCCTCCTTGGAGGGACAAGATGTGAGTGTGACCTTCCTCCACAAGAGATGTCTCTAGACTCCAGTTCTTGTCTAATCTCATCAGTTCTGAGTATCTGAATCAACGAAGGCGAGCAGAGGTGCAAATAACGCAAACCCAATAAAATCAAAAGTCATTTCTATTTCTCATATTGTCAGAGCTGTGCAGCCAGACTTGGTATCCCTGCGTCCTCTCTCTGTCTCTCTGTGTGCCTCTGACTGTCGCTGTGTCTGCCTCCCTCTCTGGTTGGCATGCCCAGAGCATCTCTGCAAATTTGCTTTGGCCAAGCATCTTCCTGAGCTTCTGTGACTATTGTGTCATGTTTTATTTTTAAGCTTGTGAAAGCATTTACTTGCCACTGTTTGTAATATGAATCTGGCTCAACCCTGAAGCAACTGGACCTACAAGTATGTCCTCATGCACCCAGGCAGACTTTGGGCCAGAGGGACCCAGTCCCCAGATGCTGCCGTGCCTGAGGAGCCTGGAGAAAGGCCAGAGATTCTTACAATGGAATCTCAGGAATCGCAACGTTCTGCAGATATCATCACAATGCAGAGCAGCCAGGAGGGAGCAGGTCTGTGTGCCATGTCTTATGCCTTTTCAGAAACTGTCCTTGTCTCTGGGGGAGTTAGCTGTTCTCTTGGGAAGGAAAAGGGACCTCTGTTGGACTCGTGGACACTCGATTCATCCTGACCTGATGATATTAGCCAGGTGACCCTGGGACAGTCACGTCCCCTTGCTCTGACATCATGGGAAGCCACCTCTCCAGTAACCACATAGCTGGGAGCAAATGCGCCTATATGGCAAAGAGCCTTGACTCTGGAGCCAGAATCTACAATCCTGGTGGTTTGAGCTAATTTGCTAGGAAGTCAATTGGCATTCAACTCTAGACATGAAGACTTGAGTTACAAAGCAGTGAGGACAATTAAGGCCATGGCTGGTGTGGGAGAGGGGCACATCTCCATGGCAACACAGAGTGGTGAAGAGACAAGCCCCCATCAGGGTGGAAGCTCACCTTTGTACTGAGGGGTGAACCGCTTCATGGCCAGCGGCAGGGACTCGTAGAACATCTGCTCCTGGGAAATGAGGGGCTTGCACACAGTGTGTTCATCATACTGCATGACACTCAGGTGCCCTCCGACCTGGTGCAGGAAGGGCTCCAGCTGCACGCCCACCCTTGTGTCCCCGGCGTCCATTCTGCCCTGCACGACCATGATGTGGCCCAGGGGTTGGGGCACCAGCACAATCTGTGAGGAAAGTCACAGCTCTTGGACACAACTTGTGGCTGTCAGTGGTCCTCAAGGCTCCTCAACGCTGAAGTCTCAGTTCTAGCATAGTGGTCTCCTGACTGCATAATCTCATCGGGGTCCCTGGAAAGCAAAGCAGGCAGGTGGTATGCTGGACAGCCCCAGTTATACTGTCCAGAACAGGGTCCCCACCCGTACTTAAACACAACTGTAAATATGCATCAATTAAGGACCGCAAGTTTGGTTTGAACCTCAAGGTTGGTGGGTCAAGCTCATCAACCATTCCTTGAAAGCCCTATCCAGGATCGCTTAACAACAACAACTCTGGAATACTCTTTTACAAGAAACTGGTAACAATGGTTACTTCCAGGGAGCAGAGGTGAAAGAAAGACTTCTCCAAATAACTATCTTGTATCCTTTGTACTTAAATATTAAATATCGTGTACTTAAATATTAAAACATTAAAAAAAAAAAAAAAAAACAAGTTCCTCGAGTGCAGACTTAACTGCTCTGCTTATTTCTCCTTCCATCTCTGGGATCCTGGAGCCCATGCCCAACAAGATGAAAGCAGTCCGTGTCCTTGGGACACTCGCCATCTTGAGGGAGTTGAGGGACTGTTGTTAGGTGCCATTGAGTTGATACCGACTCATAGCGACCCTATGTACAACAGAATAAAACACTGCCCGGTCCTGAGCCAACCTCACAATTGTTAGCACACTTGAGCCCATTGATGTTGCCACTTTGCCAATCCATCTCCAGGGGGTCTTCCTCTTATAGGGATGTTTTATTTTTGTACAGCACAGCTACACATCATGTTTGCCTCATGACTCATCTTCACAATTACTATGAGACTTTGGGCAAATTACTGAACCTCTCTGGACTTCAGTTTCTCCATCTGTGGAACAGAATAATCCTGATAACCTACCTAATGGAGCTGTTGGAGGCAAAATGGCCAAATTGTCATGCAGCCTGTAAACAGCCCAATGTTAGAACAAGGGCTCAATTGTGCTTTACCATTATTTCCTGCACTGTTGCCATGATGGTCAGATTCTCACAACAGCTCCGGGTCATAGGAAAGGCAAACTTTATGACCACCACTTTGCAAAAGAGGAAAGTAAGGCCTCCAGTGACTTGCCCAGGGTCCTTGACTATCTAGGAGCAGAGCCAGAAAAGAAGTGGAGTGTTGCCTCAACCTCTGGGCCTGTCCTCCTCCACCTGCTGCTCCTGTTACTCACCTCAGTGTGGTATTTCCCCATCTTGGTCCTACACTGGAACTCTAGGCTGGACATACAGCCCCTGTGGACATCCTGACTTTGTTTCAGGAGAGTGCCCAGGAGACTCATTGCTTGGTTCATCCTGTCTGCGAGGACAACCCCACAGTGGTGCCCAGCACTGTTGAGTTATTAATACTTTCTCCCTCTGTTGGACTCTTGGCCAAGAATTCAACCAGGCCATGTAGTACTGAGCATAATCGACCCTCTAATTGACCTTCAGCCTGGGCCTGGGCACAGCGGCTGGCTCCATGCAGCGTGTCTGTCAGTTTCCTCAGGACCCTGGCTCATCTGCCTGGGTCTCAGCATGCCATGACATTGAAAGCTCAGTTATTCCCCAGGCTCCTCCCGCATAGCCCCAGGCCTGCAGGCCCAAAGTGCCCCTTTTAAGGAGGGAAGGGAGAAGACTTCTGAAAGGCGCCTGCCTTGGGGGAGGTTGAGGCTCCTGGGGAGAGGCCCTGACGTGGGAGACTGCCTGAGAGGACACCCTAGGCCTTCCCCAGCTCTGTTCTATATAACGCAGCAGAGTGAGCCCCACCAGGAGCCTGTTCCAGGAGCTGAGAAAAATTGATGGGAGGTGCCTAGATGCACGGAGTCCTGGTGTGGCGCTGTGGGTTAATGCGCCAGAATGCAAAGCCATTTGAACTGCAAGGTTGGTAGTTCAAGCTCACCAGCTGCTCCTCAGAAACCCTATACAGGGTCGCTATGGGTCGGAATCAACTCGACAGCACTTAACAGCAACACAACAACAACATCTAGATGCAGAGGGAAACCAGCCTATGGATAAATTGATACCTTTAGTCATCCTCAGTTATTGGATAATCCCAGTCCTCCCAGCAGATTCAGAGGTGGCAAGAAGAAAGAGAAAAGTCAAGTTGGACTGCCAGCCACCTCCCGTGTCTCTAGGCTCACTTGTGTGCCACCCTTTGCCAGCTGACCTGGCCTGGAGGAGGGAGACAGAGGCAGTTCTGGTAACCAGTCTGTAAAATACATTTATAGCTGCTCCTGGAAGGAGCCCAGCCCTTGGCCCTCACACGTCTCCCCAGGGCCCGGCCCAGCACTAAACAGACCTGGCCTCCTCCTAGGTGCAAGCCCAGCTCTGCTGGCTGCTCCAAATGGTGTCCCAGGCAGACCCTCATGCTGCTTCATCTTCCTCCATGCCCCGTGCTCCCCAAGAACCCTGAGAACATAGGTGTCACCTCATCGTGGCAATGTGGGGAAAAAATAAATGGTAGCAAACACATAGTGTTTGCTGCATGCCGGCAATATTCTAAGTACTTGATACAGATTATTCCACATAAGCAACTACCCTGTGAGATAGGGTGGTGGTGGTGGTTCTGTGCCGTGGAGTCGGTTCCGACTCATAGCGACCCTGTACAGGGTTTCCGAAGCTGTAAATCTTTACGGGAGCAGAAAGCCTCATCTTTCTCCTGCTGAACAGCTGGCAGTTTAGAACTGCTGACCTTAAGGTTTGCAGCCCAATTTGTAACCACTACACTACCAGAGCTCCTATCAACCGCATTTTACAGATGAAACTGAAGCACAGAGTTTACATATCTTCCCTATGTTTACCCGGCTAGTTTAGGGAGAGCAGGGATTTGAACCCAGGTACATTAACTCCAAAGTTAATGTGTTTACCTGCCAAACTGAGGGAGGCCGGGACTCTGTCAAAGCCACCTGCAAGTCATTGACAACACTGGGACCGGGACTCCAGGTTTTCCTGTTTCCCAGGCCTGGCCTAAGGTCAGTAAGTGTGTGTCCTGTTGGCAGTTGGGCTGGAGTTGGTGGAGTGTTGCTCCCAGACCTCTGCGGAAGCCCTCTTGAGGGGCCAAGAAGGAGACCTGCCCAGGGCTGTGCTGGAGCTGACTGACCCAATAGCACCAGCTCACTTCCTGTTGTAGCTCCGACTCTGCACATTCTCAGCACAGAACAAGACAGGAAGACCCCGGGGCTTCCAAGACAGCTCACGGCCCAGAAGTGCAACTTCTCCTGCGTCTAGACTGGGGGTGGGTTGGCAGTAATTGGGTATGTGTTGGACAGCTAGCCTTGCTTTTTGAAATCCAGGCTTGGAAGGTGGGGAAGCTAAGGCCCTTTCTCTTAAGGGTCATCAGAGATCAGATGATGTAAGAGGGTACTCCCTCTCTTGAGCTGTGTGGTCTGTAGTTCTGACGTAGGCTGGTGGGGAAGGCACGGGCTCGAGCTGGGCAGCATGGGAATTGCCTGTGACTTCGCCTTGGCATTGATGCTGGGACCCCCAAAGAAGCTGAAGTTTTCTGTCTGTCTCTATCTTTGTGTGCTGCCTCCAGCTCTGTGCAGGTAGATAGGGAAGGCCTCCCATCCTCCTATTGTTGTTGTTAGGTGCCATCGAGTTGGTACAGACCCATAGTGACCTTATGCACAGCAGAACGAAACACTGCCCGGTCCTGGGCCAACCTCACTACTGTTGCCACGCTTGAGTCCATCGATGCTGCCACTTGGTCAATCCGTCTTGTTGGGGTCTTCCTCTTTTTTGCTGGCCCTCCACCTTACCAAACATGATATCCCAGTGACTGGTCCCTCCTGACAATATGTCCGAAGTATGAGAAACGAAGTTTGGCCATCTTGGCCTCCAAGAGCACTCTGGCTGCACTTCTTCCAAAACAGAGCTATTAGTTCTTTTGGCAGTCCATGGAACTTTCAGTCTTCTCCTCCAACACCATAACCCCAAAGTATCAATTCTTCTACGGTCGCCCTTATTCAATGTCCATCTTTCACATGCATATGAGGTTATTGAAAATACCATGGCTTGGGTCAGGCGCACCTTAGTCCTCAAGCGGACATCTTTACTCTTCAACGCTTTAAAAAGGTCTTGTGCAGCAGATTTGCCTAATGCAATACGTTGTTTGATTTCTTGACTGCTGCTTCTGTGAGTGTTGATAGTTGATCCAAGAAAAATGAAGTTCTTGATAACGTCAACCTTTTCTCCGTTGATAAGGGGATTTTTGTTTTCTTTACATTGAGCTGTAATCCATACTGAAGGCTGTGGTCTTTGATATTCATCAGTAAATGTTTTAAGTCCTGTTCATTTTCAGCAAGCAAGGTTGTATCATCTGCATATTGCAGGTTGTTAATGACTTCTGATGTGGTGCTGCCTGTTAATGCAACATCTGGTTTGAGCCCTTAAGGCCGGCAGTTCCAACTCACCAACTGCTCCTTGGAAACCCTGTACAGGGTGGCTATAAGTCGGATCCCGCTTGATGGCACTTGGCAACAACATCCTCCTATGGAAGTCCCATAAATAATTCAAGTTGACAGGACCCTGTCTCCGCCTAGACTTTCCATTTGCCTCATGCAGGCACTTCTGTTGTCAGCATGGCCTTGGCCTTCTATCAGGGTCCCTGTCCCCTGATCCATTTCCTGAGAGCCCAGGGTCTGTCCCCAGCATCCCCCCACCTGCTCACTGATGCACTTGAGTTGAACTGGGTCACCACTCTGAGCTCTGGTGTACCGCCCACCATTGCAGCCTTGTCATCATGCTCAAGTGAAAACATGCCCAGGATCCTTTGTAGAGTCCTCTTCCCAAGTGTCTCCACCACTCAAGGTTATTATAACCCACTGTGTGGGTTATTCTCAGGGCCAACTCCCATGAGTCAGCCTGGGGGCTGGGAAGGCAGGTGAGGCCCTCAGCTTGAGACAGGATTCACGCCCCCATCCTCACACACTTGCTGAATACCCTGGGCTCCCCTTAGTGCCTCCTCCCACAGACCAGCCCTCCCCTCCCCATCCCACCCCCAGCCCAGCATCCTTCCTTAGCACTTCTTGGGAAGGCAGAGGAGGGAGGGAAAGAGGGAAGGGCCAACACACCCTAGCCCGGAGGGCTCAGCTAAGAGGTCCAGTAAGAGTAGACAAATGGCCCCAGGCTCCTGCATCCTCCTGTCTTCACTGGGTAATGTCCTGAATGAAACCACTCCAGGCCACATTCCAAGAGATTCAAGGGCTGATTTCTGCTGATGGGGCCTACCCATGGAGGCTGGCTGTTAAATGAAGCCCTGGGTTGTCTGTGTCAGAACAAATCCTCCCTGCAGCCCCAAGGGGCCTAGATGACAGCTGGTATGCCTCTGAGCTGCAGGAAACTCCCTGGTCTGAAAGGGGTATCACGGATAGCAGGGCCTGGGGTTGTATTTGGTTTCCAGACTGGGGACAATGACAATATCAATGATTCTAAGAACCTTAGACCTCACTTTATGCCAAACACAATGACAGATGCCACCCATCAAATGGAAGTGGATGAGGGCATAGTAACTTGTCACTCGCAGTCGGCACATTTTTATTTCCTAACAGCCTCTGTGTATGTAACCTCTACCCGCATGCCAAATCTGAATCCATTAAAAGTTACAGAAGATACACGCCTTTTAGAACTTGCCACTCCCATCTTGGGAAAGCTGACAGAGGAAACCACAAATCAAACTTGTAAGGGTTCAAACTTGAGCTAAGTGAATCATGGACTTTATCTTATCAAAGCCAGTCTGCTCCTTATATCTGGAAACAAACTGGCCCTTTATGACCTGTTCACAAATACTATGGTTTTCCCTGTGGGCACGTGATGCAATTTCACTTCCTTTCCTCTTGAAGATAAGTGTGGCCACATGATTTGCTTTTGGCCAAGGTAATGTGGATGGGAGTGACATGTGCCATTTTGGACACTTTAAGAACAGCTTCTCATATCCCTTCTTTCTGCCATGGTGATCTTGGAAGCATGTGTTGTCAGCTTGGGTCCCTGAGTGACTATCATTGTTGGATATTGTGCTTTAATGAATGATTTCATGTGTCTCTTCTAGCCTTAGTCTTTGTGGGCCTGGGTAAAAGAAGGTGGGAGAAGCTACTGGTAGGATGACATGATTCAGCTGTGGATGTTAACAGTGTTCATTCTTGAAACTCTAGCATGGTTATAAAAGGAGTCATCTCAGAAGTAGGAGGCCGGATCTAACTGCCATCAAGAAGAAAGAGCCAAGAGTGGATTGCATCCTTTGGATCCCAAGATCCCTAGGGGTGCATTCAACCCCCTCGACTCAGGGACAGAAAGCTGTGACATTAGGAGCAGCAGCAGCAGAACAAAGCATGAGACAGCACAGTGGGTTTCTCAGCCCAGGGAGCAAGTAAAGCTGAGTGACTTTAGGCAGGAGACTTGCTTCTAGAGGGAGGTACCACCAGGCACTTAATTGGGGGGAGCTCAAGTTTGCTGACCCATGGAGCTAGAGTTGCATGCCTTCAAGCTGAGGCGTATGGTGGAGTGGTGTGTCCTGTGGACATTCATCAGCAGCCCTAAAAGAACTCTAACGTGAGTCAGGCAGAGCGGCCTGCCTGTGAGCACAGCTGAGGAAAGGCTGTCATGATGGAAACACCAGTGTCCTGAACAGCTCTGACCCTGAATTAGAACCTGTTAACCTCCCTAACAAACCCCATAACTGTGAGTATGGGGGTCTGAATTTTTGTGGCCCTTGAAATGAACTATTGAACCCAGCTGAATAGAGAGTGCTGTGGGAGGGATGGTTGATGCCTTTATTATTATTATTATTTTGCAGATATGTCACATGAGACAGAAGTAAGTCTGTACTCTATCAGGCCATTGAGATGTGGAGGTTGTTATGCAGCACAGCTTGGTCCATTTACCACCTCACAACCAGATACCCAATATGGGGTCCTCATGTTGAAAGAGACTTCTCACAAATATTTCGTTGTAAAAATAAATGTGTGCCATTGAGTTGATTCTCACCCTGTATGGGGTTTCTGGGAGCAGCTGGTGGGTTTGAACCTCTGATTTTTCCATTAGCAGTCCACTGCTTATCCCACAGCATCACACCAGGAGTCATTGGACAAATATCCTATATAATGATGTTGTTGCTGTTAAGTGTCATTGCATCGGTTCCAACTCATGGAGACCTTGCATAGGGTTCCTGGGAGAAGCTGATGGATCTGTAATAAGAGCGTCCCACCACCTGTCTGTCTGCTTGTCATATTGTAGTGTCTTTGTGTTGCTATAATGATGACAGGTATACCACCAGTATCTCAAATACCAGCTGGCTCACCCACACTGGACAGTTTAGGTGGAACTTTAAGACTAAGAAGAGAAAGAAAGACCTGGAGTTGTACTTCTAAAAATGAGCAAATAAAACTCCTAAAGATATACAAAATTCAAAATAATAAAAAGGACCAGATTTATTGGTCTGACAGTGACTTGTGGGACCCTTGAGACTGTGGTCCTTAGACCTCCTTCACATTTGGAACTGAACACACCCCAGGGATATCCTTTCAGCTAAATAATAGAGACCTATAAGGTGAAAAATAACATCCATGTGGAACATATTCCTCCAATCAGTCAACCACAAGGGCAGCATTTGCCCAAAAACAAAGTTCAGAAGATGGAGGAACAGGAAAAAAGGATGAATGAAAATGGGGAACCCAGGGAGAAGGTGAGAAATGCGCTGTTAACATTGAGGGGGATTGTAACTACTGTCAGGAACCAAAATGTGTATAAATTGTTGAATGGAAAACTAACGTGCTCAGTAAGCATTCACCCAAATCACAGCAGAATGTTCAATAAATAAATGCCCTTTGGAAGGAAAAAGAGAACCATATGACTCACACAGAACATTGTCTGACAGAGCCCTGGAGTATGAACCTCCTGGCTGCAACAATGGACTTGAACATAGAACAAACCATTGTGAAGATGGCTCAGTCATTCTGTTGTCCATGGGGTTGTCACAAGTCCTAGCCAACTCAATGGCAGCTAACAATAACAATCAAGTATCTACTGTGGACCACCAGTGACACAATCACACTCTCTGCTTCTCAAGATCCTAATTTTCAGATGGAGAAATAGAGTCAGAAATGCTGAAGAGCTTTCTCAGGGTCCAGAGCTAGTGAGCACCAGAGCTGGAACTCGGAAGCTGTTCTAAAGTGGATGTCCTCTTTGCCCCACTGTGCAGTCCCCCTTGAGGAGCATGGCTTCCTCTGGGGAATCCCAGGACCTAACTCAGGCCCACAGGGCCAGGATCCTACCCAGGGTGGCGTCAGGAGTGAGAGCCTTCCCGATGCTTGTATGGATATTGTTGAATGAAGTTCTTGGCCATATGCATTCACAGTGCTGTGGGGGAGATGTTCCCCAAGTCAAGATCTTACCCAAATCCATACCCCGACAAACATTATCTGGAGTCTAGAAAAGCATACCCAAGGAGCATGATAATTTCTCAAATGGATATAAACGCTTTGGTGATTACCAAACTACAAATTCATTTAAAGGCATTATTGAATTCCTAGTCGTTTTTGTCATCTATTTTCTCCATCAACAGATAACTAAAAGGATAATGAGTATTGCATGGGGGCTGCTAGGGAAAAATTATGTTGGAAAAATGAAATATATTGTTTTTGGCTGAGATTGAGGTGGTGGTGGTTTGAGGAGTCCAGGAAGGAGATGGGGGTGGGATGGGGGGAGGCGGGTAGTTTGTGTATATGAAGCAATAGGGACAAGAATGGGCCTAGAGGCAGTGATGTGATGAGGGGAGGGCTGTGTGGAGGAGAAAAAAGTGGAGTGCTGGGGTCAGTTTTGTCCTGTTTCATACCTCTGCCCTGCATTGCAGCAGCTGCCTCTGTGTCAGGGGCCCCAGAAGTCAAGGGGTGAGGCTGTGTGCCTGGTCCCCAGCTCACCCAGGAGTGAGGTAGCCTCCTGAGGTCACCGAGGTGTTGAAACCTCTGGGACTATATTCCAATAAATCTTAGATGGTAGGGAAGGAATTCTGGGAGCAGATATGAAAGAGCTTGTAGTGAAAGCAGACTGCAATATGGAATGTGTCAGGCTGCAGCATTCAAAAGCAGTATGGTTTATGGCCTGCCCTCTCCCCTCTGAAGCTCTAATGTACATTTCACAGGCCTCTCAGAGCCAGAGGTTCCGGACAAGTACCGTTCCATGTCTTTGCGATGCCCAAGGGAGCATTTTTAATCTGAAAGAGATGAGAGAACCCGAAAACCATTTAAAACCACTTAGGTCTCATAATGGGCAGGAGAGTTGTGTAGGTTCTTACTGGGTGGAGGGTTGTGTATTAACTGGAGCTATCCAGACTGGGAAGGCACAAGATAATTTTCTGGCAGAAAAAAAAAAAAAAATCAAGTTTCAGAATCCATTCTGAAATGACTCCAGGGCCAGAGGAAGGTGCAATCTCTGTCTGCTGGCTCCCCCAGCCCAGGGTGTCCGAATCGCTGGGATCAATACTGCGTGCTTGGGAACTTCACATATCACCTGCCCAGCCGTGTCTGAAATATGAGGCTTTGGAGAGCATCTGTTTCCCGGGGAAGCCTTGGTTTCTAGAATCCCAGAGCAATACTTCATATTCTTCCATCACAGAAACTTATTTCTGGGCTGATTTTATCCTTTGAGAAGGAATTTTTTTTTTCTCCTCCTTTTCTCTTAACATTTAAAATCTCACAACATTTCTTCAGCTTAAAGAGCAAATACAATTTTAATACAGTGGTTATTAGTTTAGAAGCCCTTCAGCCACTGACAAATGTACTTAGCAGCGTCGGCAATGTTCCGATCTTGCTCTCAGGGCGGGAGAAACATGGGGGGAAGATGGCTCAAGAGCTGAGCTTTCTAGAAGAGCTGCTCCCAGGGGTGGGGGACAGAGACTGTGAGGGTTTCTCTCTCCCCCTCCCCAAATATTTCCTGGCCTCATAGACAGTATGAATGGGTATTGGGCAATGTTAGCACATAACAACAACAGCAATGGCTTGTTATGGTCAAAGGTCAATGGTGGTGGTGGTTCTGAATCATAGCGACCCTCTGTAGTGTTTCTGAGACTGTAAATCTTTATGGGACCAGAAAGCCTTATCTTTCTACCACAGACCAGCTGGTGAATTCTGACTGCTGCCTTTGAAGTTAATAGGCCAGCTGGTAACACACTACACCCACCAGAGTTCCTTCCATAGGTCAATGGTGGTGGCCGTGTGCTGTGGAGTCGGTTCTGACTCATAGTGACCCTGAACAGGGTTTCTAAGGCTGTAAATCTTTACGGGAGCAGAACGCCTCATCTTTCTCCCGTGAAACAGCTAGTAGTTTCAAACTGCTGACCTTGCGATTTACAGCCCGATTTGTTACCACTATGCTACCAGAGCTCCTTTCCATAGGTCAGTAGTGGTGAGCAAGCGTGTGCATGTGTGTGGTGAGAATGCATGTTGTTTATGAATGCAGTACGTATATGTGTGTGTGTTAAATGTGATGTCTGCTGAGTGTGTGTTTGTGAGTGTTGGCATGTGTGTGTACGTGTGTGTGTACAAAAGAGAGTGAGTGAGTGTGTACATGTATTTGTGGGCCTTTAAGACTCTGGTAGTGTGGTGGTTATGAATCGGGCTGCGAACTGCAAGGTCAGCAGTTCAAAACTACCAGCTGTTCCATGGGAGAAAGATGAGGCTTTCTGCTCCCATAAAGATTTACAGCCTTGGAAACCCTGTACACGGTCGCTATGAGTTGGAACCAACTCCAAGGCACATAACAACGAGAAGACCCTGAAGCAGAATTGCCCAGCTCTTCAAGGAGATCTCAACCGAGGTCTTCTCCCAGCAGAGGGCAGCAGCGGACATTTTTGAGGCCAGAGATGCCCAGAGATGGATTCCATCTGAAAAATCCCCAGGCCGGCAGCTACCTCCTTGCTCTAGCAACTAGGGACAATTCTCGTAAGCAACCTAGGTTTGCTCAGGTTTGATTGGTCCCCTGAGAGCCCAGAATGGCAGCAAACTTTTTTTAAAAGCTTAGAATTCATCGTCCAGGTTAAATTTCTCACACCCCCACTTTTAACTTTTATCTGGCAGAGAGGAGTGGCTGGGTGGGGGTGGTGGCGGAGGGAGTTTCTGGTAGACCAGAGCTACTCAGCTGCCTTGGATGAGTTATGTTGGGGTTTGGCGGATAGGGGTCCGCCTTAGGCCTGGTCTGGATCAATTCACAGGGGGGTGCCCGCTTGCCAGGAGGAGGTGGGATCAGGCACTTGGGTACTTGAGCAGGGCAGGTCAGGGTCTGAAGTGTATCTCAATCATTCCATCCCCTCCTGCTCTTGCTCACTCATGGGACAGAGGGAGCCCAGTCTCTGCCCACTGCCCCTGCCCACATCCCTTCCTCCCAAGTGCAGGTAGGCCCACATTCTTTCCACAGGACCTGACCTTCAAGTCTGGCCTTCCAGGTCTCCCCAGCCACTGAGGGTGGAAGTAAGTGTAGTATGAGGCAGCTCTGGGAAGCGCCACCACCCACCCCAGAGCTCCTCCTGCCCCCACACTTACCTCTCACTCCCATTCCTCACTTCTTTCAGCCAGCCCTGAACAACAGATGCTCATAAAGTTTATCACCGTTCCCTGCGGCTGCTGGTGAACAAGATAGCAACCATAGAGATTTCTGCATGCGAGTGATGTGTTCAGTGCCCTGCTCACAGCAGGTGGAAGCAGGGGCCATGGGCTGGCGGGGAAGCCTGTCCTGCAACCCTGGGACATGCTGGGGCAGAGGCCAGGGAGGGTCCCAGGACCGGGGTCCTTTGCAGAGGAGGGGCTCCTGTCAGGTGTCCATGGGAGCACTATAGGGCAGGGCACAGGGGAAGGGGACAGAGGGGACCAGGAGACCTGGTTCTGCCTCGACTCCTACCCTCAACACAGCTATGTTCTTACTTCCTAAGGGACAACTGGCTCTTCAATTTAGCAAGTCTGTGTCTTGGAGAAAAATCCAAGTGGGGTTGGCAAAGACTCTTCTAGGTTAAAAGAGGCTTAAGAGACATAGTGACCAAATGCAACTTGATTAGATCCTGATGTGAATAGCATTAAAAGACATTTAAGGGCTACTAGAGGTATTTTGGATTGGATAGATAGGATGTAGAGGCTATTTGGGAATTGTTCATTTTGTTCAGGGGAAAATGGTATTGGAGTTATGTAAGAACATGCTGAGATACTTCAGGGAGAATGCTGTGATGTTGTAAATTACTTCCAAATACTTCAGCAAGCAGATGAAGCAAATATGGCGAAACTTAAACCAGTGATTAAGTCCTAGTGCCGGACATGCAGGTGCGCATTCTTCTCTGCACCCTGTAAAGCAGCCTGGTGGAGCTGTGGGTTCCGCACTGGGCTGCTAACTGCAAGATTAGCGTTTGAAACCCAACAGCTGCTCCATGGGAGAAAGATGAGGCCACCTGCCCGGTAAAGGTCTCCATTCGCAGAAATGCTACACAGGGTTGCTATGAGTGGAATCGACTAGATGGCATTAAGTTTGGTTTTTTTTGGTTTTTTTTTTTTTTTTTTGGTTTTATGTGTCCTGTAGGTTTGAGGCTTTTCAAAACAAAAAGATTATGAAATAAATGGATAACTTTTTGAAATGAGAAAATATTGAATATTTGAGTCTCTAGGAAAAGGTCTGGGAAGGAACTTGGCAAGGATATCTTTTAAGCCCCCAGGCTCCAAGGACCCTAGACAGAGGTTTCTCTCCCTCATTGGATTTAGAATTTCAAATTAACTAGAGGGTCTACAAGAGGCCATGGGGAGCTGGGGTCCCAAAGACTCTGACACTGCCCTGGGCCACCAGGCCTGGTGGTGACCTCTCCAGTGTCCAGACTCCCCACTCATGGGACTGCCCCACACCCAGGCTACTGCCCACAAGCGCTGACATCACCCCAGGCGGAAGGGAGGGGCTGCTGGGACAGGACATGCCGTTCCCAGGGCCCAGGTTGCTGCCTGCTTTTCCTGGTGACAGCCCCTCTGTTAAGAGTTAAACCAGGTCTGGAGTAGGAATTTCTGGCTCCAACCCCCTGCACTTGCCCCCACTGCTTCCTCTGCAGGCCTAGCTCACCACATCCATCTCTGCCTTCACCCAGGGGCCACAGTTAGAGGACTCCCAGCACACTCGGAGGGGCAGGGGCGGCTTCGCATTCCAGTCAGGGGAGCGGAGAGAGGAGCAACAACAGAATTTCTGTACTCCTGAACTGTCCCCTCCACCTCCCCACACACAGACATGTTAGCACCTCCATAGGGCGGACCCCCAGCCCACTCTGGATGGAAGTGAAGTCAACCCATACCTACCCCTGCAGAGCCTGCAGTATAAACAGGCCCGGGGGACAATGAGATCTCTGTCCCCTATATCCCTACACCCTGAGGCACATGGCCCCTGGGCAAGACTCACCAAGAACTCTTTCTCTTCCTAGTGGGGTCCTGTGTGGGGCAGGCGTGGAAAGGAGAGGTCCAGTCGAAAGTAATCTCTCTTGGTGCCCCAGGTTAACTAGATGTTGGACAAAGGCCCTTCCCAGTGCTGAGTACACAGTGTCTGATGCACTGGTGTGGAGAGGTCTGCCCAGAAGGGCCTGGCTGCCAGCGGCCTGGGCATGGAGGGTCACCTGACCCTTTGGGGAAGGGCAGACAGGACTGGTGTGTCCAGCTGTCTCCTGTGGCTGCTGGAGGGGGCGGGGCTGGGGGAGAGGGAGGGAAAGGTGGAAGAGGAGAGAGAAGAGGGGCAGGAGGAAGAAGAGAGGAATCTAAAGGGTTAGAGAGTAAAGTTCATCTGGACTGCTTGGCTGGCTGGCACCGAGAGAGCCCGTTGTTCATGGAGATCAGACTAGGATGATGGGTCATGTTTTCCCTTCCTCTGGTCTCCCTGCTCCCACAATCAACAAGCAGTCAGATTGAAGACACTGTGCAAGGGCTGACCCCAAACCCTAGTAGGCGAGTGCTCATGGTCAGGGGGTTAGTTGGGGAAGGGGTTGTGTTTCAGCAAGGCAAGGGACAATTCCAGTGTAAGTGCTTGGTGGGATAAGAACCTGGGGCAAAGGCGCATTCCCCAACCTATCCTGGGGACGCAGAGAGGGGCACGGAAGGTGTGCAGGAGGTGACCAACTGAAACCTGAGGGGGAACTAAGGGCCATCGGGTGAGGGTGGTGAGAAGGAAAGGGTGCATGAAAGACTCAGAGGTGGGGATGGGGTGCACTCAGAGGGACTGGCACTGGGGATTTCCCATGAGAGATGAGACTGGGATGGAAGTCTGTCTACAGGCCTCACGGCTGGGTGGAGGGTTTGTACATTATCCTTTGCATGTGGGAGCAACTAAAGGCTTAGGTGTATGCCTCGAGCTCTGCTTTGAGGAGAGGGACTGGAGAGGAGTGAGTTCACAGGCGGTAGGTGGTTCTGAGGTTTCTAGGTGAATCCTAGCTTGGGTCAGGGAAGGGGACAGTGGTGTGGAAAGAGTAGACAATGTCAGAGTTGTTGAGGAGGCAACTTGACAAGGTCCGTGACTGGATGGGCGAGGGTAGCAGGATGGGTAAAGGTCAAGGGATAGGCTTTATTTAGGTCGGAGTGGCCCTGGACCAGGTATTAGGAAGGTCCAGTTCCCTGGGGCTCTGGGTGCCTCACCTGCCCCAGGCCCTAGCCTGTACCTTGCTGGTTTCTCTGTGGTGTAAGAATCCCCTCCAGAGGCCCAGCCACAGCCCTTCGCTCCAGCCTCCTCTGTCCATCACTCTCAGGCCCAACTTGCTCCTGCTTTGGGCCAACTTATCTCTGGCCCTGGACCTTACCCCCCACATCCTTGCCACTTCCAGGGTCCTCTCACACCTGGCTCTAGCAGCACTGAGGTCTGCTGGCTTTTCCAGCTCTCCCTTTCTCCATTTCCACTTGTCCCTGGGGAAGCTTCCGTACCAGCAGCCACTGCTTCCTCACCACTACTCACTCATGAAGCAGGAGGAGCTCTGAGTTATGAGGACAGGAACCTAGGTTTCCAGGCCCTTACCCTTGACCAGGCGGCTACCAAGCAGTTTTAGGTGGTGGTTCAGACTTACCACCTAACTTTGCTGCTGCCCCACCCCACGTGAGCACATCAAAGATTCCAAATTCCCAAGTTTCTCATTTTCCTAGTATTCCATCCTTGCTGAGGCTCTCCTGGGACCTCTCCTCTATTTCCAGTGCCATTTCTGGGGAGGTTTGAGCTTGTCCTGGCTGGGGGAGGGTTGGCAGGACTGAGGCCTGAAGCAGGCACTGTGTGTCTTGCAAGTAACCAGTCCTCCAAGGGACAGAAGAGCTGCTCTCTCAATGTGTGTTAGAGACATCTATAACACAGTTCTTTCCTGCGCCTAATATCCCCCACCCCCAGGCCATCAGGATGCTTGAAATTCTTCCATTAGACCAGCCTCTTAGGGCCTGACTGTCCACAGAAGGTGGCTGTAAAGTACATCTAGGGCAGCAGTCACTAGGCTGGGCTCTTTGGGTTTCACAAGGTGGCAGTGGGGGTGTGGGTGGGTGGGTGGGAGGCGATGGGGGCTGCCATAGGCTGGAGAGTTTTGCCTAGAGAGGGTGGGCACTTGAAGGCCCTCATAGCTAGCCTACAGAAAGGGTCTCTGGGAGCACTAGGGAGGTACACTGAAGCAAGGAGGGTGTGGGCAGTGGAGCAGGGCACCACCCAGGGCCTGGCATACCCCAAGTTGCTCAACAGACATATTAGGGGTGAGGGTAAGCATAGGAGGAACAAGCTGTGATGGGGAGGCCTCCGAAAGCTTGCCCTCTGCCCACCCTGCGGCAGACTGCCTTTCCCATCTCTGCATACAGGACATTTCAGACCTACCAGACACTTGATTTAAAGTTGGGTCGGGGTGCTCCTAGCCCAGGGTGCCAATCACATTTCACTAGGGAGGGCAAATGGCCAGGCCACCCTGCTAGGCCTGAACTTCCTTGCTCATCCCTGCTTCTGGCCAGCTCTGGGCGGGGGCTCCTTTCTTTTCCCTTCCACCCACCCTGTTCTGGGGACTGTAGACAGGGCTGAGCTGGAAGGGCCCTTAGAGATCCACCTGAACAAGAGGTCAGCGAGTGACATAGCCTGGACTGGAGCCCAGGGTCCAGGAGGGACGGGCCACGTTCTACTCCCTGTTTTGTTGTTAGTTGAGCAAGGTTCCCTACACACTTCTCCTCCCTCCATCTAGTCAACGAAATGATTGAGTCCCTTATTTGTGTCACAAGACAGTAAACAAATCACCCATGCTCTGCCGTGTGGAGCCGGGCAACCTGGTGCGATGTTTCACAATCAAATATGGTGCTTTATTTCTGTTTTCCGACTGCCGCCAAGTCCTCTCGATGGTCATTTGTTCTGAAGCTCAGCTTCCTCTCCAAGATGCCTGCTGCTAATCCTCTTTCCATAACCGTGTCTGGGACTCATCTTCCTGGGACAACAACACCAGCCAAATCATGGACCACAGTCCATAAATAAAATCACACATCTGGCCATTTTTCCTTCCAAGTAAAATGAACAACCAAGTGCACTGTTCGAAGTTCTGCTCACTGGGAGGGTTTCCCTTCATTACTGACCTTCCAGGTAGCCCCAGACAGGGGCTGCTCTCCACGTTCAATTGGTGCCTGCAGGTCACACAAAACCATCTATAAACCAAGCATGAGTTTTCTCTTCCTCGGTCAACTGATTGTAGGGAATTCCCCCCATGAGCCCACAGGTGCAGGTTTTTGTTGTTGTGAAGTGCTGTCCAGTCGATTCTGACCCATAGCTATTCTGTATAGGGGTTTCCAAGGAACAGCTATTGAACTTGAACTGCCGACCTTGCAGTTCAAATGGCTTTGCAGTTGGCTCATTAACCCACAGCACCACACCAGGGCTCCATAGGTGCAGGTAGGGAGACGGAATTTAATGTGACAGGAGTGGGGACCATGGACCTTGGGGCTATTTCCCCCAGTAACTAGTGCTTTCAGGGCCTACTTCAGCCCCATCTCATAGACTAACGGCTTCTTCCATTGAATGATGCAGTGTGGGCCAGGGTGCACCAAGCTGCTTCTTAGATGCTGTTGTTGTTAAGTGTCATTGAGTCAGTTCTGACCCATAGTGACCCTGTACACGATTTCCAAGGAGCAGCTGGTAAGCTTGAACCGCTGACCTTGTGGTTCAAATCGACTTTACAGTCCAGTACATTAACCCACAGTGCTATACCAGGACTCCTACCAGATGCTGCCATTATTGTTGTCGTTGTTAAGTGCCGTCGAGTCAATTCTGACCCATAGCAACCCTGTATAAGGTTTCTGAGGAGTGGCTGGTGAGTTTGAACCAACCTTGCAATTCAAACCGACTTTGCAGTCTAGTGCATTAACCTGCAGCGCCACACCCGGAAACAGAAATGCCAGTGCTCAAAGGTACATACTGACTATTTGGGGGCTGCTCCTCAAGGCAAAGCAGGGGGCAGCCCCTGCCCAGCCTACCATCTTCCTACCTTCACCTCTCCCATCCTAGCCTGGGCTGACCTTTCTGGAATCCCCCTTCACTGCTGCCTGCCCCAGCACCTCATCATTCACCACATCCTGTGGATTCACATTGCAAACATCTCTCTCTTCCACGGCACCACCCTGACCCAGTGACTGCCCTCTCCCACTCATCTCCCATAATCCATTCTCCACAGAGTGATGTAGCGAAGTGCTTTGGTAATGCCGTTGCCCTGGTTAATTCTCTCTGGTGACTGTCTCCCCAGGGTCCAGACCCTCGCGAGCTCCCCTCACTCACTGTGACCCAGTCCCACCTTGCTCCCTCCAACATCTTGGCACCTGTTGTTCCTTCTGTTTATGGTGCTCTTCCCGCACCTCTCTGCTGCTTGCTTCTCTGCAGATGGCTTCCTCCTCTGAGAAGCCGTCCCTCTGACATGGTCCACCACCCAGTTCTTTTCTTTAGAAGCACTTCTCCAGGCGACAGCTGCACTTAGATTTGTGCCTTTGTGTATCTCCCCTTTTCGAGGACGGAGACTTAGCCCACTTTTACTCAACACTTTGTCCCCAGCATGTAGCACAGTGTCAGCCCCATCAGAGCCTCCCAATACATATTTGGTGACGGATCAAATAAATGCCAGAACTCATTCTGTGTCTTTGGCATCCCTACCCAGTCTCCCCTTGCCTCTGACTCACACAGTCAGTGGAGTCTCAGGCACCAACAGGTGGTGTCTAGGAGGCTCCTTTCCTGTCCATGTGACCCTGTGGCATCATCCCTGCCTCTTTTCTTAAAAACTTTATAATGTGAATTGAGTGAAGGTTTACAGACAAGATCATCAATTTAACATTCAACAACAATATCAATTACAAGCCCCTCGGCGAAACAACAGTCATCCACTTCCTCCCTGTGGCTCCTATTCCCATTCTACCCACTTTCCCATCCCGCCTCACTTTGTCCTTAGGTACATGCTTCTCCTTTGATTTTCAATGATTAACCTTTCCATCATTCATAGTGAGTGAACATACCTTACTAGTGTTGCTGTTCCCCCTATATACCTATCTACCACTTGGCTGAAAGTTGTTTCCTCTATATATCTATCTATTGCTTGACTGAAAGAGGGGGTGTTTCTTTCCAGACCTGAAGGGTGGTCGAGGGCCACAGTCTCAGGTTGCTCCAGTAAGCCCGGACTTTTTAAAAAAAAATAATTTTGGGTTTGTTTCATACATTCTGCAACTCCATCCAGGACTTTCTAATGTGCTCCCTTTCAGAGCAGTTGGTAGTAGTAGTTGGGCACTGTCTAGTACTTCTGGTCTCAGAGGCATGGAGACTGATGTTCACCTGTTGCATTAGTCCACTGGACTAATTGGTTCCAAGCATCTTCACTTCTCATCACTCTTCTTTCTTCTGCACACGGAGAGACGAATAGCTGCATCTTAGATGGTTGCTCATGAGTTTTTAATATCCCAGACGCCGCTCATCAAAGTAAGATGAGTGGTGTCTGGGATATAAATGAACATTATCTTTGTGGACTATGTTATGCCAATTGACAATGGTGTCCCCTGAGACTATGGTCCTGAGTCCCCAGGCTCTGCTACTCATTGCCTTAAGATTTTTGATAATATCTAGTAAGTTTTCATCATGCCCGCTGTATGCACCACCGCATTCATAATTGTATTTGCATGAAAGTTAGATACTCATGTATCAATATCCTCTTTCACACTTTTGTATATTCTGTGAGACATATAAATATATACATATATAGACACACACATCCTACTCTTCCTCCTATAACCATTCAGCATGTGTGTCTATCTATGTATCTACCCATAAACTGTTGTTCCAACATTGTATATATATATCACTATTTATCTCTGTCCCCTTTAGTCCTTGTATACCCTGTGTCTTCACCATATTTCTGCCAGCCTCCCTCTTCTTGTATATTGCTCTTCCCATCCCTGCCTCTTGGGGCCACCTGAAGAGCATGAGTGTGAAGTGTCTGCACTGTGATGGTTAAGCCAACACAGGTGTATGAGGAGGGTGCAGAAGAGTGTTCACACTCTTCTCTGAGGCCCCCATCATGAGTATGCACGGGGGCCCTGGGCAGATCAGCAGCCAGTGTCCATGGCAGCCACCGGTGATCATGCCTCTAGGAAGGGATGACTGAGTGCTTGAAACGGGGAGGGGAGTGTTGTGCGCTATCTGTCTCTGTCTCTCTTGAGTTACAGGGGCAGGGAGGCATGTTCTAATTAGTAGGCCTTATTAGATGGATGCTCTGGAAGCAGCGGGTGTGAGATGCCATCCAGAGACCTGGGCTTTGAGGGACCCTGGGTGTCCTGGAGACCTGGGGTGGGCAGAGTCCCACAGATATGGGTGCAGCCTTCCATTCCAGTGTTGCTGTAAACCTGTTTTCTGCGTTTGGGCTAGCAGGCCAGGCAGGTTTTCCAAAGGAAGGTATGGAGCGCTCCCAACCTTCTCTGTGGTTGACATGTCCCCTGCTCTGACTCTCCTCTGAGCCACTCATAGCTTCCTCGGATGGTGATGTGTTCTGGGCCCTCGGAAAATCCAACTCACTTCTCCCAAGAAAGCCCAGAGTGGAGTAGCTCCCCCAGAGGTGCATCCTGGCCAGCAAGCCTGACCCCCAACCCCACCTGAAAACTTCTAGCCCAGACCTCTGAATCTTAGTTTAGTTCTCCATTGAGTTGCTAACTGGAGAAGGAGGGGCCTGAGAAAGTCTGTATCCATGGCCCCCTTTCCTCAGCCTTCACCTTTCTCCAGTGAACCCAGGAATCTGAGAGGACCAGTCCTTGAGGAAGCCACACACTGCAAAATGGGGAGGTGGGAAAGCGAAAATCTCTTTGCCCGTCAGATGGACTCGCAAGCCATACATTTGGAGTGTGTCCCTCAAATCAGAAGAGAGATAAGAGGGCCTGCCCAGGGTTTCACAGTAGCCAGCAGAGGAGCCAGGATAGGAACCCAATTCCCCTGACTGTCAGTTCTTTTTGCAATGTGGACTTGAGGGCTGGCAAAGACTTCGGATGTGGGCATAGCTGGGCCTGAGGCCAAGCTCTGGTGATGTGGCCTTGGACAAGCACCTTAAACTCAACAAGCCTCAGTTTTCTCATCTGTAAAGTAGGGATATGATTTCTTAGGGTGATGGTAATGTTTCAATAACAATAGAAACAAAAAGTATTCATTTAACACAATGTTTTACACAAGGTCCACCAAATACTGACCATCATATTATAAGTGATGAGCAAGCTGCATGTGGATAAATTGACATTGGGGAGAGGGCCACAGTGGCCACACCTTCCAATCTTGAGTTAAGAGTCATGACCCAATATGGTTATGGGGACAGTTGCTCAGAATAATTGAATTTGGGAGTGTCCATATCAGGACCTGTGGGTACCATAGATACCTGTACAACAAGAAGGGGCCATGAGACTAGAAGGAGGGAGGGGTGAATCTACTCACTCTGTGACTGGGAGGAGGGCGGATATCTCCTGAGCGGAGCAGGCAGCATGCAAGCTGTATCTTGAAGGATACGTAGAAGTCCCCAGGCAGAGAAATGAATGAAGAGAACAGCACCCACAAAGGCACAGAGGCAGAGAAGAACATCTCCAAGGCCTTGAGGATGGCTAGAATGTGTTGGGGGCAGGGACAGGTGGCGAGAGATGAGGTGTCCTCTCTCCCAGGGTATTGTGATCACAGTGAAGCCAGGACCACCACTCCTTGTGAGGGCAAAACTTTACAGCTCACATGAACTTTTGTTCCCATTTCACAGATGAGGAAATGGAGGTCTGCAGAGGGGGCAGACCCCAGAGACTCATACAGGGATGGATTAACCAATAAGCAAGGTAAGCACAGGCTTACTTGTATTTACTAATCTGTAGTGAATAGTTTCACAGTTTTCACTACATCTGGTGTGGTGCTGTGGGTTAATGTGCTGGATTGCAAGGTTGGTTTGAACCACAAACTGCTCCTCAGAAGCCCTATACAAGGTCACTATGAGTTGAAACCAACTGACTCAATGGTACATAACAACAACAATCTGTAATGGACTTCTAGTGTGGTGTTATAGGATTTGGAACTAGAAAACCAAAAGGGAAGAACACGGTCAGCATTTCTCAAGCTGGGGGAACTGAAGAAAAAATTCAAGCCTCGACTTTCATTATTGAAAGATTCTGTGGGAAAATTATTGAATGATGCACAATGCACCAAGAGAAGATGGAAGGAATACACAAAATAATTGTATCAAAAGGAAATGGTTAATGTTCAACCATTTCAAGAGATACCATATGAACAAAAGCCAATGATACTCAGGGAGGAAGTCCAAAGTGCATTGAAAGAATTGGCAAAGAACAAGACACCAGGAA
>NW_006408556.1:1980430-2023543 GCF_000296735.1 Chrysochloris asiatica
TGAGTCGGTTCTGACTCGATGGCATCTGACAACAACAACAACAACATAAGATCGGCACTGGATTGCAACTCACAAGGTCAGCAATTCAAACCCACCAGTTGCTCCTTGAAAACCCTATACAGGGTCACTATGAGTCAGACCTGACTTGACGGCACTTAACAGCAACAATCTGTATTGGGAGTCCTGGTGTGTAGTGCTGTAGGATAAGCATTGGACTGCTACCCACAAGGTCGGTGGTTCAAACCCACCAACTCCTCCTCGGAAACCCTCTACAAGGTTGCTACGAGTTGGAAGCACTTCACAACTGGAATGCACAATTTCACGTGGGTTTTGTCACATCTGTGGTGAAAACCACATGAAACCATTCACTACAGGTTAGCAGGTAAGCCCATGCTTACCTTGCTTACTAGGTACTTCGTCCCTGTCAGAGATTGCATATTTACAAAGAGACTTTGATTCTGTAAGAAGGTGATATGGAGCCGGGAGAGAAAGAGATGCCAGCCAGACCTAAAAGCAGAATCTTGATGTGGTGAAAAGTGTGAAACTCTTCACTTTCCTTATTGTTAGGTGCCGTTGAGTCAGCTCTGACTCATGCACAACCGAACAAAACACTGCCTGATCCTGAGCCATCCTTACAATTGTTATTATGCTTGAATTCATTGAGTCTGCCATGCACCAATCCATCTCATTGGGGGTCTTCCTCTTTTTTGCTTACTCTCCACTTTACCAAGCATGATGTCCTTCTCCAGGGACTGGTACTTCTTGATAACATGTCCAAAGTATGAGAGACACAGTCTCACCATCCTGCCTTCTGAGGAGCACTCTGGCTGCACTTCGTCCAACACTGTCTGGCAGTCCATATGCCTTCAGTATGATTCTCCAACACCACAACTCAAATGCATCAATTCTTCTACTGTCTTCCTTATTCATTGTCCAACTTTCGTATGCAAATGAGGTGACTGAAAATACCATGGCTTGGGTCAGACACAAACGGACGTCTTTGCTCCTGAACACTTTAAAAAGGTCTTGTGCAGCATATTTGTCTAATTTGATTTCTTGGCTGCTGCTTACACGAGTGTTGATTGTGGATCCAAGCAAAATGATGTCGTTGGCAACTTTAATCTTATCTCCATTTATCATGATGTTATTTATTGGTCCAGTTGTGAGGATTTTTGTTTTTTTTACATTGAGGTTTAAACCATGTAGTGTTTGAAAACTGTTTACTACTGATTAGTAAACAAGTATAAGTAAGCTTCTGTTTACCTTGCTTATTGGATAATCAACACTGGATCCACATCTGGTCCAGGGTAGAGCCCAGTGTGGACCCAGATGTGCTGGGCTCTGAGTTGGACTTGGGAAAGTGGTTGATGGGGACTGGGGGACTGGTACGCAGGAGGCAGTGGTCCTGGTCACAGGAGGGTGCAGGGCTGGGCTGTGAGAGTGATGGGCAGGGATGACAGCCTGGGGGGCAGCTGACATGTGTTATTTATGGCCATTTTTCTTCGAGTCCTTTAGGGCTGCTAAGGTAATTGAATAAGTGAGCGTGAGCAAACATGGATGATCATTTAATTGTGGCAGAAAATGAAGTTGGTTGCAGCTGGGGGCCGCCAACCCATTACTGCCAGACCTGGTTTCTGCTGAGCTGGGCATGTGGAGCTTCATTGGCCATCCATCCTCGCAGCCACTCCTGCCCCCACGCCATTCCCATGCCAACAGGTTCTGGGAGGTTGGTGGTCAGGGAGTTTGTTCTCAGAGTAGTCCACTCCCCATGTACCTGTGTCTGCCCCTGCTCCAGTAGAGGGCCTGGAAGGGTGGGTGATGCCTGGGGCATGGCAGCAAGTTGTTGTTGTTTTTAGGTGCCATCAAGTCGGTACCGACCCATAGTGACCTTATGCACAGCAGAATGAAACACTGCCTGATCCTGGGCCAACCTCACTATTGTTGCCACACTTGCGTCCATCGATGCTGCCATTTGGCCAATCCATCTCATTGGGGGTCTTCCTCTTTTTCTCTGACCCTCCACCTTACCAAACATGATATCCTCAAATCATGATGTTTGTAACAGCAACATCTGCATACACAGACAGCCCTTATTACACAAGCAGGCACTATTCTAAACACCAGTCTCTATCAACTCACTTAATCCTGCAATAACCCGATGAGGGAGGGAACCAAGGCACAGAGTGATGAAATGACTGGCACAGGTAACCACTGCTAAGAAGTTCCGAGCTGGAATTTGAACCCAGGTCTTTGGTTTTCATGCTGTTGTGTCTCTGGGAGTCTAGGAGTCTAGCCCTTGGGTTAGAGATGGGCAAGGGCAGAGTGGGAGACACCTAGCTCCTGACTCCTTGTACTGGATTGAGAGGCCCCTCTCAAGGGCCCCGCAGGGACACATGTCCTGACAGCACTGGGACCCCACAAGGCCCGGGAACCATGGATAGGGCTCCTGGGAGCTTCCTCTTTCTGCCTAGTTGTCCACCCACTGCCTGCTTCCCCAGGGCAAGGCTTAGGCAGAAGCCCTAACCTCAAATTCTGAGGCAGAGGAGGCCCCCTGCAGGTCAGGTTAGCTCTGCTCCTCTGGCTCCTTTTCCAGCCATCTGAAGAAGGGGATAAAATTAGGCCTGGAATGTTAGACTCAGGAGTGCTGGGAAGGGCAACCCTTGGCTGGTGATGAGGGGCCAAAGCAGGAGGGGGCCAGGATCCAGACTAAACTACAGATGACCTCAGGCAGGACCTAATCTATCAAATACAGAGACTTCAAAACATTCATTGGAAAACGTCCATTCTTTTTTAATTCCATTTTCCCATGAACGTTTTGAAGCCCTCTTGTATAGCATCATTTGAACTTCAGAGCAACAAAGAAAGATTTTGCATGCTTTCTCAGTAGGAGGCCTGAGTTGGATTCCTGGCCAGTGTACCTCACAGGCAGCCACCACCGGTCTGTTAGTGAGGGCTTTCATGGTGCTATGATGCTGAATAGGTTTCAGTGGAGCTTTCAGGCTAAGACAGGCTAGGGAGACAGGCCTGACTATGTGCTTCTGAAAACCCTATAGGTCACAATGGTCCAATTTACAACGGATCATGGCGATGACAAAGGACCAGGCAATGTTTTGCTTACCAGTGTGCATGGGGTCATCATGAACCGGGGGTGACTTGATAGCAGCTAATAACATGCCCCATGTGACATCTGAAACTCAAAATTAAGTGGATGTCCTCATTTTATTGTAACCTTGCCTGCAGCTGTGAGCCTCAGGTTTCTTATCTGTCCAGCAGGATGGACATGCTTCCCTGCCGTATTCTGCACCACCCTGAGGATCTGGAGAGACATACAGAACACCTCATTCCTGAGCACCTACTGTGTGCCCAGTACTGGGTTAGGGCTTGACATCTGTCATCCCAAATACACCTCACCCTACATAAATGCAAGAACATACCATGCTTGTAGATTGGAAGACTTAACATTATGAAAATGCCAACACTGCCCAAAGCAATCTATAAATAATAATATAATCCTGATGCAGATTCCATCATCATTCTTAAAGAGATGGAAAAACTAACCAACAACTTTATTTGGAAAGGAAAGAGACCATGAATAGGCACAACACTACTAAAAAAGAAGAACAAAGTAGAAGGTTTCACACTTCCTGATTTCAAAACCTACTACACAGCTATGGTAATTAAAACTGCCTGGTACTGGTATGATGGTATGGTATGATGGCAGATACATAGACCAATGGACCAGAACTGAGAACCCAGGACTAAATCCATTCATCTATGGGCAGCTAATCTTTGACAAACTCAATAAATGGGGGAAGAGATAGTCTCTTTTGTAAATTATGCTGGATATCCATTTGTAGAAAAATGAAACAGGACCCATATCACATAGAAGCCTCACAAGAAACTGATGGGATTGGTATTATATGATTAGCCCTTCATTCCACACAAATCCATGGAGCTGGGTATCCTGTTTCTTTGCTAGGGAGCTGACACTCTAGTGGGAAAAACAGACAGGAAGCAAAATAAATTAAGTAAAACAAGTCAGATGGAAGTAACTGCTGTTACTCTTGTTGGGTGACATTGAATCGAGTCCGACTCCTAGTGACCCTGTTTGACAGAGTAAAACTGCTCCCAAGACTACTAGACTGTAGTCTTTATGGAAACGGATCAGTAGGTCTTTGCTACCACTGGGTAAGTTTGAATTGTCAGTCTTTCCAGTTAAAAGCTGATTGCTTAACTGTCTCACCATCAAGACTCCTAAGGAAGTGCTAGGTAGAACACTAAAACAGGGAAGGAGCAGGGTGTATTGGGGAGCTTCTGTTTCAAGCAGGAGAACCAGGGGAGGCCTCAGTTAGAAGGTGGCATTTGAGCAGAGATTGTATAGTCTATACAGATATCAGGAAAGGGAATGCATGGGACAGGCAAAGACCCTGGGGCAGGAGTGAGGAGGTTGGTGTGTCTGGAGTAGAGGGAGCAAGGGAAGAATGGTGGGGACGGTGGCCAGAGGTGTGTGTGTGTGTGTGTGTGTGTGTGTGTGTGTGTGTGTCTTTGCTTTTCCTCTGAGTGGAATGTGATCCAATCCCAGAGCTCTGAGCAGAGGGAAGATATGATCTGACTTAGGTTTTAACAAGATTTCTCTGGTTGCTGGGTGGAAAACTAACTGTTGGTGCCATAATTTTGTAGAACCCAGTGCAAAATGAAATGTGGGGTCCCTTATTTTAAAAGTTTGAAGAATTTCAAGATGGTGATGGTAGAGCATGAAACCAAGTACAAGACTATTCTAAATGTGAGTCCATGGGAGAAGACACAGGTTGTTCACCTGTGAAGGCAGTCCTAGGGTCAAGGATGGGAGCAGAGAGACCACGAGGACACTATTGCAGTTGTCAGGCTGAGATGACCAATGAGAAATGGTCTACTACCCACTACTTTATAGGGAGAAGCTAAGTCTTAGGTGTGCTCGCCCTTATTGCTGAATTTCCAGAGCATGGTGGGTGCACAGTTGCCTTTACTATCCATCCCACATGGAGTTCTGATGCAGTTATCTGTATATTTCCCTTCTCTTCCTTCCAACCTGCCCTCTTCACCCAGCTGGCTGTGAGCTTTTTAAGGGTAGAGTATCATGTTTCTTTATCTTTTATTCATTCTCCTATTTGCCCATTTATCCATCCATCCACCAGCCTTTGTGCTGAGTCTCATAGAATTTATTACAAAAAGTAATTAAACGTGGTGGGCTGAACACTGTACCCAAGACAGCCAAGTGACAGCAAAGGGAAAAGGAGTATGCCCACATGGACAAGAAAACGAGCAGTTGACATAACTTGGGGAGATGAAAAGAGATGGATGAGCAGTAATGAACTAACCTGCAGCTTTCTCCGCTCTGGGGAGGGCCTGCAATCAGGGAATCTAACAAGAGACAAGAGGATGACATGGGCCCTAAGAAGCAGGAATGCAGTGCTGGAGAGAGCTGAAGGGAGTTCCCTGGAGGATGGTGAGGAGAAGTTCCAGGACCTCAAGGCTCAGTAGGCCTGGGAGGCCTGCAGGGAGGACATTGCCAAGATAATATTGGACTGGTCATATTCCCAGAAGGTGTGACTGCCTTGAGAGGAGGTTTAAAGTCTAGTCAGAGAATTTGGGGATAAGTAGATGGTAGGTACATAGGAATCTCAGATAACAAATAATAACTAAAATTAATGAAACTTCAGGAAACAAAAAGTTTTAGAGGAGAGGAAATGTAATCCTAGTAGACTATATGATTCAATATCAGCATCCCATGCTTACAATAATAACAGGGAGATGAGCCTGGTGGTACAGCAGTTAAGCATTCCCCCAAAAGGTTGGTGGTTTGAGTCCACCAACTGCTCCACAGGAGAAAGATGAAGCAGTTGCTTCCGTAGAGATTTGCAGCCTCAAGGACAGTTCTGCTCTGTCCTATAGGATCCCCTGAGTTGGAATTAACTCAACAGCAATGGGATACTGATTTAATAAAATTTTGTGATAAAAGTATATAGGGAACGGAAGTGGAGTGGTGAGGTAGAAGTTAAATGCTAAACGTCTATAGGAAAAGATCAATAGCTAAAACCTAAAGTGGAATTTTTAGTGCTTGTGGTGCTATAGGATTAGCACTGAATTGCTAACGGCAAGGTTGGTGCTTGAAACCCACCAGCTACCCCTTGGAAGTCCTATACAGGGTCGCTATGAGTTAGAATTGACTCAACGGCCCTTACCAACAGTAACAGCAGATGCATGTTACATAGATATGAGATAGCGGGCAAAAAAACCCACCTGCAGAGGTGAGAGTAAGCCTGTGGATGGGACAGGGACCGTTGTGAGCTTTCAAATTCTGTCTATGCTCTTTGATAAAAATCAAACTTACTTAAAAAGCAAAGGGAAGGGGCAAAAAAAAAAAAGAGTGTATAGAGGAAGATAGAGTCCTCACTGAATAGTTTTCATCTTGTCTAGATGGGTCTGGGAAAAGGGATGGGGATAAGATTCTTATGATTCAATAGTGAGATATTATTTTATGACTGATTGCGACTGTCACAATGGTAAAGATAGAAGTTTTGTAACAACAACGGGGGAGTAGTTAATCTTACAGTCCAGAAACAGAGGTCCCTAGGACCATCAAGGGAGAAGAGCACAAGTGAAATGCAGGACCCTATTCAGAGAAGCAGCCACACTAGAGATGGAGGCAGAGATGGGGATATGGAGAGAGGGAGCAGCTGAAGACTCTAGATTCATGGGAAGAGAGGGACTGAGAGCTGGCGGTCAGGAGGCAGGCTTGCAGAATGTGCCCTTTGGTGGTTTAAATTATTATATATGCCTGAGTGTTAATAAAAAAATTAAAAAAAAAAAACTAAAATGAATAGAGAGAAATACTGTTGACTTATGGTACATGTTGCTGTTGTTAAGTGCCGTAGAGTCGATTCTGACCCATAGTGACCCTGTATAGGGTTTCTGAGGAGCAGCTGGTGAGCTTAAACCACCAACCTTGCAGTTCAAATGGCTTTGCAGTCTGGCGCATTAACCCACAGTGCCACAGGGGATTATAATCATTGCAATGAAGCAAAGTATATGATTTGTTGAATATAAAACTGATGATCTGCCCTGTAAACTTTCATTCAATTCACAATAAAAACTTAAAAAGAAGAAAGAAAGAAAGGGGAAGGAAAGGAAAGGCCCCCAAACACATCAGCCAATGCACGTTCGTTCATCCTACTGAAGCCCACAAAGAACCAACCTCGATGCAGGTAGGACAGTGTGGATGGAACAGTGCAGGTGGACAGAACTAAGTACCTGAGGGAGCAAGCACTGCGGGAAGTCAGAGGCAGATATTAAAGTGAAGATACAATCCTCACTCATGTCTTAATTGCGGGGTTCTCCAGTATCCCAACAGTACTTCAGTAACTTCCTGCAGCCACTCCATAAATATTCACACTGGCAGGTTAGACCTGCTTAAATCAGAAAGCAACTCCTGGGTGGGATGTAGCTCAACCACAGAGCTGTTGGGAGGGGACAGTACAGACCACTCCTCTCTCTTCTTTCATGGGTCATTTGGGCCCAGAGTCTTAAGTTTCCTGGACTCCTTGTCACACAAAGTCTCTCATATACATGTGCATGCATGAGTGCATGTTTACACATAGGTGGGGGCACATGCATATGTGAACAGGTGTCTGTGGGTGTGAGTCTGTCTTGACCAGTTTCAGCCCTGCACATAGGAAGCGGAAGACTCAGAGTTTCCTTTCCCAGGAGGTGTCTTCAGAGCTGGCCTTTAACCAAAACTGTGAGGTCAGCAAAGTTAATCCTGGTGCCCCGCTCTTTTCCCCATGCCTCCTCACATTTTTCTTCACCAGAATGAAGTGATAAGTCTTTTAAAAAGTGATAGGTCTGCATTTTTTAAAAAAAGGACAAAGTGTTAAGCTAAAGAAATTAATCTTTGATGGTGGAGTTTCAAGTCTCTTCCTCTAAGGAGAAGTGTCATTTGTTTGTTTTGGCTTTGGTTTGGTTTGGGCAGGGAGCCTTCCCAGTGTCCCTGCAGCCTCAGGCTCCCTCCTGAGGTCATGCTCTCCATCAACTGCCAGAAGCATTTCCTGGGAGGGGAGTGAGGAACATCAGCTTCCTCTGGCTCCAAAGTGAGCCACCTGCTCAGCCTTTAGCTTGCCCCTTTCCCTCCTGCCCTGCCACACCCCTATCCAAAAGGAGGTGGGGGCATTGAGGGACCAGGAGTGACCCACTCCATGTCCCGAAAGGCTGGGGGCTGGCCCAAGCCTTTGAAAGGTGGGGGACCCAGCTATATCTGAGTCTGATTTGACAGCTGTGAAAAAATGTCAGCTGCTACCATCAGACGTCAGCAGTAATATCCCTCATTCTACGTCCTCCTCTGAATCCAGCTTGAACCTCTGGCAGTTCTCTGTCAATGTACTGTTGCAGCCGTTTTTTAAATATCTTTGTTGTTGTTGTTGTTAAGTGCCATCAAGTCGGTTCTGACCCATAGCGACCCTGTACAGGGTTTCCGAGGCTGTAAATCTTTACAGGAGCAGAACGCCTCATCTTTCTCCTGCGGAGCAGCTGGTAGTTTCGAACTGCTGACCTTGAGGTTCACAGCCCGATTCATAACCACTATGCTACCAGAGCTCCTTGCAAAATTTTATTTGCATGCATTATTAATGATATTGTATGATGATTTCCAAATTCCATTGGGTCACCTCTCTTAGGAGTGGGCACAAATATGGATCTCTTTCAATCAGTTGGCCAGGGAACTGTCTTCCAAATTGCTTGGCATAGATGAGTGAGTGCCTCCAGTGCTGCATCAGTTTGTTGAAAGATTTCAATTTGTATTCCATCAATTCCCAGAGACTTGTTCTTTGCCAATGCTGTTAGTGTACCTTGGACTTCTTCCTTCAATATTATTGAATCTTGATCATATACTACCTCTTGAAGTGGTTGAACCTCCACAATTTCTTTTTGGTACAGTGACTCCGTATATTCCTGCCATTTTCTTTTGATGCTTTCTGAATCATTCAGTGTTTTGCCCATAGAATCCTTCAATATTGCAGATCAAGGTTTGAGTGTTTTCTTCAGTTCCCTCAGCTTGAGAAATGCTGAACGTATTCTTCCCTTTTGGTTTTCTAACTCCAGGTCTTTACACATTTCATAATATTTGACTTTATTTTCTATTTTAAACAACATAAAAGATGATTATATGCATACAGTTTCATAGTCATAATAATATAGATACTGACAATATGCCATGCAGGCTCCTGATGGGGCATGGTAGGATTAGCACTGGGCTTCGAACCACAAGGTTGGCAACTCAAACCTACCAGCTTCTCCTTGGAAACCCTCTACAGGGTTGCTGTGAGTCAGAACCAACTCTGTGACACTTAACAACAACAACTGTATACTAGGCACAGTGCATGTATCATTGAATCCTTTCAACAACTGTGAGGCTGATACTTTTGTTATCCTCATTCATGATACAGATGAGAAACTAGAGGCCCACAGGAAGTGTGTCACCCAAGGTCACACAGCCAGGAAATGGCAGAGGCTGGGATTCAAACCCAGAGCACTGGCCCTAGTGACTTTCACTGCTATCCCTCACCCCCAGGCCCCTGCGGTAGCTCAGCTCCCCTCTCTGGCTTGTTCTTACTTTCCCACCCAACTCCCAGGTCTCACACAAACTCGTACCTTCTCTCTGAGACTACAGCCAGAACAACCCAACACTCCTCTTCCTGGGAGTCCTCAGGGACAGCCAAGGGGAGGGGAGGGAGCCTCTTCCTCAGGTTTCTGTTAACATTTGTCATTTGTCAAGGGACCTGACCACTTGAGAAACAAAATAAACAGTAATTCACAACCATCTAGGAGAAGAAGGGAGGAGAGGGGTGGGAACAGGTGGGAAGGGTCTGTTGGTACTGTTCCCCTCCCCTCCAGATCTGAGGGTGTCTGTTAAGGACGTGCTGCCCCACTGGGTGCCTGACAGGCCTGAGGAGTCAGCATTTGGGAGACCACTCACCCTGGTCTCACACTGACCACTTCCTTTGAGCCTGTGCCTGGCATACCTCAGACTTTGTGGAGGTCTCAGAGACCCTGAGAGGGCAGGGCTAGGGTACAGACTTCACTGTCCCACAAACAGCCAGGAGCAGGGAAGGGGGTTGGAGAGAGTTTCCGGTTCCTCTCTGTCTTTCCATGGAGTGTGGTCACATGCAGGGTGAGAAGTGGGGTGGGTCAGGGGTGCGTGGGAATGTTGGGGAGCAGAAGCCGCTCCCTTCCTTTAATGACCCCTAGCCACACTCCTTGGCCACATGCCTCCAGTCATGCTCTGGGCCCTCACCCCCGGCAGCCACCTCAACAAGCTCATTACATTTTTCATCTAACTATTGAGCCTAGGCAAACAGCTCCCCCACTTAGAGGCCTTCAGGAGAATTTCATAAGTCGGAAATTCGGCTAAGCTTCAATCAAAAGCATGTCTAGAATCTTGCCATCTCAGTGTAGGGCAAGACCTTAGAACACATCTAGTGCTATACATCCATTCAAAGCTATCATCCCTGCTGAGTGGCCGGGCAGCTTTTGCTTACATACTCCCAGTGATGGGGGACTCATTACTTTCTGAGGCAGATCAAGGTTCAAAATGCTGAAGGCCTTCTTCCTTCCATAGAGCTGAGGGTTCAGCACCATCCTATTGAAGGTGTGGGGGTGGGCCTTCAGAACCAGCTGAATTCTCCTCTTTATAATGTTTGGAGCAAATTTACTGCTGAACCTTCTCCCAGGCATCTTGCTTCCACTCTCATTGGAGGTCAGTCCTATCAGCTTCTCGGGGAGAGTGGAGAGAGTTCTTGGCAAAACCTGACCCGTATCCCCTGAACTTTGAGGGAGAGAAACATGTCTCAGGGGCTAAGACCAGACTCTTGCTGGAACATGTTTAAAGGAAGTGGCAGGTTGGGAGTACCCTGGCAGCAGGGAAGGCTAGATGGGTCATGGGCTTATTTCTCACAGCCTGGTGGGCATGACCTGACAGTACTAGGTGTCAGACCAGCCAGTCCCTACTCCCCTTCTCAGCCTGGAAGCTGCACCTTTATTGATGCAACCATCACCAGATCCCCATTGCTGTCTATAGAAGTGACCCCGTGGGCTCCCACGGCCATGCTGTGACTCAGTACGGACCCCTCCTCACTGCCAACATCTGTGCAGCCAGCTCTGTGGCCTGAGGGAAGCCATTATGTTCCTTCCTGTCTGAGTTACCACTCAGCCTCCATCCCCCTGGGAGGAAGCAGGGCCCAAATAAATAAATAAAATGAAATAGACATGTTTGTCCCTGTTAAGTTTCATCTCGTTAGATCCACCCCATTGCTCCGGCCTGTCAACTTCTCTTTAGATCCCAGCTCTGTCATCTGGTGTGTTTGCCATCATCCTCCCCTAGCTGTGTGACATCTGCAAATTTGATAAAGTACATGGAGCATGTTGTCTCAGAGGTAGCCCCTCCCCACACCAAGCGGCTGGAGCATGTACATGTGCACATCCCCACACTCCCCCCTCTCTATCCTGGGCATACCACCCTCTCCAACTACCTTCCTCATCTGGGTAGGGACCCTGGACACCTGGTGCTCAGCAGATGTGTCTCTGTGGGTGCTGAGGTGCTCTGGGGACATCGACACCTCTCCTCCACTGGCTGCTATTTGAACAGCCTCTCACCTGGCCATGCTTGCCTGCCTCTTGCATCAAGCTTGGGGAAGATTGACCAGCCAGCAAGGGCCCCTGGTCTCCTGGGTCTGCTGCGTGGCCTTCCCTCTATTGCAAATATATGCGGTGCAGTGCCTTGATCCACACCCTCGCCCTCCTCTTGGTTGTGCCTGTGGCTGCTGGTGTGGGACCAGCTCAACTGTGGAGTGAGGACTCCATGTCTGTACACCTGCTATGTGTCGTTTCTCTGACCCTTCTCTTTAGGGAACCCATGCCTTTCAGTCATTGGATAGCAGGGGCAATCTGCTCAGAATTATCCAGCTTGGTGCCTCACTATGGAGCTAGATACTGCCTGATCTCCGCAATAAGGCTTAGCAGAACAAAATGACCAAGGGCCTGGGGGAACCTTTCAGAGTCTTTTAGTCCACGGGATGCTGGTGTGTAGAGGGTTCAGGCATATTGCTGTTGTAGTACCAGTGGTTTCTTCTCAGGGAAGATGGTAATAGCTAGTTGACTGTATCAGTTAGCTTGGGCAAACTGATGCTGCAGTAACAAACAGCCCTGGCTTCTCTGTGGTTTATACAAATACTAGTACAGATTCTGCTCCATATCTTCCTCACTCTGGGACCCAGGCTGAGAGGCTGCCTCACTTGCAACATCCCTGGTTGTCATGGCAGTGCCATGGTTCTCTTGCATTCACATTTAATGGACTAAAGAAAGTCGTAATCAAGCTGACTCATTCCCTAACTCATGGTGATCCCCTGCACTTTGGACCATTACACTACCCAAGGATGAATCACCGTTGTGATTCACAGGGTTTTCATGAGCTGATTTCTAGGTGTAGAGCACCAAACCTTTCTTCTTAGTCCATTTTGTCTGGAAACTTTGCTGAAACCTGTTCAGCATCGTAGCCGCATGCAAGCCTTCACTGACAGATGAATGTTGGCTGCACTGGCCGGGAATCTAGTCCAGGCTCCTACATGGAAGGCAAGAATTCTACCACCAAATGCCCACTGCCTTTTCAAAGAGAGTCCTCTGGAGGACTTCAAAGACTGAGGTCTTGTGTATTGAAGGAGGAGATCAGGAATTTTGGCAAATGGCTTCAGTGACTACCATATTCTCCTTCACAAGCTCAGAGTCACCAAGTGCCCATGATACCACTCAGATGCTTGTTCTCCCAGTGCAGTGAGAGATGTTCCTCCACAGTTCAACCCAGAAGTGTGTCCTTGACTCTCCCCTTCTTCACTCTGTAGTGACTGCCCACCTGCTGTTCCCCATTCCAACTAGGAGATTCTGAGCAGGCCCTCCCTTCACAGAATGCCATGTGGGAGGCATGGGTTCAGTTCTGACTGGCCACAGTGCTCGCTCCCCAGGGAGAGACCTCGAGGTAGCCCTTGAACCAAAACTGGGCTGGTTGAGCCCTTCCCTTCTCACTGTCTTTTTGAATGTGTTCTCAGAATGATGGCAGCCATGTGGCAGGGTTCTCTGAGAGTATATGGTCCTCAGCTGCCCCCACCCTGGATTACCTGCTCTGAGGCCCACCTATGCCTGCCTGTTGGTAGATTGGTTTTATGCGAGTCAATCAATTCACTTCGTGCTTAAGTTTGTTTGAGTTGTGTCTCTGTCACTTTCTACAAAAGAATGCAGATGGATACACACTCCTGAGGCGTCTCATCCATGCCTGTTACCAGTGATCCACTGTGTGTCACAATTTTCTGGTTTCATGTGATAAAATTTCATAGAACTACACACACATACTGCATAAAAAACTAGTGATGAAATGTACCTGAGTTAATGGTATTGTATCAATGTCAGTTTCTGACAATGTGCTGTGGTTATCTGAGATGTTATTGGGGGAAGTTGAATGAAGGGTACATGGAAACTCTGACTATTTGAGTAACTTTTGGGAGTCTTAACTATTTCAAAATAAAAGCTTCTAATAATAATAATAGTAACAATAATAAAAATGTAGCGACTTAAAGCAGTTAGCTGTTTATTTACTCCTGATTCTACTACTTGGGCAGAATGTAGTGGGGACCATTCACTTTTGTCCTCTGAGAGCTTTGCTGGGGTTGGAACATCCAAGGTGGCTTCTTTTACACATCTGGTCTGACAGTTGGGGGTTACCTAGGCATCTCTCTCTCTTGTTTGTTCCATGTGGTCTCTCCAGTAGGGCCTCTTTACACAGTGGCTCGGGGTCCAAGAAGGTGAATGTGGAATTGACAACCCTATAGAGGGTCGCTGTGAGTCGGTACTGACTCGATGGCACTTAACAACAACTTAAGGCCTAGGATCAGAACTGGACAGCATCCTTTTCATCACATTTCATTGGTCCATGCAGTTACAAAACTAGCCCACACTCCAGGGAGAAGTAACAGAGCCTACCTCTTTTTTTGTTTTGTTTTGTTTTTTTAATAACTTTTTATTGTAAATTGAATGAAGGTTTACAGAGCAGCTCATCAGTTTTACATTCAACAAATCACACACTTTACCTTGTTATAATGATTGCAATCCACTCCATGTACCATTAGCCAACAACATTTACCTCTATTCACTGAAACTCATGGACTTGTTCCTGTGTCTCCCGCTACCTTCATCTTTCCTCTGCCAACCTCCCTTTTATTATACATCACCTGCCCTGTCACCCATGTTAACATGTGCCCACCCTCTAGCCTGTGAATAATCCCCCCACTCCATAACCGTCATAGAATTAGACCCCAACTTTTGATGAAAGGGGTACATCTTGGGCTCATCACACACTTAAACATGCCAGAGGTTCCTGATTCACTTCCCCTGAGCTAGTCTTGGGATGAGGAGGTGGAGGCTGGAGAGAGAAACAGGGCCGACCATAGAGAGGGGGGCATGGATTGAGGGCCAGAGCTGGACTCCAGGCCCAGGACTCACTCGCTGAAGGTCCTGGCTCTGTCACAGTGTCCCCTTGTCAGTGTAGCCTGTGTCTTCCCGTTCTGCTTCGCACATGCTGGTGTTTGCAATCAAAAAGTTCAGCGGTCCTTCCAGTGTGCTTAAATTAGTTCCCATGAAAACCAAATCATTTCATTTGCGGAGAAGGGCTTAATTGCAAGGGGAACGAGGCAAAGGGAATTCTGTTGCCTGTTTTCATTGAAGAAAATTACTGTACTTTCCCCTGTCTCCTTACTAAACAGAAGCAGCTTAGAAATTGGGCTGTAATCACCAGTGATACCTCCTCTACCCTTTCTTCTCCTCAGTCCTTATTGCTCGGCTCTTTGCTACTCCTGAGGCCCTCCTTTGGACTGCTGTCTGGCCCCTGCTGGCCCAGCAGCCCAGTCCTGGTCCTCTAGCTTGGCCCTTTCATGGGTTGAGTCTTCCTATACCACTGAGACGTTGAGATGGTCCCTCCAGTGGCATGGAGGGACCACAGAGATGAATTGGCTCCACTTTTGGGAAGAAGAAACAGCCTGCCATTTTAGTTAGAAATCATGTTAATTGACTCCAAGCCCTCATTCACCAGGGCTGGTGAGAAATCCTATTTGGGCCCCTGAGGGGTAGACAGCCTTTCTTACCGGTGTGTTATACAAATCCTAGGCTTGTCTGGTTTGTGCTGGCGGAGGAGAGAGGGCCTGACCCCTGAACCATCCTCACCATGCCTTCTTCTGGTACCTGATGCTATGGGTTGGGCAGGTCCTCAATGCTGTTAGGTGCCTCACCTGAGAAAACCCAGCCAACAAACACATCAGCTCCCACCCCAGGGAAACCCGTTCCCTGTCCTCTTCTTGCTAAGCCTGCGAGCCCTGCCCACCTCAGACAGTCCAGATGATTCCCTCTGTGGCCAGTGTGGAAATTGCTGACCTGGGGGTGTGGGACAGGGCCCCTTGAGGGGAGACAAGCCTGGTGCCCACAGGAAATCGTCACACTGCAAGGAAGTGGGGAGTGTTGAGACCAGGCCAATCAGAGAGTGGCTGCTGTGTCCCAAGGTATTCAAGTTAAAAAGGGGGGAAAGTTAAAACATGTTGACCAAACAAAGGTAGTCTGAAGAGGGGTCTGGAGGTGTTCAGACCTTAACATCTCAAATGTTGGGCTTGCCTCCTCCTTCTATTGCCAGCCTTTCATTGAGCACCAACAATGTGCTAAGCACTGTTCTAAGTGTTGGGCGATTCATGCCCTCCTGGAGTTGACAATGGACAGTGGCAACAAGACAATGCGAATAGGTAAAATATGCAGAAATACAAGGTTGGGCCATGGAAGACATGCAGGGATAAGTGGGCATACAAATAGTACCAACTGTGAAGATGGCATTGCAGGGGCATCTGACTTCCTCTGACTTCACAAGGGGGAAGGAGGAGACTCAAGATCAGTATCAGCTTTCCTCTGTGATTTCCTCTGAAGTGGAATACGTCCACCCTCCAACCTTTTACCAAATCTGACACCAGCCACTCCTCCCTCAGCACTCTCTCCTGGATTCAATACTTGGTTGCAGTGGCCACATAGAACTCTCAGACAGTACTCATGATGATGGGCCGGGGTTTATTAGGGAAGTAACAGGCTACCATTCAGGATCAGGAACGACTCAGGAGGCAGTTCTTTGATCAGGAGAGCCAGTCTTACCTGCTGGCAGGCCTCTCTTGGCCACTCTGTCCCTTGGGCCTCTTGGGCTGGCAGGTCCCTGCTTAGGCAAATGTTACAAAACATTTTAGTTCTACCAATAAGGGCTCAGAGTCCTGGTGTGGTGCTGTAGAATAAGCACTGGACTGCTAATCACAACGTCGGCAGTTTAAATCCATCAGCTGCTCCTTAGAAACCTATACAGGGTCTCTGGGAGTCAGAAATGGCTCAAGGGCACTTAACACCAATAAGGGCTAAGAGACATCCTTTTCTGCTCGTCAGCCTCAGCTCAAGGCGTCTAGCGTTCTAGCACCATTGATCGGCAAGTTTAGCTTCATCAGCTGCCCAGAGGCACTCCACTCTGCCAGGAAGCAGCCTGCCTAAAGGTGCTCAGGTCTCTTGCTCTGTGGGCCAGAAGTCCACAGTGGCCCCATCTCCTGGTGGTCTTTTGGTTCTGCTGCCAGCGCTTCTCGCCATCTCTGGTGTTATAGCTCCCTCTCTGCCTCCTGGGTTTAGGAAGCTCTCAGTTCAGGGATCCCAGGTCTGAAGGATACGCACCACTCCTGGTTCATCTTTCTTAGTGATAGGGCAATCCCTTCTGCGCTGGGATTGGCTCTTTTTTAAGCTTAGCAGGAGGGTAAAACGGATCAATTCCTTTGTTAGGGTTCCATCCTTATACCTTATTTGCATGGTACCACCCCCACAGGGATTCCATGCACATTATTTGCATTATTAGCAAGCCGTCCAATCCCTCTGGTGAGCCATCAGCACCGTATCTGCATAGTTATATAGTTAATAGTTAATAATTTTGTACGAGGTGGGGCCACAGTGAGAAAGGCCACATAAAAGTGATTCATCATACCATGGTGGGGGTGCAGCTACAATCTCAAACAGGAAAGGATGACGGAGCAAGACCTGAAGGAGGTAGTTAGTAGGGGTGGTGAGCCCCATGTAGATCCAAACAGCAAACTGGACAGGTGGAACAGCAAGTACAAAGGCTAGTGAAGGCTGTGAAGAGTGAGCTGAAGGAGAGGAGAGGGAGGCAAAGTCAAAGGAGTCACACGGTAGGGTGCAGACCACGGCAAGCCTCCCAGAAGCCTTTGTGCTGCTTTTATTGTGCTGACAAATCCATGGCAGTACCACAAATCTGAGAGCAGCTTCCTCTTCCTTTCTTCGGACTAGGTGGAAATGCGTTGACAACCAGGCTGTCTGGGTTCAAACCCTTGGCTCCACTACTTACCTGACCTCCTGTGCATTAGTTTCCTCACCCATATAAAGGGGAAAACATTAGCATCTGTCTTATGGGGTTACTGCAAAGATTCAATAAGCTGCAGCACTTAGAACAACGTCCAGTGTCATCCATCATGCATCATGTGTTGGCTAATTTTTTCTACTTCTTTCCTAATAACCTTCCTGCTCCAGAGAGAAAGTGATTTGCCCCAAAGTCCTTAGTCAATAAAGGGGAGAGCCAGTCCTTAGGCTACTGAGCTCCAACCTCCATGCCCCCCACCCCCAGGGTAGTGGTGCCCCCAGGAGAATGTGATGGCAGCAGGCAGCATGGGGCCCTTGAGGGTCCTGTTGCCCCTCACTGATGACCTTCCACATCTCATCTCCCTGACCTGGCATGGCATCCTCTGTCCAGATTCTCTAAAATCCTTTTCTCTAGAACTTTCTCTGGGGATGGGGCCGGGAAGCTGGCCTGTTTGTCCCCTCGTAAGGGTGGTTCAGCAACACTTGGGTTGAAGCCGACAGGATAGTGGATTTGAGCCCACACACCTGCCTCAACAAAGGGATCTTTTTGAAGGCTCAAAGTCAATGGTGTATTAATTAAGGGGGAACAGCTGCTACCGCAGTTCTTATGATAAGTCAGTGACAAATGGCCGTGTTTACTTTTTTCCTGAGCTGAAACTCTGGAAGGTGGCTTGGAGCTCCTGGATGGATGTCCGTGGCTAAGATTTGTGGAGTACAGCTTCTCTCTTGCCCACCAGAGCTGCTTTATGGGCACCCACTGAGGTCTGAGAGGGCTGTTTGTCACCGAGGAGAGACAGGCCTGTGGCACTGGGGAGCACTTGAAAGGGATTCAGGCAGAGCAATGCAATTCCCCAACAATAGCTTCCATCCAAAAATGCCCTCAGATCCCATCTCTGGGCAGATCCCACCACCCCACAAGAACCATCCCTTGTGAAATAAAAGCTTGTTAAAAGTGAGTCTGTCCTTCAAAGCTGAGGACGATTGCAGAGCGAAGATCTGAACGTCTGCAGGGCCTAGCGCTGAGGCGACACCTGGGGCTTCTGCACCAGAGACAGGAGCAGCCCGCCGGGGGCCTTTTGTTACGGAGTTTACAGTGTTTTGATCTCATGTCTGCTCTCCAAACAGCTTCTCCGATATAGAGCCCTGCATTAGCCTCCTACTTAGCTGAAGCAAAACACAGCGGAGGGCAAAGCTTTCACAGAAAAGCAGAAAAGGGAAAGTTGGGCTCTTTTTTGGGTTGTGCTTCTGGGTCCTTTCACTGTCAGCTCAGCACCCGTCAGCACCCACAGGTGGAGCCCTGTGTGCATAGGTTACAAACCACACGGGGCACAGAAGAAGCTGAAGAACTCCACACATACTACCAATCCTTACAGCATTGCTTTGGGGACAAAGGGAAAGACTCATGGACAAGCAGCGCATTCCCTGCCAGAGGCCCCACATGCCTACGGCTTTCCAGAATCCTGACACACCTAGGGTGGCTGGCCTCCAAGGTTGAGCAGGTGCTGATGGCCAGTAGGATACCTGCAGTACTCAGCCAGCCTTGCCCACTTCGCCTGTGGTGAGGGACCGCCACGCACCAGCCAGACTGTACCCTAGTGGGCCACACGGTGGTCCAGGTCCTTTCTGAGTGCTGTATTCTTTCCATTGGTTTGGGCCTAGATGAGATTCTGCATCATCAACTTCCTGCCCCTTCCGGGTCACAGCAGGTCTAGCAGCTGCTGAAGAGCCCCTTCTACCAAGCCTGTCTCCCGTCTCCTCCCAGGGCTGGGCACTGAGCTCCTCAGGGGAGCCTCTTAGGACCTCACCAGGAGACAGCAGTGGGGCCAGAGGAGAGGCCCTATGGACACCCATCCTACCTACCAGCACTTGTTACTTAGACATAGAAATTGAGGTCCAAGGGGTTGAGCAGTTTGCCAGACTCTGCCATTAAAAGGCAGAGGCCCAGAAGTAGGGAACACCAGCTCCCCAGGAGGTGCCCAGATCCCTCCCTCCTGCTGGGTCTCTTCCCAGCCAGGTCCTTCAGAGCCCTCTCCAGTCCTTGCTCTCAGCTGACCTCTCTGGAGCCAGTGATGAAAAACTCCACACACTACCAATCCTTATAGCACTGCTTTGGGGAAAAAGGGAAAGAGACGTGGACGAGAAGCACATCCATTTTTAATAGTTTATTCATCCAACAGTTTCCACCCTGATACTGAAGCCTGTTTTGGTTTTTGTTATTCTTCTGGCTGGAGCCTGATTATGGGAACATTTCTTCGCCACGGGGCTGGCGCTTAGAGTCCAGCCCAGCCCATCATCCAGACATCAGAGGAAATGAGAGAGTATTGCTACATTGATGGAGACTGGAGCTTTATTAAGGAAACGAAAAAATACCAATAACCAGAAAGGGGTGGCTAATATCTTCTGGAGGCAGCTGTTGCGTCTGCTCGGCGTGCTCCCCCTCTCCTGCCGCAGAGGAGAACATATGGGGATGAGGCTCAGTTGGAGAGGCTCTCACACTTAACTAATAAGGCCCCCCGCCGCTCTGTTTCTGGAGAAGGCCTCCTGCACGGATGCGGTTTGATGAGCTGGCGGGAAGGCCCTAATGAAGGGCTGTGCGCCATGGCTCTGGAGCGGCCAGCAGGGGGCAGAGCTGCTGCCCCCACCCCCACCCCCTCACCCTCCCATGACACATCCGCCCAGGAAGCTGGCGGTGGTGGGCTCCATAGAGCCACTAGTGTGGACCGACCTCTCTTTAAACCATCCCCAGTGTGGGAAGGTTGTGGTCTCAGTAAAATAAGGTCTTTGCAAGGTTCTCTGGCTTGGCATGAGATTCTCAAGGCTCAAAAATCAGCATTCTCGGCCTGATGCAATGCCAGCACCCATAGGTCTGGACTAAAATTACGATGACAATGTCTCTGAGAAGCACCATGAAGGGGGTCCTCCCCTGGGAGGCTGCCTGAGAGGAGGGGGTGGCTGTGTGTGGCAGCCCTGACCCTCCTCTTGGCTCTCTGGCCCCTCTTCCCACCCCAGGTTCTTCCCAGGAGGCCACATCAGTAGCTCGCCCATGACCTGAGGACCCTGTCAGAGCTCAATGTTTCTAGACAATTTTCCTACACTCACTGTTTCTAGTTTCTAGCTTCTTCTTTCTTCAGGAACAAAGAGGCCCATCCAGCCAAAAGACAGGCTTTCTCCCCTCCCCCTAGAGCTCCCAGGTTAACACCCCATGAAGGCACATAAACCAAGCTGCTCCCTATCCCTGCCCAACCCACCATCCCCAACCCCAGCTCCCACAGGTGCTGCCCACCTTAGGTGGCATGGGCGAGCTCCAGCTCACCCAGCTCACACTTGCTCTGCACGGTTTTACGGTGGCTGCTCGTTTATCTTTTTTGTTTGTGACAAACAAACCCTTCTCCCCTTTTCTGCTAGCAAAGTAGGGCAGGGAAGGCCAGCCCAATGTAGAAGAAAAGCTGTCTGCCCAGCACTGGCATCATTCTCCTGTCTGCCCTTAGAGAAAACACACATTTCCCTAACAAGTTCAACTCTCGGGCTTACAGAGAGACCTTTGGAATGGGTGTCATGGAGAAGGGTGAAAAGTCAAGGCAAGTGTGAATTCAGCACCGGCAGGTCTGGTGGTGCACTGGTGCCCTGAAGCAGGTCCAGGGAACAGACTGACTGCCCTTTCCTGGGGATTATCGCTCCGAGTCAGAGAAGGAAGAGGGCTTAGTCCATCTCCACACCAGCATATCTTCTCCAGCCACGCGGTGGGACTCTGTCTGGATCCGGGACTCATTGGAGGCCAGGAACTCCACAGCTCGGTCCCAGACCCGCTTCATGCGCCGCCTGCAATGAGAGAGGCTGGTTTGGAGGGGAGTCACGCCTGGAACAGCTCTGCTGGAGATGCAGTCAGAGGGGGTAGTGGAGCTGTGGACGCCCTTCGAACAAGGGGAGAACACAGTTCCAAGAGCTAGTACAGAATTGATTTAGGGGAGAAAAGCCGTTGGGACCTAACAGGGCTCCTGCAGAGGAGAGAAATTTTTGGGGTCAGGGAGAAATGATTCCTCAACCCTCTTGTTTCAAAAGCTTTCCATTACAGTAAGCAGGCAGAGGCTGAGGTATGTGGAGCACCTGCAGGTCTCTAAGTATGAGGGGGTCTTGCTGGGTTTGCTGGTACCTGTTACTTACAGCAGCCCTCCCTCAACAGGCTGGCCCCTGCTACCAGCGCTGGCTGCATTTTAATGCCTCATGTGGGCTAATTAAAGAGTGACCACTGGGCTGTAGAAACTCCACAGCACTTCAGGCTGGGGATGAGCTAACCATCCGACTGCAGAGGCTGAGCAGACTCAGGACACTAGGTGGAGCCCTCTCTACTGCTCAGCGCTGGGCTCAGACCAGTGGGCGGTGTCCCTGCTCTGCTGGGTCCCCAGGGCCTTGCCTCCTCTTGGACATGTCCCCTCTTTTAGACTAGACAGGAGGATTGCAGGGCAGTCAGGGAGGGTTGTTTTGTCATCTTCTCTTTATTGAGCCCACATGTCATGTACATGGATCCCTGGTGGCGCAGTAGATTAAGTGTTGGGCTACTAACCACAGGGTCAGCAGTTCAAACCCACTAGCTGCTCCACAGGAGAAAGATGAAGCTGTCTGGTCCTGTAAAGAGTCAGTCTAGGAAAGCATAAGGAGCAAGTATTACTCTGTCCTATGTGGTCACTTAGTTGGAATGGGCTCACAGGCATGGGTTTGGTGTCATGTAGACTCCAACCCTCTCTCAGGGTGGAGAGAGTATGGCTGTGAGTGTACGTGTGCAGTGGGAGCGTTCACCAGGAAAGAGCAAATGGCAGCGATGCCCCTGAGCTAGCTGCTGAGTCAGGAGCAGGTGGGGACAGAGAAGAGAGGCTTTCTTCCCTGGGCTCAGGCTTGTCCAGCAGCCCCCGACTTGGCTGGTCTGGCCAAGGCCGCACACTCCCTGGGGACTGAGCTCCAAGGATGCCCACAGGCAGGCAGGTCCTCAAAGCAGCAGCCAGCATGGCGTGGGGGCTAGCTCCTTACTCTGGCCCCTCCTTCCCAGGCTGCCCATTAACAGGTAATGAACAAGCCTGCCCGCGCCAGCTGCTCTAATCAGCTCCCTGGCTTTTCGCAGGAAACAAGCTCTTCAAATCTCTCTCAATCTCTCACAAACAGGCCCTCATCTACAGATCCCAGCGTACCCACGCACGGCTGACAATGTAGCTAATGTATCCTTAAGTGTAGAGAGCTTGGCCTGGCTGAGCTGGGTGTCTTGGGAGACGACTCAAGAGGTTGCCGGCCCGAGTGGGTTTGCTCCAGAAACCACCAGTGAGCCTCACTGGGAGGGAAGGGTCCGATCCTTGTACGGTAGCCTCCACCTGTGCGGCCATGCACCAACCAAGGAAACCCTGACTGCCTGTGCTAATAAGGCTGTGCAGGAGCTGGAAGGGTGAGGGGTAAGGGGGCGTTGGGCCTGAGGACAAGCTGGTGTTACTGTGACTTGGCCTTTCACCTTCACATTCTGATTCCAATGAGTGCATATGTCGGATATAATTTAAACACAAGCAACAATGGCTACCTTCTGATGAATGCTCCAGAGCCAGGCACTGACTGAGGCCATCTCCCCACCACTCCCCTAAGGACTTGTCACTACCTAACATGATACACTTTCTCTATGGACTCTGTCCTCCAGCTCTCTCCCTAGAACAAATGTTCCAGCAGGGCAGGGATGTTTTTGCTTGTTTCCTTTCCCACGGTCTCTCCAGGCTCAGTAGTTCCTGGCATGTAGCAGGTGCTCAATACACATTTGTTGAGGATATGAATGAATGCATGACAGAATGATAGCCTCTCTTCACAACTCTGTTTTATGGATGAGGAGAGAGTGCCCCAGAGAGGCTGAGGGAATTACCCATGGTCACACAGCAGCCAGGAGGCAGGGATCCTTTCTGTGGAACTCACTAGGGTCAGGCCTCTCCCTTGCCCTGTCCCCAACTCCCACAGCAATGGGAAAACTCACCGACTCTGCGGGGGGATCAGGGTGTCCCGCACGTGCAGGATGCCCACGTATGGGTAGCGCTCCATGTCCTGCTCCCAGTCCACGTAATGGTCCTGGACCACATCTGCAAGAAGGAGAACACTGTTTAGACAAGCACCCTTGGGCAGGTGTTGGCAGCCCTTTCACCAGGTGTCCACGCACCTATAATCTTCTTCACCATCTCATACATGGCCTGCTCCTCCTCTTCCAACTTCCGCCACCGATACTTCAGGAGAATGAGGAGTGCCCACAAGAAAGCCAAACCTGGGAGAGGAGCAAAGCCTGTTAATCTGTCACTTCTCCTTCAGTAGTTCAGATACTCAGCGGCCTTCACTCTGGGCAAGTCCGTGTGCAGGAGGCTGTAGGTGACCTCCTAAGTGTGTGCTTAGTATCTGCTTTGTGTGAGGCACAGGGCTGGTGTGCAGGCAAAAAGGATGCAGACATGCACAGGGAGGACTTGCTATTAAGCCATCATCCTCTGCCAGCTGTCACCACAGAGGCATCCCTAGCCATCCGGATCTTGGCTCCACCCCGCTGGGCTTTCATCTCCTCCTTCGTGTGCTGGAACACAGCGTTTCATCCATCTAAACATGCAGGGGGGTGGGGGGGCTTTGTGTTTGGAAATGCTGTTGCTGATAATTCTCCCTGTGCCTGATGGTGGGTGAGGGGCCATGTGCATGACCAGGTAACCTGTGATTTGGCAGCCCCACTGCTTCTAAAAAGCTGGTGTTACTGTGACTTGGCCTTTCACCTTCAGAAACATCCTGAGGTCTCTGCACAAAGGCGGTGCCTGATGTTGGGAGTCTAGATGCCGTGCTCATTTTCAGTTTGGCATTCTGGATCTATTAGCGGTCCCCTTCCCTACCCTCCCCCGATGTGCCTTGTTATGGGCTGGGATTATGCACACTGGGATCCTTGCAGAGGTGCTAGAAGGAACAATCCCTGGCCCAGCCCTGTTCTGGTCCCCTCTTGGGGAAGCTGAAAGTCCCCTGCCCTGAATCAAGGACATTTTCTAGGCATCCTCACAAACCTGCCACAAACCGCCAAAGGTAAAGACAATCCAGGGCAGAGGCTGACTTGTTCATATCCTCTGTTTTATTAGACAGACCTCAGCTTCACTAGACAGAAATGAACTCTCCAGGCCTGGGATTTCCAGAACTCATCCCTCATGCCTCCAAGTGTGGCAGAGGAGGGCTCTGGGGAGTTGGGGGTGGTAATGTGTGTGAGCAGCCCCAGGGTGGGGGAGAGCTGGGGACTTACACCAGAAGAAGAGGAGCACGTGGGTGACTGCAGTGAGCAAGGCTCGGCTCAGGCGGCAGCCCACACCCATTCGGGGGCGGGCAGACTCCAGGCACACCACCTTGTCCAGGGTCGTTACCAATTCCGTTGGGTCCTCCCCTTTCAGCCTGAAACAGAACACAGATTCTAGACCTGTTTGAAAGCTACGGGGAGTCACACCATCAGCCCCACTTTACACAGGAGACTGCAAAGGAAGGAGGGGTTTATAGGCCTCAACTTGCTTATAAAATAGGCTGGGTATCTTGGTTGCTCTCTTTCCAGAAATTTCCGACACTGGTTACTTAGAAAGAATAAAGCTTTAAAGATGGCAGCAGGCTTGAACCCCTGCCGCTTAAATGACATCCCCCTCTGTCAGGTCTTTGACAGCCCCTCTCAGCGTGCAGAAGATTAAACTGTAAATTGGATTCCCACCTCCCAGCATAGAGAAATGGAAATGTTTACTGAATCACTGGCTTTGCAATTGCATGGCAAGAGCGAAAGACAGAATTGGGGAGGCTGCGCTTTTCCTCTGTGACAAGGAGGCTCTTATGCTGTTTAAGTGTAAAGACTGGGAGCATCTGCCAGGCTGATGGGGATGGAAACCGCTGGACTCTCCACTGCCAGTCGCCAGCTATAGAGCACACCTAGTCCACACGGGACCCGAAGACCTGCGCCTTCATCCAGCTAGGTGACCTAGGATGGCAATGACCCTCTGGAAGCTGCATCCTGGGATGGCTGGAGTCCCAATTTCTCACAACTCACTTTCACACTGGCTATCCGAGCCGGGCTCAGCCTCCATCCAGGCTGCCTTGGTGACTATGAAAAGGTAGGTGTCATCAGTCTATCACGCTAGCAGCTTCAGTGAGCACGGTAGAGGATAAAATCCATATGCCCCGCTGCCTTTTCTAACACACAGGAAAATCGCTCAGCTACTCAGAGCAGCTTTATTTATTTATTTTTTAAGCCAACGAATCTTAATCGTGCCATGCATCTGGTTATCAAGCTTTACGTTGAGCTGCCCGAGGGGCCTCTACTGGATGCGCTGCTGATGGAATTAGTAATTTGGGTGGATTAGAGAGGAAGAGAACTGATCCCCAGAGTGTGTTTTAGTATCAGAAGCTGGAACAGGGATCCTGACGCATGCTGAGTGTCCAGGGCAGGTTGATCACAGGGTGGAAAGGCTCACCATCTCAGTGAAGTATTTGCCACTGACAGGCCTGAGGCAGAAGTGCCTGGTCAGAATGAAAACCAATATTTCCTTTGGCAATTTTCATACTGAGCAAGAGCAACATCCAGATTCATTTCCTCTACCAAAGAAAAGCTAGCACTCAAGAAGAGGAAGTGTAGAAACTGCCTCTTCAGCATACCCCGCGGGCTGGTGAATTAAAAGGGCACTGGCTGAGTTACCTGAAACAGGAATTTGCTGGAATCCCAGAGGATATGCTAACACCTGGATTTGGGCTCTCATCTTGAAACTGCACCTTAGACTGTATTTGCTGCTTCCTCCCTCTGCCAGCTGGCTTCAAACCCAGTCCACAGCAACTCTGGCTGGGAGATTTGCCCTCTAGCTCCAGGCCTGAGACCCCTTCAGTGGCGCACAGATGTCAGCTAAGAGCACGCCTGTGCACTCCTCTGTCCCGCTCTCTCATGTGATGCCAGTCTGCACTCACCAGATGCCCACGTCCTTGTTACTGCTCAGGATCCAGGTCAGGGCAGCTTCAAACTTGGCTGCAGTATTGCCGGTCACATTCTATGGGAGGGGTTGAGAGTTTAGTTGTGTGTCTGGGCAGAGCGGCTAGAACAGCTTTATTCAGATATTCGCCTATGTCTTCTGAAGGCCCAAAGCCCCATTCCACTGAATGCACAGCAAAATGAAAGCCATGGAAGAGGCCATGAAGTGGGAGGTAATGCAGAAACACCCGCAGGAAAGCAGTGTAGGTCGGAGGCAGCCAGCAAATACAATTTTCCCAAGGACCGAAGAATGAGGCCAGAGAGCTGGCAGCTCATCTTGGGGCAAAATGACAAAGAGCACTGGGACAAGGGCTGGGCTATGTGGCTACCAGGCCCAGCTCAGCCATTACAAGCTACATGCCCTTGGGCTAGTCCCTTCCCCTCCCTGGACCCTCAGTTACTTCATCTGTGAAATGAATATTGAACCAGATGACCCCCTAAGGTCCTTGGCATATCCAAAGTTGCTATAATTCTACCTTCCTGAGGCCATGTGGAAAACCAAAAGGACCCTGAGCAGTGTGCACAGTAATTGTCAGGGCAGAGAGAGGACCAGGCAGAGTGTGTTCTTAAAGCCACCAGAAGGTGAGAGAACTTAAGCAAAGGAAGAGCAAGAAAGCAAAGCAACTTAAGAAATCAGGCAGCCAGCAGTGATGCACATCAGCTGGTTAAGGGCCAGCAGTAAGCTCACTGTCCACACAGCAGGCCCACCTCTGTCACAATGTACCTTGGTCCCAGAAGCCCCCATGACTGCCTTAGCTTAAGGCAGCTGACCACTCCACTATGTTTAAAAAAATAATAAAAAGGAACGCTAAAAAGCCCACACAACATAACAATGTGAGAGTTGGGGGGAGAAATCAGGGCTTGAAAGATCAATACGAAGGCGCTGAGGCCTCCCGGGAGTGGATACACACCGCAGCCTACTTACTGCTATGTATTCCTGAGCTTCCACAACTGGGATACATTTGCTTTTTAGGTTATCTGGGTTTCCACACTCAAAATTACCTAGGAGAGGAAAAAATACACAGACACAAAGTCACATTTAAAGACAAAGAAAAGGTGAGAAAAAATTTATTCTGAAATGGCCTAGAAAACGCAGCAAGAATCAAGCCATCAGCTCTAATAAGGAGCATGTGGCCCGGCAGCATCCCGGCTTCCATGGGGGCATCTTCACTCTGCAGCAAGATCAAAAGCCACTTAGCTTGGATCGATTCCAGATCATTAAAACCTGACCTGCAAAGCAGTGCGGCTATTTGCATTAAATGACTAAAAAGCTGCCCAATACCAAGGTCTGTTTGCAACTGATCCCTAAAAGGATCAGACAGATAGCTTCGGAAGGTACAGGAATGGCATTATAAATAAACAGCCTGGGAAAAAAAGAAAAGGCAGGGCAGCTATGGGTGCCGCAGTGATTTTGACTCGTGACATAGGCAGGTGACCTGGAACACTGGCTGGGGGTCCAGTCCAGCCTTTCAGGCCACCTCCTCTGAGAAGCCCCCAACCAATGGGGGCCTCTCCTTTACCCAGAATGCTCCAGACTTAGTAACTGGCCACAGCCCTCGGCTCTTGATTAGCGGGAGCCGTTTCCTGTAAGTCCACTCACCCCCTTGAGAATAGGGTGGCACACACAACATCCAGTGCTCACATGTGGCCTGACTGCCCTGGACCTGGCACCCTCTGGAAGGTTCTGGATGGTCAGTTTATGTGTGTGAGTTGGGTGGGAATAGGTGAAGTAACACTAAAACCTCTTGAGAATGAATGGAATCCTCCTACTTCAAAGTAGTCTTGACATCCTGGGTCCCTATGACCCGGTTGGTGCCTCTTCCCCATCTTCAGCTCCCATCCCATCCCAGATCATTCCTGGCCCTATCAAGCTGGCCCGGAGCTCTCTCAGGTGATCTCCTATCTCTCCCCTTTCCAAGCTCCATGTTCTGTTAGCAAACCTTTATAATAATGCTATGTTAAGCAACATGATGCTACTTAAGTTGCTGCCACATTCATTGCCCTGGCCCCAGGCCTCCCTGGCTCTTACTGTCTGCAGGATCAGTCTCAGGGACTTCGCAACCAGTCTTCCAAGGGGAAAAAGGCCCAACTGACCTTTCCAAACAGAACTTCCTCTTCTCCTTGCCCCACAAAGACAGCTGCTTCCCAGTCCTGATGCTCTGATTCCCTTTGGCCCCTATCCTCCCCCTTGCACAGATGATCATGCCTACCTGGCATTTAGGCCTGGCTTAGAGGCCACTGACCCATGATGCTTTCTGGCTGCTCCAGCTAAAAAGGCACTGTGCCAACCACGATTCCACTTCAAATTCACATGGGTGGTTGTTTTAAAATACAAAACAGAATGGAAAAATGAGAGCTGGTGAGGATGTGGAGAAATTGGAGCACTCCTCGACTGCTGGTGGGAATGTAAAAAAGTGCAGCTCTGTTGCACACAGTCAAGTGATTCCTCAAAAACTTGACCATAGAATCTACCCAGCACATTTACTCCTAGCTACAGATCCAAAAGAACTGAAAGCAGGACTGGAAACAGAAATGTGCACTCTACCGTTCACAGCAACACTGTTCACAATAGACAAGGAGTGAAAAAAACAAATAAACAAAATGTGGTCTATATACATACAAACACAGCCATAAAAGGAACTGAAGTTCTGATAGGTACCATGACAGAGATGAAGCTTGAGAACATTATGATGAATGGAAAAATACAAATCCCAAACAAAACCAATGGTTACTGAGTTAATTTCAACTCACAGCAACTCTATGCACAGAGTAGAACTGCTCCATAAGGTTTCCTATGAGAGGGGCTGGTGGGTTTGAACTGGCAGCTGAACGTTTAAACCACTGTGCTACCAGGGCTCCCTGAGTGAAGTAAGACACAAAAGGACAAATACTGTCCGATTCCACTTCTATTATCTATCTAAAATAGACAACTGCAAAGAGAGAGAAGGTAGATCAGAGGTTACCAGTGGCTGAGGAGAGGGGAGAACAGATACAGTTTGTCTGATGAACAAGTTTTGGAGGGTGGTTGGTGATGGCTGTTGTGAATGTAATCAATGTCTCTGATGCATGCACCTAAAACCTGGTTAAAGATCTAGTACATATACTTTAGTAAACACATACACATAAGATTATCCCCAAGCTGCACAGGAAGGCACTAAGCTCTTCGCTGGCTATTCCCAGTCTCCAGCTGAGTGAGGCTGGAAATGGTAGCCATGGAGGCTGTCACTCAATGATTACGTCTCTTTAATCCTATACAAGTCAATTCATGAAGTGTCAAAATCCAAGCTAGATTAGGAACATCTGACTTTTGGGAGTCATTATTGTGAGGCGGGGTAGCATGGTGGTGTTACAGGATAAGCAGTAGATTGCGAGCCACAAGGCCAGTGGTCCGAGATCACCTGTGATCTGTGGGAGAAAAATGAGAGTTTCTGCTCCCACAAAGACTGAAAGCTTTGGAAACCCTATACAGGGTGGTTTTTAATTGGCATGGACTTCACAGTACTTAACAACAATACGAGGAAGGGAGTTCTGGTGTGGTGCTGTAGGATAAGCACAGGACTGCTGATCATAAAATTGTTGGTTCAAACCCACCAGTGGCTTCTAGAAAACCTTATTCAGGGTTGCTATGATTTGGAATCAAGTCAAGGGCATACTACAACAGCAACAACAACAACAATGACGACGTGAGGCGGCACTGTAGGGTAAGCACTGGACTGCTAACCACAAGGTGGCAAGTCAAAACCAACAACCACTCTGCAAGAGAAAAATGAGGTTTTCTACTTCTGTACAGAGGTACAGCCATGGAAGCCCTATGCAGGGTCACTATGAGTCGGAATCAATGCAATGGCGGTGTGTTGGGCTTTTTTTTTTTTAATGTGCAACTTCACATGTGTCTGTTATGGATTGCGTGGTGTTTCCCCAAAACATGTGTTGTAAATCTTAACTTCTATGTCTGTGATTATAATAATCCTATTCGGGAATGGGTTGTTGCATTACCCCTGACCACCTGTATTTGACTTTTCTTGCTATGGTCCTGTAACTCCACCAAAAGATTATGTGACACTAAGCACATAAAGTGCTTGTGGCCTGCCAAGAGGACTGAACAACTTGCTGATAATGCGAATAAGGTACATGGCACCCTTTAGGGGGTCGCTGTTGTTGTTAAGTGCCTGTCCAGTCAATTCTGACTCACAGTGACCTTTTTTAGGGTTTCCGAGGAACAACTGGTGAGGGTGAACTGCTGACCTTGCGGTTCAAACCGACCTTGCAGTCCAGTGCATTAGCCCACAGCGCCACACTAGGATTCTAAACTTACATGTAAGTTTATATAGGCTGATACAATACACGTAAATGCAAATTTACGTGTAGATAATTGCCAAGTAGATAACCTGGTGGTGTCTGAATTTTTGGACTAAGGATTTCCTGACCCTAGTTCTGTTGGGCCCATGCAAATATGGCGGTGCTGTTGTTAAGTGCCACTGAGTCAGTTCCGACCCACAGTGACCCTAAATAGGGTTTCTGAGTAGCAGCTAGTGGGCTTGAACCGCCAACCTTGCAGTTCAAAGTGACCTTACAGTCCAGCACATTAACCCACAGCACTAAACCAAGGGTTTCATACACCTTGTCATCTGGTCAGTCTTGTCATCCCTAAAGTTATATCATGAGTCATCCCAGAGGCAGAAAAAACCTCCCTAGCACCCAGAAGAGAGCACTCCTCTGGACCCAAGGTCACTGCACTGAGAGCCTCCTAGACCCAGGGGACAGAGTGAGTTGCAACAATGCAGTTGGAGAGCCCCAGTGTGAGATGGCACAGTAGACTTCCGGGCTGTTATGGAATGAACTGTATTCCCCAAAATGTGTTATAAATCCTAACACCTATGCCTGTGGCTATAATCCCATTTTCGAATGGGTTGTCCTTGTTATGTTAATGGGGCAGAATTAGTACAGGGCATGTCTGAGTCAATTTCTTTTGATATAAAGAGATCAACAAGTAAGTGAGAGAAGCAGAGCTGGGGTAAGATAGATGCCAAGACACATGGAAATTGCCAAGGAACCAGGAAGCAGAAGCTGAAGGGTCAAGGTCCTTCTCCAGAGCAAGGAGACAGAGAACGCCTTCCCCTAGAGCTGATACTTTGAATTCAAACTTCTAGTCTCCTAAACTGTGAGAAAATAAATTTTTGGGTAAAGCGATCCACTTGTGGTATTTCTATTAGAGCAGTACTAGAGAACTATGAGAGTATTTGAAACCACGAGAGTGAGGTGCTGCTTCCACAGATACTAAAACGTAGAAGTAGTTTTGGAATTGGGTAATAGGTAGAGGCTACAAGAGTTTTAAGGTACCTAACAGTAAAAGCCTAGACTGCCTTAAGAGACTGTGGGTGAATTCCGGATGTCCAAGGCAACTCTTGTGGAGGGCTAGGGAGGAGTGAGAAGCACTATCAAGAAAGTCTCTACCATCTTAGAGAATACATATGGCGCCAGCAGCAGAACACTGCTAGAAATGTGGGCGTTAAATGTGCTTCTGTTGAGACTGTAAAAGAAAAAGAACATGCGATTGGACAAGAGAAGTAGGGTGATACTTTTTATGCAGTGGCAATGAACTTGTCTGAATTACATTTGGTGGAAGGTAGAAGTGGTAAGTGATGAATTTGGATATTTGGCTGATGAGATTTATAAGCAAGATTTAAACGGGGTCATGTGGTCTCTCCTTGTTGCTCACAGTAAAATGTGAGAGAAGAGATGGACTTAAAGATGAACTGTGTGAAATGAATAGAACTTAAATATTTGGAAAATTTTGTTGTACAAACTAAGGACACATGTCCTAGAATGTTCACCAAGGACATGGCTTTTCTTAAAGAGATCAAGCTTGTGACTGATGTATCTAACCAACTACCACAGTAGAAAACTTTACAAAAGCTTAGACTGAAGGGGATAGAGAAAGAACAAAAGGAAAGAACACTGTCTGCTTCTTGAAATTCTACTGGCACAAAACAGGCCAAAGGGGCTACATTCGTAGTCCTCCAAGAAAAGAAAAGGACCATCCCTAGAGCAATATGGAGATCAGAAAACTGCTGGAAGGAACGCGGGAAGCAGGGCTGCCTTGAATTCTAAGGGTGAACTCATGGCCTGCTGAGTTTCAAGGGCTGGGGTCGTGGCTTCCTAGGTCTCAGAGGCACACCTTCACCAACTGGGTTCCAAAATGTGGGGCTGCTGTTACAGAGTGCCAAGGCGATGGGGCCACTGCCCAAGGCTGAAGGGGCAGGGATGCCATACCCAAGGGAAAGGAAAACGGGGTCTGTTGGGACTGAGGGAATAGGGTCACAACTCAGATGGGCTAGGAGAATGCCACCAATAGTTGAGAGAGTAGCTGCCATCCCAGTGGGCCTGGAAGGCAGAGTTGAAGCCCAGCATCAAGGGGCTTCTTCCACCCAGAGTCCAGAGAGCTTGGACAATACCCAGAGTCTGGAGGGCAGGACCAAATGACTAGATGGACTCAGAAAACAGAGGATTATTTTGCACTCTTGAGAGTTAATTTAAATTGTTCTGCTGGGTTTAGCTCTTGGCTTAGTGTGGGTGCCTGTTACTCCTTCTTCCATCTGATTCTTCCCATTTGTAATGGAAATGTCTACCTTGTACCTATTCCACCACTGTACTTTGGAAACAGAATGTTGCCCTAGGATGAAATGCACCTGAAGTTCTCATCTATATTTGATTTAGCCAATTCAGAAGACAAGATTTTTGGACTTTAAGTTGATAGAAGATTTCTGGGATGAAGCAATGGGTTTAATGTGTTTTACATATGGCAAGGACACAGAATTTTCAGGGTCAAAGGGTAGAATGTTATGGATTCCAATGTATCTCTCCAAAATTTATATTGTAAATCCTAAACTCTGGGTCTGTGGTTATAATCCCATTTGGGAATGGGTTGTCTTTGTTATGTTAATGAGAAGGATTGCGGGGGCGGGGTGACTGAATCAATCTCTCTAAGTAGCAGAGATGGGGAAGAGAGATGCCAGTTATATGAAGATCTCTCAGGAGCAGAAACTCAGAGAGACAAGGAATTTCCTCCAAGAGAGCAAGTCTTCCCCTAGTGCCAACACACTGACTTTGGATTTCTAACCTCCTCAATTGTGAGAGGAGTCCTGCAGTGGTGCTGGGGGTTAATGAGCTGGACTGCTAGGTTGATTTGAAGTGCAAGGTCAGCAGATCAGCAGCTCCCTGGAAACCCTAAACAGGGTTGCTATGAGTCTGAAGCAACTCAATGGCACTTACCAACAACAACAAACTGTGAGACGGAGTCCTGGTGTGGCGTTGAGGGATAATGCACTGGACTGCAAAGGTCGGTCTGAACTACAAAGTCAGCAGTTCAAGCTCACCAGCCACTCCTCGGAAATCCTATACAGGGCCACTGCGAATCGGAACTGACTCAACGGCACTTCACAACAACAGCAGCAAACTGTGAGAGGAGCCCTGGTGTGGTGCTGTAGGATAAGTACTAGACTGCAAAGTTGGTTTCAGCTGTAAGGTCAGTGGTTCAAACTCACTAGCCACTCCTTAGAAATCCTATACATAGTCATAATGAGTCAGAAATGACTCAATGACACTTAACCACAGCCAAACTGTGAGAAATTAAATTTCTCTGTATTAACGTTACTTGCTTGTGGTATTTCTGCTATAGCAGCACGAGATCACTAAGAAAGACAGTCCCTAATAAGCTTTGTCTTAATATGATGGCCTGTTGAAATAATTTTGAAATCTTGACTTCATTATAGATTACTTGTGATTTCAGTATGTGCGAGAGTCAGTAGAGAATCATGGTTATGACACAAACTCTAGACCAGATCACACCTTACTAGCTGTGTAACTTTATGCAAGTTACTTACTCTCTCTGTGCCTGTTTCCTCTTCAATTACTATAGTAATAGGGCTATTAAGTATATTAATACTGTTAATTCTAAAAAACATATATGCAGCTAATAATAATCTAATAATTAGAGCAGATTCATATATTTAACATGAATTAGTTTTTGACCTTTATTTTCATTAACAGACTTAGAATCTGTTGTTGTTATGTGCCATGGAGTCGGTGCTGCCTCATAGAGACCCTGTACAGGGTTTCTGAGGCTGTAAATCTTTATGGGAGCAGAAAACCTCATCTTTCTCCCGTGGAACAGCTGGTAGTTTCGAACTGCTAACTGTGAAATTAGCAGCCCAATTCGTAACCACTACGCTACCAGAGCTCCTTAGACTTAGAATATACTGAGTGCTAAGTTTATCAATCAGTTCTTTTTCTTCTCAGTTACATATCCCACAATTCAGTTTATGTAAAATTTACTAAATGGGTCTTCTCTGAAAATTATTAGTTTTAAACTATTCTGAAAAAAAAAAAGAAAACTATAGAGTTGTATTGTTCGCTACATGTAGACCCTTATACGTGGACATTTTTGGTTGACAGTCTTTAGATATTGCAGGTCACTTGTTAAATATGACATCTTACTTACAGTTAAATACACTGGTGCATATTTTGTCAAATAAAACTGGTCTACATATTTTAAAAATGTAAGCCTTTCTGAAAGCGTTTCTTCTGGGCAAAGGAACTAAGTCTAAGCTGACTTTCTGTGATATTCTTGTACAGCTCAAATGTTTCATTACATGCATGCATTACTCATTCAGTTTAAATACTGGGTTGATCTGAGTCGGAATTGACTCCGTTTTTTATGCTAAGGAGTCCTGGTGTAGCGCTGTGGGTTAATGTGCTGGACTGCAAAGTCATTTGAACCACAAGGTTGGTGGTTCAAGCTCACCAGCTGCTCCTTGGAAACCCTATACAGGGTTGCTATGGGTCGGAAACGACTCGACAGCATTTAATAACAACAACACAACCAAGAAAAAAAAAACAAAAACAAAAAAAATGGAAGGCATTGTGCTCTCCTGCTCATTCTCAGCACTTGTGACCTCTCAGTTCTTGTTGAGTCACATTTGTGAGACTCATCTACGGTCAGGGAGGCAGAAGGCCAGTTTCTTCTATTAGCCCACAAGCAGTCTGTGGCAAGGACCTTTGGCTGAGCCATCTCATATGCTCCTGGGGCCAGCATAGTCCCTGCCCACAGCTGATCTCTGACTTGGAGAGGGGTATAGCCTTGGAGAGGGTTCCCACTCTCCCTCGACCTATCTCAGTGAGGCCCAATGCCACAGGGCTGCCCCTGCCAGGCTGCTCAGTAACATAAGCCAGGAGCACATATGGAGGGTGGGATGAGAAGAAATGTCTATGGGGACCCACTGTTTAAAAGCAGAGCTTCTCAAACTTTAGGGTGCACAAGAATCCCCTGGAGATCTTGTTAAAATGTTGCTTCCCATTCAATAAGCTTGGGGTGAGATACAAGATTCTGCATTTCCAGTAGACACCCTCCCATATGATACTGATGCTGCCGGCATAGGACTACACTTTGAGTAGCAAAGGTTTGGAATACCTTCTCAGGCCAGAATGTATACAGAGAGAGAAAGAACCATGATGACCATGATGCTGTGACCAGCAGCGTGGACTTCTACCTCTCCTCCATGGTCCTCATGGATGCGCTCTGTCCAATACTGTCTCCAAAAGTCAGAGGCGGGAGATGGTAAAGATAGTGCCCCCAAAACTAACCCTGAGGACTGAGGGTCACCTGACCTTGTCTTCCCAGCGACAATCTTAAACAGGGGCAGGCCCCAGACACCTAAGGCTGGACCTGTAGCCCTGCAGGAAACATCCATTAAAACTAAAAAGCTGTCTGGCTCTTATGTCACGTATATCTAAGGTGAGGCTCAAGCCTGTACCTTCACCGATGTTGACAGCACATGATTTTGAGAGTCTCCCAGATGCAGGGGTGGGGAAGACACAATGATGCAATGACCAAATGAAACTGTGTAATTGTAGGGGATCTTTCAAGGCTGGGTGTATTTTATAGAAGCATTCTGAGAACACCCTGTCTGTATAGCATAGCACTTGACTTGATTTTATAAAGACAAACAGACCCAAGATCACTGGTTCCACTTGCTGGACAGGGAGAACGAGGCCTTGGGAGGCCTGGGCATTTGTCTGAAGGCCCATAGCCAGCTGGGGGTGATCAGGACTAGAAACCATGAAACCCCAAAGCAATGTGGCCCTGTGGGCAACACTAATGCATCCCTCTCTGCTCTATTCTCAGGTCAAAGACCCTACCCCTATGTGACATCAGGGCCCTGGCAGGCTAGACAGGCCTGAGTGTGCCCCACCCACCATGCGGGCTGCCTGCCACCTGCCTAGGCCTCTCCACCTGCTATGGCTGTGACTGGTTCAATGAAGCACTCCAGGACTAAGGACACAGACTCTGAGAAGGTTTGGCCCCTTCTGATGCCAACAGGGGAACCCCAAAGCATCTTAGGTAGTGAGTACCTCAGAAAAAGGGGACCATCTGCTGATAGTCCTGCGCAGATGCTAATCCCCCATGGCTCTTAGTAAGGATGCAAAAACCAAATTTAGCCAAACGCAAGGCCTAAAAAAAAGAAAAAAGAAGTATCTGAGAAGTAAAGCTGGGGAGGGGAGATTTGGTTTCTGAGCATGTCTTTGGGAAGAAAACCACAGAGCATCTCAGCTACCTGCCAGCCAGTCGTGGCCCGGCTGATGTGGGCAGCAGTCCTCAGCCCGCTCCTGCGGCAGCTTGGGTCTCACAGCATCTACTCACCGGCTTGGATGGCCAGGAAGTTGTACAGTTCATGCAGCTGCTCCAGCAAGGCCGCCTTCTGTTTGGCCTGACAGAACTGAAAAGGCACAGGACAACCGGTCAGCAAGGGTGTAATGGGGTGTCTGTCTGTGTGCTTTCTGAGTCTATCCGACATCCCCAGCCACACTGTCCAGTACTAGGAAGCAAGGAACATCTGAAACGTTTGAAAAATAGAAATGAATCCTCCAGAGCACTGGGCCCAGGGAGAGGGCCCGTAAGTATCTGGTGAGTGGGCTGAACAGAAGCCCTGTTAGTAGTAGAGGCAGAGTGGAAAGCAGACACAGTAAGTAAAGGTCTCCCTGGATGGACCCTGAGCTTTCCTCAAATTAAAGGTCATCAAGCCCAACTTCCTACAGGGAGAACCAAAGGCTGTGGGAGCTTGGAAGGGGCAGGACAGAATGTCATGACTGAGGTCTTACTGCACCCTTGGGCCAGCCATTGCTATCCATTTTTGGAAAGTTGAGTGTCTATAATCTGCCTGTGGATTATCCACTTTGTGGATCATCTGCTGCAAATGTTTAACCTTTGACTGGATTCCCCTAGAGATGGGACATTTCTAGAATTCTTGAAACTATAGGGGGAAAACCATAAGTCTACGCATATGTATTTCTCCAGTACCTGTAACACAGTGATAGCACTTTGGTGGTTTTTGGACATTATAAGAAAGGTTGCTCTTAGGAGGGGGAGAAGCAGGACTAGAAGGAGGTATGGAATGCGTGGCTAACTGCCAACGTGAAGAGCTGCCTGCCTTCTTTGCCATGAGACCAGAAGACCCGGATGGTGTCTTTTGATCAAAGAGTCCACAGAAAAATCCTGAGATCAAAGAGGAACATGTAGGACAGAATTTTAAGTTCTCATGGACTAGAGACTTTCTGGAGCCATGGAGGGTAGATGAAGCCCTGACATTACTGCCCTGAGGTCATCTTGAAACCTTAAACCAAAAATACCCCTGAAGTCTTCTTAAAACCAAAGAATAGTTTAGCTTAACCAGAAAAAAATATTGACCTTGAGCATTACACCCTTTTGGGAACTATCTATAGAGGATAAAACTAGCAATAGTAACTCGAAAGATGAGATGGGAACTTTAGGGAGCAGTGTATTTATGCTAATGGGGAAGGGACAAGTCAGAAAAAGAGAGTCCGCTGCATTACTTGTAGAACGTAGTCAGTGCTGTTAAATGGTAGTGTAGACACTGCTCAATGAGTGCATGTTTTGCTGTAAATGTTCTCAACAGCAACAAAATAAATAAAATTTTAAAAAGAACTAAGGAAAGAAAGAAAGGCTGCTCTTCGTGGAGTGTGGACTGTGCCCCAGGTGCTGCCCGGAGTGACCTACAGGTAAATCCACATGGCATCCTCGCTCTACTCCGTAATGCAACTCAGTTTCTCAGGTGAGCTCCCCAAGGCTTAGAGACCTTCGGCAAGTCACTCACTAGTGGTGCAGCCAGATTCAACAGTCTGACCACCCCACACACAGCTGGCCCTCCCTTTTGGGTTTCATTTGTCACTGACATCTGTAAAGAGAAGGCCGTTGCTTCTAACAGTCTTAGAGGCTAAGATCTGTCGCCTCATGTTGCCAAAAGACCCAAGGGCCTTTACCTTGGTACACTGTGATACAAATAAGATTTGTATACATCATTATAAAATAAACATTCAGAAACAACTCCCATAAATAGGTGTTGCTGAATGTTTACTACTTTTTAGAGGTGGTTTAATGATACGGGAAATGTTGACAATAAATGTTAAGTGTAACAGAAAATACAAATACACTGAGATCCCAATTTTATAAACATCCATATTCAGAGTGATAAGAAGGGCAGGAAATGTCCCCAAAATGTTCGTGGTGATTATCGCTAGGTGGTGGAATCCTGGGTACTTCTTACCTTTGTCACATTTTCAAAACTGTCTATAGTGAACATCTATTACAGTCACATTCAGAAAACAAGCCTTAACAACTAACATTGCTACAAACTCATTGACACTGAGGTAAAAGCAGGCCTGACACTGCCTGTAAGAACGAGCACAGGTCCCACAGAACCGAGTCAACCCAAGGAGACAACACATCCACCCTCACCCTGTCCCCATGTTTCTGGTAGCTCAGAGGCAGAAACAAGAACACCAAGTGTCACGGACTTCAGCAGCTGACTTGGGAAAGAACACGCGTGTGGAAACACAATGCCCATTTGGGTTCTGGGTGTGCCTGGATCCACAGAAAGAATGAACCTTACAGCAAGGCCCTCACCAAAGCCAGGAAAGGGGTCCGGACCCACCCACGTTCACTTCCAACAGAGGCTGAGGGCGCCCCATGGAATCACAGCTGAATGAAGGCTGCAGCAACACTGCCTTTCAGAGCTCTGATGTGGTTTAAATGGTTAACTTGTGCACGTAGCACCTTCACTACTGAGCATCTGAAGCCTGTCTTTTACAACCCTGAGCACATCTTTCCTGAGTATCTGGTCTGTGGTTGACACCAGTGGACCATGATATTGGACATCCAGCTCAGAAGAGGGTCAGGAAGAAAAGTCTGTCATTTGGGGGGGTCTGATACACACGAAGGACCAGAAATAAGAACAAAGGATCCTTTTTTTCTAATGAAAAGACAAGCAAAACTAGGATATCCAGATTAAATTTACAGAAGTTACTTCCCCCGCCCCCCGTTTTTGTTTTCAGACATCAAAATTCTAGTTTCTTCTTGGACTGCCTACGTTTCTGGCCACTTCCTCTAATCATGAACTGGGGTTTATGATGATGGGCGGGTTAAACTTGGTATGAATTTTGTTTCAGAAAACAATCGGGAAGCTATCTGGAGGAAGAATGCAATAAACGAATGTGATAAAACATCCCCAAATTTGACACATCAGAAGCCAAGGAGAAATAGAGCTGGCTGGCTCCACCAAGATGCCCTTGCATTAACTTGGGGTCGCAAGTCATTGCAGGCCGCCCACAGTGACCACGCGATGTTTCTTTCCCGTCTCCTGGCTGTCACTGTCGTGAACTGAGGGCTTGGGGAGCCTGGCATTGTGCACTTAATAATTAGACTACTAAGTCATGCCCTCTGGCAGCACAAAACTCCTCCTGGTAGAATTTATGACCAGAAAATTTACTGCCTCATATCTTTCCCAGACGATCACCGAGTCCCCAGCATCGCATCTCCCTGCTAATGCTGTTTTCATGACTCATAAATGGATGTGGCTCTTGGCCTTCCCCAAATATTATTTGTAGAGAATATCAGCATTTCATAAGAGAAGCCTAAACACAGGCAAAAAGGGCTAATTCCACTTAAGTTATGTTTAAAGTAAACCCCTAAAATGTTTCAAATGAGAACAGCATTTTCAGAGCTGAAAATGTACTACCAGGTTCTAGAGAGGACAATGTGTAATTGAAAGCCTGCTGCAATGCTTAAAAACAGCCAGCCTTTCCTCTCGACGTCAGAGCGCTTGAGAAGTCCTTTAACAACATACTGCATCCCCCTAGATGACTTAGGTGGAAGATCAAAGTCCCCAAGGCTACGGTTGTTTGGGAAACTTCTCTAATAAACCCAGAATTGGATCTTGGGAGCTTAATCCTCTATATTTCAAGCACTGCTTCACCACCACAATTGAGTCTGACACAACATCACAGAACACGATGCAATTCTGGTGCATTACAGGAACACTCCCTGACAATGACTCTATTACGATCTTTTTCTGGGGAAGTTTATCTCCTTTTGGAGGCTAACATCCTTGGGAGAAGAAAAGCTAAAGAAAGCCAAACTCACCTTATCTGTTTTCGTCTCACAGTCCACTGGCAACAATTTCACTGAGACCAAGAAAAGAAACACAAAGGAAATTAAAAAATGTAGACTGACAAAGGAATAAAAGATCCTTCTCAAAATGGGAAGTCAAACACGACTGACACTTGGGTAGGATCTGAAAAGATGCCATCTAAATTAAGTACTTCAAAAACTGCAGGCAGCATGGGGCCTTAAAAGCTTGCAAGGGGCCATCCATGGCACAATAGCTGGTATCTGTTCACCTGGAGCAGCAGCGGAAAGACAATCAGGACCAGGAGGAGGAGGAAATAGAATGCGTGACTACTAGCCTCCATAAGCCACTTTCTCCTTGGCCATGAGACCAGAAGAACTGGATAGTACCCAGCTATTACTGAACACCTTGATCAGAGATTCCACAAAAGAATTCTGACCAAAAGGGGGGAAATACAAAACAGAATTTCAAATTCTCATGGATTCTAGATATTCTGGAGCCATGGAGGATGGACTAATCTCTGAAACTATTGCCCTGAGATCATTAAACCTTAAACTAAAAATGGCCCCAATCAATAGTTTAACTAGTAAAGAAGGTCTGCCTTGAACATTCTGCTTTTTTTTAAAAGAACTATCTATACAAGGTACTCTGGTAGTGTAGTGGTTACGAATCAGGCTGCGAACCTTAAGGTCAGCGGTTCGAAACTACCAGCTGCTCCACGGGAGAAAGATGAGGCTGTCTGTGCCCATAAAGATTTACAGTCTTGGAAAACCGAAGAAGCAGTTCCTCTGTGTCCTCTGGGGTCACTGTGAATTGGAGTCAACTCAGTGGCTGTGGCAGGGGTGGGGAGGTGGGGTTGGAGGCTGCGGGGTGGGCTGCGGGGGAGGGAGTGCTAGAAAGAGTGGAATGAACTGACATGGTGGAACTCAGTAGGGTGAGGAGGAGTCTGGGACCCAGGGTCTCCTAACCTCATGCATTACAGAGTCCTCTGTCTTTGCCTCTTTCACTCCCACCTGCCCCCCTGTAGCCCTCTCTCTCCATTTGATAACTGATGCCTTGGCAGCATTTCCCCAGAACCTGCCACTGTACTTGGACTGATGATGTGCATGGGAAATGCATGTGACCATGCAGCAAATCAGGGCTGGGGATTCCTCAGGAGCATGTTGTGGTTGTTGCGTGCTGTCAAATCTCTTCCAACTCATAGTGACCCTGTATAGGGTTTCTGAGGACCAGCTGGTGAGCTTGAACTGCTGACCTTGCCATTCAAACTAACCTTGCAGTTCAGTGCATTAGCCCACAGCACCATACCAGACTCCTTGGGATCAGGAGCACCCTAAAATGAAAGTTCTTATTAAGTATTGGAGTCTTGTTCTGGTAACTCCTTCTTATGGCTAAGCCCTCACTGTGGTTGGGGTAGGTGGGAATACAGAAAGGCCGCTGTGTCTTAATTGTTGGTAACCTATGGATAGAGGGAGCTGCAGTTCCTATATGGCCCCAGTTTATAAATAAATGAACATTCATTAAAGTTAAATTAAATTGGAATGAAATTTCCCATCCGATTTTTGTTTAGAAGGCAGAAATAAGTGGGTTGGCTGGGTGATGGTGCTGCAGATACTGGCGCATGTAGTCACAAGGTGATAATAATAATAGTAATTTGCTCTTGGCCGGTGCCTCTGTCCCCAGCTCTCCAGGCAGATATTACCACCTAGCTTTTGCAAAGGCTCATTGAGGTTAAAGGGCTGGTTGGAAGTTACTCAGCAAGGGGTTGGTGCCGAGGTCTTAAAATCTTCTGGCCCATTAGACCTCAAGCTCATCAGTAGATAGAAAATGGACCAGGCTGCAGGAGACCTGAATTCCAGTCCTTGCCCTCCCTCTGACTTAGTGGACCTCAGTTTTCTCACCTATCATGGAATGGCTGGAGCAGATCTTCCAATTCAATGGGTCCAAAGTTGTATGTCAAAGGACCCTGGTGGTACAGCGGTTAAGTGCTCGGCTGGCAACCTAAATAAAGGCTGACAGTTGAACCACTTCAACTTTTGTAAAGACTATAGTTAAGGAGCTCTGGTAGCATAGTGGTTACGAATCGGGCTGCGAACCTAAAGGTCAGCG
>NW_006408556.1:2023643-2083574 GCF_000296735.1 Chrysochloris asiatica
CCTCAGAAACCCTGTACAGGGTAGCTATGGGTCGGAACCGACTCGACGGCACTTAACAACAACATCTATATGGGACCAACTGGAAAGATTAGATAGGAACCTTAGGGTGTGGTGGGCTTATGTAAACAAGGGAGGAACAACTCAGAAAGGGTAAAAGTGGTGGCACACCTTACAGAATATAATCAGTGTCACTAAATGGGACATGTTGGTGCTGCTAAGTGTTGTCGAGTTAGTTCCGACCCATAGCGACTCTGTATACGGTTTCTGAGGAGCAGCTGGTGAGAAACCGACTTTGCAGTCTAGCGCATTACCTCACAGTGACACACCAGGACTCCAAAATGGGATACATCGGAACTCTTAAATTGGTTTATGTTTTGCTGTGCATATTTTCAATAGCAACAAAATAACTAAAACTTAACAAAAAAATGCAGGCAGCAAAATGTAAAAGCTTTCCAATTCCGGATTAAGAATTTGAAATCTGAGTCCTGATCTCAGTTGAAAATTATTAGTCATGGGATCTTTGGCAATTCACTCAACTACTCTGAACTTCTGTTTCTTCATCTGTAAAATGGGGCCAATCAAGCTTTCCTTGATTAACCCCAGGAGTTAGGTTCAAACAAGATAATACCCTTGACAGTTTTGTAAACTGCAAAAATATATGTTACAGGGATTAGTATAATCATAGGAAGGGAACCCTGAGAGAATCCCAGTAAATATCCAAGAGCTGTTGGCTTTAAGTATCTCAAAGTGAATACAACTGTGATAATTCTCGTGCTCAACATACTATGACATTTCTGGGTCTGCTTATTTTCAGTAGCAGGTTGGTAAATGAGTTACATGGTTGATAAACTGCTCTGCATTGACAATGATCTGGATGTTTGCACAAATCTGTGACCCTGGTCCCCACCTACTTGTTCATATACCCAAATATCCATCTGCTGCATTACCTAAATGTTAACTCTTTTCTGTATTTTGGCTGTTCCTATTAGTCTGGAAAGATGTGGTCTTGGCTTAAGACTGGGAATGTTGTTGTTGTTAAGTGCTACTGAGTCGATTCTGACCCATAAAAACTCTGTATAGGGTTTGAACGGCCCATAGCAACTCTGTATAGGGTTTGAATGGCCGATCTTGGGGTTCACACTGACCTTACCGACCACTGTATTATCCTGTAGCGCCACACAAAGACTGCTAAAAGTCAGTATTAATCAATGAATTGTCATATTTTATAAAGGATATTAAAAGTTGGTGAACTACAGTAACACTCTATACTTAAATTCATTAAGGATACACTGTTGTTTTCTGTTAGAGGCCAGAATTAACAAAGAGGTAAATTTCACCTTTAAGGAAAAAAAACCACATAAATCCTCAACCAAACAGGAGACACCAGGTAGCTAGTGCACGGCTTTTAGCACGTCTAATTATGTAACTAAGGAGCTCTGGTAGCGTAGTGGTTACGAATCGGGCTGCGAACCTTAAGGTCAGCGGTTCAAAACTACCAGCCGCTCCGCGGGAGAAAGATGAGACTTTCTATTCCTGTAAAGATTTACACCCTCGGAAACCCTGTACAGGGTCGCTATGGGTCGGAACCGACTCGACGGCACGTAACAACAACAATTATGTAACTAAATGTGGACTGAAGCAAGGCCAGGGATGTCCTTGGATAACAGTTCCCTTTAAACACATAATAGGGCTGAAAGGAGCTCTGGTAGCGTAGTGATTTGTAGTGGTTACAAATCGGGGCTGCTAATCTCATGGCCAGCAGCTCTAAACTACCAGCTGTTCCGCAAAAGGAAGAGGAAGCTTTCTGCTCCTGTAGATTTAGGAAACCCTATTCAGGGTGGTCGCTATGAGTCGGAACCGACTCCACAGCACATAACAACAACAACATAATACTGCTGGAGTCCGGGTGTGGCGCTGCAGGTTAATGCGTTGGACTGCAAAGTCGGTTTGAACCGAAAAGTAGGCAGTTCAAGTTCACCAGCTACTCTTATACAGGATCCCTATGGGTAGGAGCAGACTCAACAGCACTTAACATCAACAACATAATAGTGCTGCAAGCAATGGTAACACCTCCCATTCATGTTAGTTTAAGCTCTTTACAAGGTTATTTCGCTGGTCTTCTGTGCAGAGCCAGCATGATCTCATTTTGACAAATGAGGGCCCCTGTGGTTCCAAAGAAGTTGAGTGAGTGGCCTTTTTGGTGCTGCAAAGCTGGACGCCCACAAGATTTCATCTGTAAGCAGTAAAATCTGGAGTACCTTCATGTGGGGCACTAATGTGTGAGTGAGCAAGAGATCAAAATGGGAATTAAGACCTAAAAAGGGATGGGTGTGTGTGTACCTGTCAGAGGAGGTGTGGCTTTCTCTGCACGAGGGAAAACCAGAGGTTAAGTAAAAGTGACCACAAAAAAAAGAATGTTCCCAGAAGGGAGAGTTAGGACAGAAATCCAGAGTAGGGGCAAAAGAGCACGAAATTACTGCAGAAGCAGGAACCTTGGCCCTCTACTCCCACAGCTGGAGGAAGGATAGCTAAAGTCAGGAGGTGAGGAGGTGTCATCATGGCCAGAGACAGCTGGCAGGGGAGAGGAGCAGGTGATCTGGCGCTGGGAGGTTCGGGAGGTAGTGGTTCGGTCAGGCACAGGCGTCCCCCGGACCCTCCCCTGCGCCGGCCCGGGACGTACTGTTGTCCTCCGCCTCCTGCGGTGCCGAGGGTTTGCCCATCTTCACCCAGAGGATGCCCAGGAAAACGAGCAGCAGCCCCAGGCTGGCCCAGAGCAGGAGTCGAGACAGGCAGCGCTCCAGCCGTCGCCCCACCTCGGGCCGGGACTTCGTCGTAGGAACCGCTCGCGTCGTCCGCAGGCCCGGGCGCGGGTCGGGGCCGAAGAGGGAGGAGGACGGCCTCGCGGGAGTCGGGGACGCGGACCACCAGCGACGGACCCCGAGGCCTGGACCCGGAGCGGCCCTGTTAGGTAGCCGGGCATCGTCGTCGTCCTCGGAGCTGCCCCGGGTCGAGGTGCGGCGCCTGAGCTGCGCGGAGCGGGCGGAGTAGGCAAGGCCGCGGCTCCCAGGCCAAGAGGAAGCCGTGGAGGCCCCCAAATCGCCATAGGCCCCAGAGGTGGCGTAGACTGAGCCCGAGGCCGGCTGGGAGATCCAGGGCTCCACCCGTGGAGAGGACGCAGCGGGCCGGGCGCGCAGCGGCGCCTCCTCGCGCAGCCAGGCCTCCTCCCGCAGCCGCTCCTCGCCCCGTGGCCGGGCCTCCTCCCGCAGCCGCTCTTCGCTTCGCTGCCGGGCCTCGCCCCGCAGACGGCGCAGCTTGTTGCGGTATACGTCTCGGGTGGTGTCGGTGATGGGTCCTGGCTGGAAGCCCAAGGCCTGCAGCTCCCGCCGCAGCTCCAGGTCCGACAGGCCAGCCATGGCCCGGACGCCGCCCCCCGCCCGCCCCTGGCGCGCACCGCACCCGGAACTGCTCCTGCCGGCTGCCACGGTGGAGCGGGCGGGGCCCAGCGCCATGATGGGAAGGTCGTACTGTCCGCCATTTTGAGAAGGTCGAAGTCTGCGCAACTGGCCCGCCATGATGAGGAGGTCCTAGTTGGTCATTAGGATCCGCCACCTTGGGGAGGTCGGAGAGGATTCTTTTTTTTTTTCATTTCTTGCTCCGCCCTTTGCCGTGTCTGGTACACAACGCGGTGTTTATCGCCGATTTCCCAGGCTTATAGAGTGATTACTGACACGTGGTTGTTGTTGTGAAGTGTCGTCCAGTCGGTTCCAACCCATGGCTTTATGTGCGGTGGAGTCGGTTCCGACTCATAGCGACCCTGTATAGGGTTTCCAAGGCTGTAAATCTTTACCGGAGCAGAAAGCCTCTTCTTTCTCCCGCGGAACAGCTGGTAGTTTCCAACTGATGACCCAGAGGTTAGCAGCCCGATTCGTAACCACTACGCTACCAGAGCTCCTTTCCAACCCATAGCGACCCTGTATAGGGTTTCCGAGGAGCATCTTGTGAGCTTGAACCGCCGACCTTGCAGTTCAAACGCTTTGCAGTCTGCTGCATTAACCCACAGCGCCACACTCGTGGCGTCGACTTGATGAATTAGTTAAAGGTGAAAGACGAATGGGGAGACAGATCATTCGCCTCCCTTTCTGTGCTTGGAGATCCTTGTGTGATGGCTTGTGTACCCAGGAAAGGGCCTTGTTTGTTCATGGAGTAGACCCCAGCCCCTGCCCCTACTTTGGGGGACCAGCCGCCCTGCCCCTATGTTATTCTCACTTGCCAGATATTGAACATCAGGTGGGTGCGGGCCCTTCCTGACCACTGGCAATGGCCTTGTAGACGCTCCAGGCTGGAAGGAGCCTCCGTTTTCATATAGCCATAGTGGAGGCATAGAGCAATTGCCTGTGGACTCAAGTGGGCTGTTTGCGAGGAAGTCGTGTGACTGGATAGTGAGATTTTCACTGAGAGAGATGGGTAGGAGAAGACCCCCAAGACACACAGTCATATTGCTATTACCTGTGGCTTCGGATGGAAGCTCTGGAACCAGACAGTTTGACTTTGACTCTATAACTTTCACCTCTATTAGATATGCAGTCACATCCAATGAACATTTCTAGTTCCCAATAAACTTTAAAGAGTTGTTGGGAGAATTAGAAGAGGCCATTTGTGTAAGGTGCCTGGCACATGCTCACAGATTTTATACTTAACCTATGCCTTTTCAGTGCTGTTTCGTTCTGTTGTACATAGGGTTGCTGTGAACGACTGATTCGACCCAACCCAACCCAACTGTCTTTGCAGCAGTGGTAGGGCTGTGTGGAGTCTCCCACAGGGCACTCCATTTCCTTACACAAAGGGAAGCGTGGAGAGTGACTGCAGAAGGACTCAGACAATAGTATACCTTAGTTACTCCTCACTTATCTACCATCTCGTTATCTGACATTTCACATTTATGTCAAAAGTGAAAAGAACTATCAGCCTGTTTTTTGCAGTAACAAATGCTGAGGGGCAAAGCAAGAAGAATGTTGGCTGTGATGATTAAGGTTATGGGTCAATTTAGTTGGGCCATGGGTCTCAGTGGCTTGACAGTTATGCAATGATGTAGTCAACTTCCATCTTTGATTTTTGCGTAATGATCTAGTCTTTGGAACCTAACCACGTGGACAAGGGAAGAGTCTTCTTTCTACCTCCCTCCTCCCCTTAGTATTCCTGCCACATCCCTCATCAACTCCCTTTGCCAAACATTTATTGTAGGTTGCAGTCTGTTTCTATCCATCTCAATCAGTTCTCCTTCCTATCTGGGATCTCCCTGTAGCTCTCCCCCTAGAGTGTCTCCCATTTGTTCCCTATCTTTCTCTCCCTGGGTGCCTGGGCAGGGACTCACTGCCAGTGTTCTGCATTCCTGCCACTAGCTCTAACTCAGGAGTATTCAACACTGGTCACAATTTCTGGGAAAATTACAGCCTCGACTTAGTCCGTCTTGGTTGTTAGCCTCCCCATCTCCCCCGGCTTAGCTGCTCCCATGTGGTGCGATTTCTCTTACCAAGTGTTGTTTTCCTTTTCTCTGCCTGTGTTTGCACGGAATGCCATGAATTTGATATAGTGATTGCCTAACACATATACCACATAATAGTATTTTATTTCTTTCTGAAGCACTGTTTGCATGACAAATGAGTTGGTAACATTTGTGCAACTCCTTGCAGCTGTGCAGTTCAATATATAAAGAATGAGCCTTTCGGCATCAATACTAGCCTGTGTATTCTAAGAGGGCTTGAAACTGACGTTTAAACAAAGTTAATGGCACAGCATTTCACAGAGTTATGGCCTATTTCATCACAGTGGATCTCAGGGCAGTTTGGAAACGCGTACCGAACTAGAGCCACCCCCAGTGGTGGTCCGCAGTGAAGACCACCTGTCAGCCTTCTTTGTGTTAGAAGCACTGCCGCTGCCACATAGACTTGGGGCCACAGCCTTCTTCCCTCTTTAACTCTGCTATCTTCTCTTTAACCTATTGTTAGTTGCCATTGATTTGATTCTAACTCGTACTGAAACCATCAGGTTTTCTAGGCTAAAATTTTCACAGGATGAGAGCTTTCTTCCATGGAGATGCTAGGTGGGATTGAACTCCCAACCTTTCATTTAGTAGCCAAGCACTTAACCATTGCACCAATAGAGCTCTTTCCCCTCTAACCTAGAGCTTATCATGTTTGCAGCAGTGACCTTTTGCTAACCAGGTGATCCAGACCCAGCTTCTAATCTCCATAGTGGCTTTTGGCAGTCGATGACCCTGTCTTTGGTGTAGCATACTAACAGGCACCCAGGCAATGCCAACCACTTTGGTGAATTTGCTGATGAATGCGTCTCTGTCCCACCCCACTACATTGGTTACCGATACTTCAGAAAAGAAACCTTATTAGTCATTTATTCCTCCCAGGTCTCAGTCCTTTCCATGAACTAACTCCTGGCTCTAGTCCGGCCACTTCCATAGATTTATAATCCCTGTTTGGTCCTCCATCAGTAATCTCCATCCCAATGGCCCTCTTATCCATTGTATTGAAGTCTTCTCAGTACTTTTTACTTTCCCCAACACTTTCTTCAGTGACCCTTTTCGCTTCCTTTCTGAAGGGCTTAACATCAGTACATCTTTGCCCCTGCTATGGCTAGTCAGGAGCTGCCCACGAGACTCTTCTGGGGCTCGGAGTGTGCCTTTCTGTGTCTTCTCTGTGGTTCTTACACTGGGCCTGTGGACAAAGGGAGCACGTATTTTAAAGAAAAGAGAAATCTTGCAAAGCCAGTGGCTACCCTGCATGCCCTCCTTCTCATCACTCTGTTGTGGGTGTTTTTTTTCTTTTTTTTTTTTTAGGTGAACAGTTTAGGTTGCAGCCGATCTTCCTGATTTATTAAAGACGAAAGAGGGAAAACAAGCTTCCGTGTATAAATCTACTTAGTAACCACATCCACACAGTTAGTAGAGGTGAGGGGTTGCTGGGAGGATACTCTGAATTCCTGAAGGGACACCATGTGGTCTTCCATCTTGCTGACCTCTCTCTGTGTCCGCACAGCCTTATAATAATATAACGCCCATAAATCTTTTAGTGGCTCCATCCTCCTCCTCCTCCTGCAAAAAGCCCTGCATACATTTATTAGGCCCTCAAAGATGCTCAGGGACCATGGACTCGTCCTTGATCCACCCCATCACGGGCCTCGTGTATCCCACTCAGCTATTTTGGGCTTCTTTCAAATCACTTCACATGGCATCACAGGGCAGGGGGGTGGGAGGGGCAGTAGGAGAGTGTGGTTCAGATGGAAGGCTCTGATTTGGGCTCTGATTTGGATTCAGATGCCCCCACCCACACACGAAAAGACCACCCAACTTCTTGGTGTTTCATCTCATTCCCTCGTAGAAGATGAGGGTCACTCTTTTCACCTAGGTTTTGGGGTATATCAATGAGGGACAAACACAGGGTCATAAAGGAACTTAAGAACAGTTTTAGTGGGCAATTATGTCACCTGTTTCTCATAACCTACTAGGAATTCAACTAAGCTCTCAGTCTCCTGGCCACGCTCACACTTTGATATCCATGGGTAAGAGTTTCTTTCAAGGCACATAATACGTTACAAGATGTCAATAACAAATTGTGTATGAAGAAAAATGGAATGCTTTCAGAATATTTTCTTTTGGGCTTTGTCCATGATTAGATTATACTAAATTACAGAGTACGGATATCAGGCAATTACTCTTTGCTTTTAACTATTCAGTTTCATGACAAATCTGCATAACTCAGTAATTATAAAATCACATGGATGTGGTTACCGAGAAAATACCTCATCATCTCTATCTTCTGAAGCTAAGTTCAGGTTGTCCTATAATTACCTTTGGTCCTTTTAGGGGTAAAGTATATTCCAGAGGAAAGCAGGGTGATCTGTAACTCTCTAATTGCCAGTTATCTGGAGAGATTCTTGCAGATTTAGCTAGACAAACCAACAAGAAGTGAGGTGGGCTGGTGACCCTGCCTCACTGGTCACTGTGGGCCCTCTGCCTTGGATTCTGGCTGGTTTCTGATAAGTCCATTCGTAGCTTTAACCAAGAGTGTGTCTCCTTTTCCTTCTGTTTTCTGAAAACATGGACTTTTTCTCTTGGCTCAGCTCACAGAGTTCTCCCAATCGTGCTGCCCCTTCCTGATTTTAATTTCTTCCAGAGCTGTGCATGTCCTGTAAGCAATCAAGGCAGCTATCCTGGAAACTGGAGAAGCTCATTGGTGAAAAAGAATTATTTGAGCTGATTGTGAGAAATCGAACAGTGGCAGGAGAAGGAAAGAGAAAGAAGAAAGGAGCCGACACATCTAAACAGTTGGCAGAGATACTGTGCATACTGATGTAGGTGGTAGCTGGGGCAGAGGCTGCTGGGTGAAGGTAGGGGATGGGGGATGAGGTGGGGGCAACTGGGCTGCATCAAGAGCTTTGAACAGGGCTTCCCTGTATAACAGATGGCACCTCCATCCTTCCTAGACACTGTGGTCACTGAACCGATTCCCATTTTAAGAAATGTATGCCATCTATGGTGAAATCTCTTAGGAGTCCTAGTTCCCTTCGTGTGATGTCTTCTAACACTGCTGTTTAACTCCTGGAGTCCTTGGGTTGTGCAAACAGCTAATGCTCTTGGCTGCTAACTGAACAATTGGAGGTTGGAGTCCATGCCAAGGTGCATGCCTCAGATGAAAGATTTGATGATATTCTTCCAAAAAATTTTTGCTGTTAAGTGCCTTGCAGTCAGTCCTGACTCTTAGCGATCCTGTATAGGGTTTTCAAGGAGCAGCTGATAGGTTTGAAGTCCAGTACTTATCATCCTGCAGGGCCACACTTATACTACAGAAGTCCAAAGAATTCGCTGTTGAAAGACCTATGGGCACAGTTCTATTCTGACACACATGGGGTCTCCATGAGTTAGAGTGGGCTCCATAACAACTGGTCTGAGGGCAGTGGTTAGTTTCAGTGATGGAATTCTTTTTTTGGGGCTTTTGTTTGAGCTTGTCTTTAATGCTTGATTCTTTTTTTTTTTTTTTTTTAATGTTTTATTGTGTATTGTGTGATAGTCTACATGGGGAGCATTAGTTTTACATTCATTCCATCATACATCGTCTCATTGCCATAGTTACCATCCTGTCCATGCATCATCGCCCAACAAAAGGGTATACCCTACAATCCTGCCCACCGGTCATCAGAACACAGTCCTTCTCCTTCTCTGGATTCTCTAGTCCCTAGGCACTCCATCTCTTCGCATCGTCCTTTCTCTTCACGTCATCCTCTCTGTCTCAGTCTCTGTCCTCACTGCTCCTCTGGGTGGGGTCCCACTCTCCGCTCTTCTCCATTGATGGTCCCAGGGTCCTACAATCCTAGACTGAAAGGTTAATCACTCCCCTCCTTGCTATAAAATGTCCACCTTTACATTACCAGTCCTCACAGTCAGTCCTGGTAACAATCATTCACCCCTGCATCCCAAGGGACCCCTTTTCATCTGCCCCTCCCAGAGAGGTCGGACACTACTCACTGGAGACTCCACCATCCTCCCAGCCCTGTGGATCTAGGTTCCCTCTTGAAAGCTTGTAAGCCAGTCACTTCTTACCTTTGTATCCCTTCTCCCATTTTTGGTTAGTCAATGTTCAAGTTGTCCATCTCTATCTACTCTTTGTGTGGAGGGGGTGGGAATAATTCTTGGAGCAGGGATTTGTTTCTTTTTTTGAGCTACTGCATTTATAGATGGATGTCCAGTTTATCAGACTGTATCAGATGACGCTTTTTTTTTCCTTCCCTCTTCTTTCTTCTTCGGGTTGAGCTTTGTGCGTCCCATCATTGGAGCCATGGCAAGTGTGTATCATCTGCAGGTGTGGGTGTTCCTGCGTCTGTCCGCCCTCTTCTTATCAGTTGGTCGCTTTGGTCTCCTTTCTAGTCCTCTGTGGATGTGTCACTGACTCTAAACCCATGAGTCCCCAGGTCTTGCCTCACTGCAGGCCGACCAGGTCTCTACCTGGGCTCACCATAGTCTGCTGAACGATGCAGGGCTTAGCTCGCTGCTTCTTCGATGTTCTTCCGTCACTTCTCTTTATGGGTGACGTGTGTGGTTGCCAATCAGAACTCCATTTTCCCATTGCGTCTTAGTCTTGGAGGAGGATTTGCACTGAGAGGACCCGACCACTTGCCTTGGTGTCTCCTGGGCAGGCAGCTTGCTTGTTCTTGTGGTAACAGTCGGACTGCCCTTGTTGTTTTGTATTTTTCCTGTAGATCTTTCTTTCAAGAAGCGTCTTCTGGTTTGCTGAGCTCCAGGCTGGTCTGCTTGACCTTTTAAGAGGAAAGTTTCCCTTCTCTGATGGTCTAGATGTGGTTCAGGCTTCCTTCTATAGTTTTATGCAATGCAGAGGCTCCTCATGAGACCTCCTTCACTAGATACATTGTAGCCCCATTTTAGGTATTCCAATTGGTTATAGGCAGAAGACGGATTTACAAGCTTTCTATGGTGATATTTCTGGCTATTCCTTTCACTCTCCCTCCAGTGACTGTTTTATATTATAATGTTTGGAAACCCAAGGTTCAAAAGTCAGCCAAGTATCAGTGGTGCGATTCTTGCCTTCACACGCAAGACCAGCCCAGCTCAGGCACAGCTACGGCCTGTCTGTTAGTGGGGGCTTGCACATGGTTATGGTGCTGCATAGATTGAGCGTAGCTTCCAGACAAAGACAGACTAGGAAGAGAAGTCTGCTGATCTGCTTCTGAAACTCAACCAACAAAACCCCTACGAGTCACAGCAATCTGATTTGTAATGGATGATGGGGATGGTGCAGGACCATTGAGCATTTCATTTTGTTGTGCCCAGGGTCTCCATGAGTCAAAGTCGTTAAGATCCTAGGGAAGATTCCTCCAGCCTCAGAAATGGGCACTCCTGCTGCATGTAGGGAAAGGTTGTCACTATGGGGGAACATCAGGCCAAGGGCCAGGGAAGAACACAAAATCTGTGTTTGCCGTATGGAAAGAGACTATTTTTCTGTCCCTTGGAGGATGTTATAAGAAGCCCTGGTGGTGCCGTGGGTTAAACATTAGGTTGGGAGTTCAAACCCACTAGCTGCTTCCAGGGAGAAAGATGAGGCTGTCTGTGCCCATAAAGATTTACAGTCTTGGAAAACCGAAGAAGCAGTTCCTCTGTGTCCTCTGGGGTCACTGTGAATTGGAGTCAACTCAGTGGCTGTGGCAGGGGTGGGGAGGTGGGGTTGGAGGCTGCGGGGTGGGCTGCGGGGGAGGGAGTGCTAGAAAGAGTGGAATGAACTGACATGGTGGAACTCAGTAGGGTGAGGAGGAGTCTGGGACCCAGGGTCTCCTAACCTCATGCATTACAGAGTCCTCTGTCTTTGCCTCTTTTACTCCCACCTGCCCCCCTGTAGCCCTCTCTCTCCATTTGATAACTGATGCCTTGGCAGCATTTCCCCAGAACCTGCCACTGTACTTGGACTGATGATGTGCATGGGAAATGCATGTGACCATGCAGCAAATCAGGGCTGGGGATTCCTCAGGAGCATGTTGTGGTTGTTGCGTGCTGTCAAATCTCTTCCAACTCATAGTGACCCTGTATAGGGTTTCTGAGGACCAGCTGGTGAGCTTGAACTGCTGACCTTGCCATTCAAACTAACCTTGCAGTTCAGTGCATTAGCCCACAGCACCATACCAGACTCCTTGGGATCAGGAGCACCCTAAAATGAAAGTTCTTATTAAGTATTGGAGTCTTGTTCTGGTAACTCCTTCTTATGGCTAAGCCCTCACTGTGGTTGGGGTAGGTGGGAATACAGAAAGGCCGCTGTGTCTTAATTGTTGGTAACCTATGGATAGAGGGAGCTGCAGTTCCTATATGGCCCCAGTTTATAAATAAATGAACATTCATTAAAGTTAAATTAAATTGGAATGAAATTTCCCATCCGATTTTTGTTTAGAAGGCAGAAATAAGTGGGTTGGCTGGGTGATGGTGCTGCAGATACTGGCGCATGTAGTCACAAGGTGATAATAATAATAGTAATTTGCTCTTGGCCGGTGCCTCTGTCCCCAGCTCTCCAGGCAGATATTACCACCTAGCTTTTGCAAAGGCTCATTGAGGTTAAAGGGCTGGTTGGAAGTTACTCAGCAAGGGGTTGGTGCCGAGGTCTTAAAATCTTCTGGCCCATTAGACCTCAAGCTCATCAGTAGATAGAAAATGGACCAGGCTGCAGGAGACCTGAATTCCAGTCCTTGCCCTCCCTCTGACTTAGTGGACCTCAGTTTTCTCACCTATCATGGAATGGCTGGAGCAGATCTTCCAATTCAATGGGTCCAAAGTTGTATGTCAAAGGACCCTGGTGGTACAGCGGTTAAGTGCTCGGCTGGCAACCTAAATAAAGGCTGACAGTTGAACCACTTCAACTTTTGTAAAGACTATAGTTAAGGAGCTCTGGTAGCATAGTGGTTACGAATCGGGCTGCGAACCTAAAGGTCAGCGCTTCGAAACTACCAGCTGCTCCGCGGGAGAAAGATGAGGCTTTCTACTCCCGTAAGGATTTACACCCTCGGAAACCCTCTACAGGGTCGCTATGGGTCGGAACCGACTCGACGGCACGTAACAACAACAACAACAATAGTTAAGGAACACTGTTAGCGTAGTGGTTACGAATTGGGCTGCGAACTGCAAGGTCAGCAGTTCGAGACTACCATGTGTTCCTTCATGACACATCATGGCACATAACACAACAATAACATAGCCAAGAAAAAGGAGCTCTGGAAACCCTATGCAGGGTCACTATCACAACACATTAACCACCACCACCATAGCCAAGAAAACTCTATGGGGCAATTCTGCTCTGTCACTTGGGGTCGCTATGAGTTGGAATCATCCTGATGGCACCCAACAACAACAATGTAACATTTGAGCTTAGAACCTACAAAAGGCAAACGCTTTACTAATGTACACGCCAGTGATGACCAACTCTCTCTGAGCTTTATTTTTTCCCCCTTTTACTCATGACCCGAGTTTACCCTTTGGAAATTAAAATGTAAAATAAGAGAGTTGTTTCTGTTTATTTCATGCTTTGTTTGCTACAAGGAGTGGCTTGACTTTGGAGAGGGTGTTTTCTCTCCCAGCTCAGTTGCTGGGCTGTTCAGATTTCTGAAGCCTCACTCGGGTTGGGGGCTCCAAGTCAGTCCACCTTCTTTTCAGAGCAGGCTTCTTCACTCAATTGCTGGGGAAGAAAGACAAAGGAGGATTGCAGAGCAGTGTCCGCATGTTAGGCTTATGAAACCATGCCCTACAACCTGCCTGCAGATCGGAAGGAGGAGAGGGCAGCCTAGGGCAGGCTGTGGGGTCAGGGAGGCAGGAGCTTTGAGAGGCTTCTGGAGAGTCTACCTCTGGCTCTGTCTGTAGCCTGGGGCAAGTCATTTAACCTCCCAGTTCCTTCATCTCTAACAACTCCATCTCTGTCACTCTCCTCTCCTCCTGGGGACGATGAGAAGTAATTAGTGGTTGTTTGTCAGACACCATCTAGCTTTGTGCAACTAACTTGGGCAGACCTTGAACGGGTCAAGGCCAACCAGGGCTTAGGACTCAGACTGGCAGGACAGGATGGGAAAATGCAGGCTTTTGTAGCTGGACTGCAGTCAAGGCAACCACCCAGTCATGATGGTGTTGAAGGAGAATGGAAGATTCTGGAGCAGGGAGGGGAGTTGATTTGCCAGACCCTCTGTCAGAGAGAGGATTTGAGGGGCAGGCCGGACTGGTTGAGGCCTGATTTAAGAGGTCCTAGTTGCTCAAGAATGGGCCTCCACAGCCACCAGCAGTCATGGGAGCATGCTCTGTGATTAGGCTCCCCCAGGAGATGGGGGGAGGGAGGCCGGGGACACCGCGTGGGAGAAGACAGCTTAATGTTCTCAAGTATAAAGCAGGAAAACAAATTGCAGTCCCCAGACCCTACTCAGACGGCACTCCTGGAATCTCAACAGCAGGGTGGGCGGAGGACACTCCACCCCCATACTGTTTGGTGTGGACAGGAGCATCTACCTCTCTCAGCAGCCCTTCCAGGGCCGCCTGGTACTTTTCCAACTGCCTGGAGTTCATCCTCATTCCAATTTCCACAGGCGCAGTCAGCTGTGAAATAAGGCAGAGTTAACAAGTAGGGAGAGGTGCGGAGAGCGCAGTTAACCCTTGGGTGCCCTACAGGTGGCAGGAGAGGCCTTCCAGGGGCCTCCACACAGCCCTGCAGGCCCCCTCTTCCAGATTCACTGGGCCTCTGGGGCTTTCTGGGCATCCTGACACCTTTCCTCCCTCCAGCTCTGACCTTGACAATCCAGAGGGAACCTTTAACAAACCTCTCCCCACCCCACCCCAGTATTAGCTAACAATGTGGAGCCTTACCATGTACCAGGCATCCTTGTAAGTGTTTTGTGTATATTAAGTCTCTTAATGACCCTATGCAGTAGAGACAGTTCATGTGCCCATCTTTCAGATGAGGAAACAGAGATACAAAGGGATCAAGTCACATAGCTAGTAGCAGAGAGAGTAAATAGATGGTAAATCCAGGGGGCTTAGCCCCAGGGTCTGTACCTATGACTAGCAGGCTACATTGTCTTTTGCACTGAGAGGACACGATGATCAAGACCATAGTTGAGATGTCTGAAGGGAGATTGCTGTGACTTCAAGGCAGAACCAGGCAGGGCTAGTTGGTGTCACAGTTACCCCCTAGGACCTCCTGGTCCCACTGTCTAGCTGTACAAAACAGCTGGCTGACTGTGACAGGGCTCACTTCTCCACTTTCCACCAGCTCCCTGCATGTGGGAAATGGATTTGGGCCTGCACTCCAGACCCAAGGGCACTGGAGATGCCTGAAGGGCAGTCACAGAGGAGTTCCCTGGGGTTCTCAGCTGGATGTTGTGGCAGTTTCCATGCCTGACTCTGCCATACCCTTGCTGTGGCAATGCCTCACTTTAAAACTAGGAGGCCTCACTGGATGGCCCATAAAGGACCTCGGGCTCCGTTCTCACTTCACGGTTCTAGGAAGATCCAAGCCTCCTGGAGAAGGATATTAAGTCAGGTGTCACATGTGCCACCGAGATCTTGGAGTTAGTGCAGTAAACTCTGTCTTGGGAACATCTAGAGGGCAGTTCCCAGTGAACGCCACTCTTGTCAACTGCATGCCTCACTCCCAGCTCTCCCTCATAAAGCCAAGGAGGTCTTGTTGAAAGTGAGAAAGGAGCCCCAGACTGCTAACCCAGGGACAGTCCCCCTTTGAAATGTAAATCAGATCATGTCCTTCCTCAAAAGCCCCCAAAGACTCCCATCTGAGTGGAGTGAAAGCCAAGTCCTGACAATAACCTAGTAAGTTTAGTCTCACCTCCCTCCCCCACCTCTTTCCTTCCAGTCCCCTCTTCTCCAGCCCCTTCTGTACACACCAAGCCCCTTCAGCCTCAGAGCCTTTCTAAGGGCTATTCCTTCTACCTGACAGTCCGCCCCTGACATCCTCGTGGTTCACTCCCTCTCTCTTTTTAGTTCTTTGTATAAATGCTGTTTTCTTATGATGACTACTCTGATTAGCCTATTTAAAATTCCTTTCAACCCATTCCTTTTCCTGTTCTGTTTTCCTTAACAGCACCTATCTTATACGAGCAGGCTTCCAAAAGTTAATGGAAAACTGAAACTGGAAATCTCCACAGATTTATAAAGTCTCCTCATATGTAGAGGAGTTCAGGTGCGGTAGTAGGTTACACATTGGGCCGCTACCACAAGATCAGTAACTTGAATCCATCAGTTGCTCTACAGAAGAAAGATGAGATTTTTGCTCCCATAAACATTTACAGCCTTGGAAACTTTACTCAGGGTTGTTATGATTCGGAACTGAGTTGACAGTATACAACCATATGTTGCTGTTCTTGTTGTCAAGTGCTGTCGAGTCTGTTCTGACTCATAGCGGCCCTGCATAGGGTTTCCAAGGAGCGGCTGGTGAGTTTGAACCGCCGACCTTGTGGTTCAAACTGACCTTGCAGTCCAGTGTTTATCCTATAGTGCCATACCAAGACTCTATACTGTTAAATGCTGTTGAGTTGGTTCTGATTCATAGCAACCCTGTATAGGGTTTCTGAGGAGCAGCTGGTGGGTTTGAAATGCAGACCTTGCACCTCAAGCCAATTTGCGATCCAGTGCATTATATTGCATCAGCACCAAGGACTCCACCTCATGTATTGTTATTGTTGTTAAGTGCCATCTAATCGATCCCAACCAATAGTGACCCTGTGTAGGGTTTCCAAGGAGTAGCTGGTGAGCTTGAACCGCCAACCTTGCAGCTATTTTTCCTTTATTTGTGGTCTGTCTCCCCAGCCACCAGAGTATGAGCAGATTTTATCTGTTTTGGTCACCACTTTATCCCAGTGTCTTGCACATAGTAGCTAGTTGCCATCCAGTCCGTTCTGGCTCATGGAGGTGACCCCATGGGTATCAGAGTAGAACTGTACTCCATAGGATTTCCAATGGCTGATTTTTCAGAAGTTGATCACCAGAACTTTCTTCTGAGGTGGCTCTGCGTGGAATCAAACCTCCAACCTTTGAGTTAGCAGCAGAGCATGTGAATGTTTTCTACCACTCAGGGATCCCTTTGCACATAGTAGGAGCTTAACAAATCTTCATTGTGTGAATACATGAGTCTGAAATTGGAGAGCTAGATTGGGCAACCTCAACTATCGGGTCTGCCTCCACTTGTGCTGTCTGAGATCTTTCTAAGTCAGATAAGGTCCCTGTCCAGCTGTTTTGCCTGGCCCCCAGGCGCTGCCTGAACTGGGCCTGTTGATTTCCTCTCACTGTCTGTCAGCATGCCCCAACCACCCGGGCCTCACCCCCCCAGGTACATTCTGGGTAGGCCCTTGGCATTCACTCTTCCTTCCTTCCTCCTATGCTGGCATGGGTGGCTCCTTCTGACCATCAGGTTTCTCATCAAATGTCACCTCCTCTGAGAGGCCTTCCCTGACTCCTTCCCAGCCAAAGCAGCATCCTCTCCCAGCATGCCCCTTCCAGCAGTCACTCTGCCATACTGTGCTACCTGGGGCCTACGGATGATTTACTGCCTCCTCCTTGGTACTCATCTTTCTCTGCTAGCATGGAGCTCGCTGCCTGGATGATTTGTTCACGGCTACATCCTAGAACATTCCTAGGCTGCAGTTGGCAGGCGCTGCCTCCTCACTAGCTAGGGGGCCCCAACCTCCCATCGAGTTTGTCTGCACCTTGATAATTGTGCTTTCTTCTTCCTCCGTGAGCTCTGTGGGGCCCAGAGACGCTGCCTCCTCAGACCTCTGCTGAACACTCAGGGACTTCTTTTGCGCTTTGTTCCGCTCTCTTTCCTAGGGCCGCAGCATGAAACAAACACAAAAACACATCATAACAAAAAGAAGCAACGCCTGTTGCCCTCACGTTTTCACGAGCTCAAGGTCACCCCATGTGTTGCACAGTAGAACCAAGCTCCATTGTGTCTACTTAGCTGTAATGTCTATGGAGGCAAATTTCCAACTCTTTTTATGGTAGCACCATTGAGTGGGTTCAAAACAGCAACCTTTTGACTAGTAGTCAAGTGCAAACCAATGAAATTGCAGTTAACCCACCTTCCCCCAACCTACCCAGTTAGGTCTTGGTCCATCTCCACCTAATTGATCTGAGCATCCCACAGACCAAAAGAGCCCTCTCTTCCCAGCGCTTTCTCTCCCCTGGGGAGACTCAGATCCCTGGTACCTTAGGAATAGTCCTTGGTGATGTCCACCAAGAGGTCAACTTGAAGAAGACTCCATTCTTTTGCAGTTAATATATTGCACCCAGATTGTTACAGTTAATTAAGTTAAAATGCTGAAAATAATGGTCTTCCTTCATGCATATAAAGTATGAAAATGTGTTTTTCTTAGCAAAAAGCCTATAAAAAAGTGTCAAGGCTGCCTAGCCTGTGAGAACGCCATGGGGTGGCCCGGGAACTCAGAGTCCCTGGGAGGAGATTTATAAGAGGCGAGGTAGGGAGATAAATTATGGAGGAAGGAGTTTGCAGCTTCTTCATAAAAATCCCGATGCTTGGCAATTACGAGGAGAAAAACCATGGAGCAGATTAATGCAATGTGTCCTTTGGTTGCCATTTTGTTAGTTTATATTTTGAGTTTGACTTTTGCTGGCCAGTCCCACACCTTGCCTGGCATCCTGTTTGCTTGGTCTCCTGTGATCAGACACACCCACTTCCTTTGGTTTCTCTAATGACACGCTTGGGAATCTGCTCTCAGCAGGCCCCAATGTGGAATGGTTCTAAAACAATTCGTCTTCTCCTTGGAAGAGGAGCTGCTAAGACATTGCTTCTACACTTTACATTTCTGCCCCTGAAGAAGGGAAGTGGGGTTCAGTGTGGCCTCTGCAAAATTTTCTGTTCTTTGGGTATCTGGAAACCTTCCCTGTACAGAGTGGGCAGACCTGGACAAGCTCAACTCCAGGGGCCACAAGAGTCTCCCAACAGAAACAATTTCATGTATTGTAGCCTTGCTCTCAGACAGGCTAGGCAGGAAAGTCTTGTTTCCTCATCTCCTTAGGTTAAAGAGAAACAAATGTCTGCAAAGACACCCAGAATCCCTAGAAGTCCAAAGTCAAGGGCACCAGGAAGGCAGATCCAGCAATCCAGTTTCTATTAGTTTCCACTGTCTGAGTTCCATTAAACCCATTAATATCCGGTCATTTCAATACATGGCAACCCCACGTGTGACACAGCTGACTGCTCAGCGGGTTTTCTTGGGTATAATCTTGATGGGAGCAAATCTCCAGACATTTTCTTCTGAGGTATCACTGGGTAGGTTCTAACCATTAACCTCTCGGTCAGCAGTCCAGCTCAAACTGATTGTGTGCTTAGGAATCTCCAGGAGGTGGTTGTGGTTGTTGTTAAGTGCCAGTGAGTCAACTCTGACTCATAGCCACCCTGTAAAGGGTTTCCAGGGAGCAGCTGGTGGATTTGAAACTCCGACCTTGCGGTAAGCAGTCCAGTGCTTATCTTACAGCGCCATACTAGGACTCCCTAAGGACTTTGTTGTTGTTAAGTACTTATGAGTTGATTCTGACTCATAGCAACCCTGTATAGGGTTTCCAAGGAGTGACTGGTGGGTTTGAACCACCAAGCTTTTGGTGAGCAGTCCAGTGCTTACCTTATAGTGCTACACCAAGACTCCCCTCAGGGATTTTGTTGTTGTTGTTGTTAAGTGCCACCGAGTGGATTCTGACCCATAGTAACCCTGTATAGGGTTTCCAAGGAGCAGCTGGTGAGCTTGAAGCACCGACCTTGCAGTTCAAACGACTTTGCAGTCTGACGCATTAGCCCACAGTGCCATACCAGGACTCCCAGGGACTTTGTTGTATTTAGGTTCATCTTATTTCTTTTGGGGCTCAAAAGAGAGGGTGGCTATGTCACCACTGCATGGAAAACCACCTTCTTTCCCACTTCCCGGGGTTCAGGACTCATTCCATCACTTCCCCCTAGCTTATCCTGCAGTTCAAGTTTCACCTTTTCCCTGCGGGCTTCAAAAGCAGCTCAGCCCACAGTGAGTTCTCCCTCCTCTGAACCCAGCAGTTATGATCAGCATCCCTTATTGGGCAATTCATCATGTCCTGCCTTGTGACATCTCTCTTTTGTCTTCTATTGTTAGTTAATTTTTCATATGCTCACTGAAGACAAGGGGAGGGTCTTGGTCTTAGATTTCCTTGTATGCTCTGGTCTATCACCCAGGGTGGTGCCTTCTACAACAGAAGTGCTCACTAAATAATTGTGTGCTTGTTAATTGGAAATGTCCTCCCATGGATGGGAGGGGTGAGGGACGCTGACATTCATAGACACCTACCTCTGACACCTTTGCGAAAGAAGTGAAGTCTTGGTGTGGTACTGCAGGACAATGCATTAGACTGCAAGGTCGGTTTGAACTGCAAGGTTGGCAGTTCAAGCCCATCAGCTGCTCCTCGGAAACCCTGTACAGGGTTACCATAAGTCAGAACAGACTTGACAGCACTTAACAACAACAACAAGGGAGGAATAGAGGTGGCCAGGGAGACGGCTGGAGATGGAGATGCTGATGCTGGTTCTTCATGCTCTCCTCAGTGTGGCTAGCACAATTAATTAAACATGGGTTTACCAAAAGGACCCTTTTGCTTTAGTGAGACCAGTGCTGTTCAGTGCAGAGCAGGGCTATGAGTCATGTCAGATGTGTCTGGGGAGGGGAGCAGCCTGGGCGATTGCTTACCTGCATTCTTTGAAGTTCGCTGTAGGTGAAGATGGGAACAAAGGCTTCTGTCTGGGAGGCCAGCATGGCAGCCACATGCACCACCAGTAGGGTGACCACAGTCTTTCGGGACACCATCCTGAAGCTGGACAATGACAAGGGACCCTGTCATCAAGTGTATAATGCAGAGATGGACAGTCATACACTCAGAGGCAGGAGTTGTCTGTTCTGGTCCACATCCCACCTGATCTTTAGTAAGCCAAGGAGCTTCTCTGACCTGGGCCTGAGGTTGTGCTTTCCCAGGTAAGCCCAGGCCCAGGTGACCCTGCCCTACCTGGGAGCATCAGACCAAGACAAGACCCTGGGTCTCTACAGGAAAAGACTAAAACTCTTTGCCCATTTGAGCTCAGAGCCAGCTGGAAAAATTCAGTTTGGAGCAGCATCCAAAATCTGACAGTGGGGTCCCACCACTGATGGGGGGTATGTAGCTGGCTCTGGAACAAGCCCCTCCTCAGTCCCAGCATGTCTGTTGGCTGCCATCCAGAAATAACAGGGCTGGCGCATCGTCCCTGCCAGCCCTCAACACCTCAGAATGCTCCAAGTGCTGGCCAGGAGCCAGAGTGTGTGTGTGGGTCTCTCCCACATCCTGGGAAGTGGGGTGTCTCTGGAAAGGCTGACAGGAAGGCAACCTGCCAAGGGATTTCAGTACTCAGGTCCTATCAGGGACTAGGAGGCAGAGACTTGAGGAAGGGGTCAGCTGAGTGCTCTTTGGGACAAGATCAGGATGACCCTGTGGGGGGACTCAGCCTGTGCAGGTGCTTGCCTTGGTTAATCCCTTACACTGGTGCAGGGCATTCCATTTCAAGGCCCTCTCTTAGGCCATCCTCATGCCACTTGAGAGCAGGTAGGATCTAAGGGGAGGAAACTTAGGGGAAGGGAAGGACATTAAAGCATTGGAGGCTGGAAACCTGGCCTTCGGAGGAGCTTTTCCACACACCCTACTCCATGTTGTGTCTTCCCACCTCCCCTCCCAAGAAGGTCGAGGACTTGCTGAATATATCCTGGGCACCAACATTCCAGCAACAAATTAGGCAGACTTTTGAGCAGTGGGGAGAGGCCAGGGCAGCCTTTGTGTATGGGGTTGGGGGAAATTGCAGTGTCTTCAGATAAAGAGCTTCCCTCAGGCAGCCTGGTTGTTGTTGGTAGGAAAGGGCCCCAATCTAGGCTGGCACCCAAGCTTCTCCTCAGGCCATCCCCTGACCTTCCCTGTGGATAGACTCTTCCATGGCTGTGGGCTTGTGTCCTGCCTCTCTGCTGGGCCTGTTCCCTTGGCCATCCAAAACCACTTCTGCCAAACAGGATGCTCACTGTGCCTCCTTCCTGCTCCTGTACTCACTCACACACTCTCTCTTCCTCATTCCTTCTGCCTTTCGGCCTCCTTTTCAGTGAGAGTTTAGACAGACAAAGCTCCAGCAGGGCTGGAAGGACCACCCACTCACCAAAGATCAACTCTCAGAACCCCCAGGAGGATCTTGAACTGAACAACATGGGATGGGTGAGCCCTGAATCCCTGTGCCTCCCCTCTAGCTCCTATCCCTTCCTTCAGAGTCTCTGGGGCCCTACTTTCCCTCCCGGTGGAGGCGGATGTGTCATATTCATGGTGCCCCATTTCCTTCATGGAGATGCTATAGATCCCTTTTCATTCTGGTGTTCACATTTAATTCACTCCATAGGAATCAATAAAAACTTTAAAGAAAAAAAGTAAAAATCCAATTGCTGCTCATTTTCTTGATCCGACTGGCAATCGGTCTGTCACCTACACTCATTTGTGTCTGGCGAGCTCCGAGCCCAGCCAGAGAGAAGCTTTTCATCATGCCAGGATGTGCTGCCTTGCCTCTTCCACTATCAGGGATAGGGTTCCAGCCTTCAAGCACTCAGCTCCGTCTGTCCTCCTTCCCCTTGTATGTCTCTAGGGACCAACTTTCTCTTCTTAACTTTCCGGAGCAGAGCCATCGTGCCTGATAGGGCTCTGTGTGCATGCTGAGCTCTGACTTGGTTTCCTACCCTGTGGTTCACAGATCAGGTCCACCCCAAATAGCGTCTCCTTTGTCAGGAATGACAACCACCTCCTCCTCTCTGCAGTCACCATGCCTCAAGGCAGTCCTGCTTGGCTCAATATATGCAACTTGAGTACAGTTTTCATTTGATGTATTTGAATTATGGTGTTGTAGAAGAATATTGAAAATACTATGGACTTGAAGAAGAACAAATAAATCAATGTTGGAAGAAGTACAACTAGAATGTTCCTTAGAAGCCAAGATGGCCAAGTTTCGTCTCTCATACTTAAGACATACTAGGAAGGACCAGTCTCTGGAGAAGGACACCAAGCTTGGTCAAGTGGAGGAACAACTAAAAAGAGGGAAACACCCAACAAGATGGACTGGCACAGTGGCAACTACAATGGCTCAAACATAGCAGTAATTGTAAGGATGGCACAGGACCGGTTGATGTTTCATTCTGTTGTATATAGTGTCACTGTGGGTCAGAACCAGCTTGATGGCACCTAACAACAAAATATCCTAAAGGTTGGTAGTTTGAACCTACCCAGAAGCACCACAGAAGATTAAGCCTAGTGATCAACTTCCGTAAAGATTATAGCCAAGAAAACCCTATGAAATAGTTCTACTCTGTAACATAGGGGTCACCATGAGTAGTAGAATTGACTTGACCACAATGGGCTTGGTTCTAACCTCGATTTGAATCAGACTGCTGGTGACCCATGTTATCAGGATAGAAGGTGTTCCATAGGGTTTTCAATGGCTGATTTTTTGAGAAGTGGACTGCCAGGTCTTTCTTCCTAGTGTTAACCAGTCATACTGCCTAGAGATTCCAGCTTCAACTTAAAACACCTGTTGCTGTTGAGTTGATTCCTACTCAATGCAACCTCATGTGTTACAGAGTAGAATTTCTCCATAGGGTTTTCTTGGCTATAATCTTTATAGAAGCACATTGCCAGGCCTTTCTTCTGTGGTGCCTCTGGGTGGGTTTGAACCACTTGACGGCATTAGGTAGTAGTCAAGTACAAACAGTTTTCATCACCTGGAACCTTAGCTTTAACCTGCTGTTGTTAAGTGCCATCAAATCGGTTCTGACTCATAACGACCCTATATAGAGTTTCTATGAAGTGACTGGTGGGTTTGAACTGCCGACCTTGTGGTTAGCAGTCCAGTGCTGGTCCTACAGTGCCACACCAGGACTCTCAGTTTTAACTGATTCCTCTGGAATCAGTGTGGGGCCCTCAGTCTTAGCCCAGCCAGGTATTTGCAGGTGGCTAAGGGGATAAAGGATCAGGTCAGCTCATCCCAGAGATCTCTGACCCCAGTGCTCAGCTTGCACCATTATTCTGCTTCTGAGCTCATGCTAACAGCATCCCTCCCTCTTTCTTCTTTGGCTACTTACAGTGTGAGTGTGGTCTGAGAGGCCTGGAGGGTTCTCTCTCTGCTTGTCTGCAGTGTCTGGCTAGTCTGATGGGCCTTTATATACCTCCCATCCTTGCTTTGGAAGCCCATTAACCTTTACAGGATCTGGGTGGGGACGTCTGGATTCTTGGTGCTCATGGATACAACTGTGGTTTCTAGGGCTTTCCTGAAAGGTCTCCTTCGTAAGCGACAGTCAGGATTCCCTGGAAGCACCCAGAGGGCACCCTCCAACCTACTTAAAACCCAGCTACTACTCAGAAAATCATTTTAACAAAAAACTTTTCTTTTTTGTTACTTAAATATATGATGTTGTTGAGCATCTCCAGGCTAACTCTTCAGTGATCAAATTCTCTGTCAGCCTGTCAGAGTATGGTATTAAGACGATAACTCCTCTTCAGTCTTCCCCCTGAAGCCCCTCACAAAAAAGGCTCAGGAGAGTGGCAACGTTTCAATTGATTAATGGGAAAATGACTGAGCCCAGACCCAGGGCTGTGTGTGGTGCCGGTGGCTGGAGGAAGCCGAGGACGTAGGCAGACGTGGTGGTGGATACGGTCCTAAATAACTGACGGGAGAGCTATACAGGAACCATTTCATTGTAATTGTGTGATTCAGTCTGTTTAAAAGGTCTGAGGGGAGAAGAGAAGAGCGTTACCTGGAGTCAGATGCTGCTGCTGGTAGGTGCTGGTCAGGGTATACGCCCATTCCTGGGAGACCACCCAGAGTGCTTGGTGTACCAAGTAAGTCAAATCCACTGTTGTTGAGTCAAATTCTGCCTCATAGAGACCCTACGTGACGGAGTAGAACTGTCCCATAGGTGGTTTCCCTTTACATTTCCGAGGCAGTCAATCTTTACAGAAGCAGACTGCCACATCTTTCTCCCATGGAGAGGCTGGTGGATTTGAATTGCTGACATTTCAATTAGCAGCTGAGCACTTAACCACTGTGACACCAGGGCTCCTTATGCTTGGAGTACATGTTCTAATTCAACTTCAGCAGTGCCACGAGGATGGTACTGCTCCTGGCCCTCTCATTTTTCAGATAAGGAAGCTGAGATGCAATTTAATAGTTCATCTGTAACCCTGTGTCAAGGTGTCTTATATATGAGGGAAAAGGATGGATGTGACCGGATGTGGTGGAAAGTTAGGGCACTTCCAGGTTTGCAGAGAATGTCACAGAGGATGTGGGATCGCACAGAATGTCACCTGTGAAAGTAGGTCCTAATTTCTTAGTTGCTGTAACAAAACATCACCAACAGGGTAGATCATAAGAACAGAAATGTGTTGTTCCATAATTCTGGAGGCTGGGAGGGTGAGATCAGGTGGTGGTTGTGTTGGTTTCTTCCGAGACTTTGAAGGGAGAGTCTGCTGCATGGCTTTCTCTCAGCTTCTGGTAACCCCTGAACTTCCTTGGTTTGCAGTTGCAGTTTCACATGATGTCCTTCCACTGTCTCATCTCTTTTATAAGGACCCCAGCCATATAGAATTGGGATCTACACCATTCCTATATATAACCTCATGTTAAGCTAACTGATAACATCTCCGAAGACCCTATTTCCAAACAGAGCCACAGTAAAAGTATAAGACTTAGTAGCAGTGTGCCATTGAGTCAGTTTTGACTAATGTTGTTGTTAAGTGCTATCGAGTCAGTTCTGAACCAGTGCTGATCCTACGGTGTCACACCAGGCCTCATAGCAATACTGGAAAGAGTCTCTGAGGCTATAAATCTTGATGGGTGCAGAAAGCCTCATCTTTCTATCTCAGAACGGCTGGTGGATTTGAACTGCTGACCTTGTGGTTAGCAGCCCATTATACCACCAGGGCTCCGGCATAAGGATTAGGACTTCAATAAATCTTTCTGTGGGACACAATTCAATCTATAAAAGAGGCAGTGGTAAAATGCTTGCCTTCCATGTCGGAAATCTGGGTTCTACTCCTAGCCAATGTGTTTCCGGCACAGCTACAACCTATCTGCCAGTTAAGGCCTGTGTGTTGTTATGATGGTAAACAAATTACAGTCACACTTTCAGTTTAAGATGAGCTAAGAAGAAAGGCCTGGTGATCTACTTCTGAAATTCAACCAATGAAAACCCAATGGAGCCCAGTGGTCTGATCTACAACCCATCATGAGGGTGGCTCAGGTTTAGTTCTGTTGTACATGGGGCCAACTCAGCAGCAGTTAAAAACAATAATTTAATCTATAATAGTCAGTCTGTGGCTAAGTGTAGGGACCCTTAGAAATCAAACAGAATTAAATTTCATGTGGGAGGAAATCAAGGGTCTTCATGGTGCCTCGATGGGGATGATATAATGAAAGCATTAGGCTGGAAAGTCCCTCAAAGGCAAGGGTGCAGGCCCTGGGGCAGGGAGGGGCAGCTGGGGCACTCTAGATATGGAGTCACTAGGGTCTGCGGCCTTTCTCCCAAGTCAACCATGTTGACTAATAGCACCTTCCAGAAAAGTGGTTCCAAAGGTCCAGACTGGGGACTATTTCTCACCCAGGAACCCCTTCCTCACATCAGTCAATTGGTCTGTCTTGGCTTTTTCCCGCAGAAAGAAACAAATGTTTGCAGTGTTTCAAACCAAACACAAATAACCGCCAAGTTCCTTACTCAGCAAGGTGTAATGGAAACAGACGGCTGCTCAGCGTCTTCGCTTCCTGCCAGCAGGGTCTCTGTACTCAACTCTCCACCCTCGGATCCTGAGGTTAGCACAATTCCAGGAGCCTGGGTCAGCGGCTGCTATTAGACATGCATGTTGTGTCTTTGCGGTCCTTGAGATTTATCTGGGAGGAATTAGAGCTTGAAATGCTAGGGTTTGGAGCTGAATTTTCTTTCCTTAACTTTGAGCTGGGTTTACTCAACATCTTGGCGTTTCCTTGCCCCAGTTTCAGAACTAGAAAAGAGCATCATGTTTGGTAAAGCAGAGGGTCAGTGAAAATGAGGGAAATAGATTTACCTAGTAGTTATAACAATGGGCTCAAGCATAGGGAAGTTGATGAATTTGGTACAGGACTGAGCAGTATTTTCTGTTCTGTTGTACACATGGCCATCATGAGTCTGAGCTGACTTGATGGCAACTAACAGCAGCCCCTTGTTCCTGGTGTGGCGGGGACCCTGGTGTGGTGCTGCAGGTCGAACCACAAGGCTGGCAGTTTAAGCTCACCAGCTGCTCCTAGAAAACCCTGTACTATATGAGTCAGAATTGACTCAACTACACTTAACAACAACCCTGGGCCTGAATCATTTCACGTCTTGGAGTCTCATTGTCTTCGTTTTAGGAGGGGATTTTGAGGCAAGGTCATAGACCTTATCAGGGACGAAAGAGTGCAAAGATCATGAAGCAGCTCACTGGCTTCCAAGGCACTGGTGCAGCTCTGTCCACACTGGGATTCCTACTGCCTGTGCATTAATATCTGCATCTTCAACACCAAAACCACAGCCAGGCAAAACATGCCCTGTGGGCCAAATTCGATCTGATGCCTGTGTTTGTATGGCCCAAGGGCAAAGCATGGATTTTACATTTTTTAATGATTGAAAAAGAATTCAAAAGAAGAATCTTTAGTTACATGAATTAATATGAAATTCTATGTCCAAAAATAAAGTTTTATTGGAATACAACCATGCTCATTTATTTACATATTATCTGTGGCTGCTTTCATGCTACAACAGCAGAGCTGAGTCTGTGTGACAAGAGACCCGTTGGCCTGCAAAGCCAAAAATACAATAAGTACTTTTATAGAAAAAGTTTGCTGACTCTTGACCTTGACAGCGTCTAGGATTTGATGGTGCTTAATACACAATAAATGACAGCCAGACACCATACATGTCAGCTCTTCTAAATCTTACAACAACTCTACCAAGTCCGTATGATTGTGATCCCATTTTACAAATGGTAAAACAGACCCAGAGAGGTGAAATAACTGGCTCAAGGTCCCACAGCTATTAAAATGCCAGGAATCAAGCTTAGATTGTCTAAGCTTTTAACTATTATGCTTCTCTCTCTCTTTTGCCTTTCAACATTTGATGTGTGAATATGTGGAAGTCTACAGCTGGGAAATATACAAATTCTACAAAGCTGCCTCTCTGCCCCTCAGCCACTGCGGGGTGAGGTGTCTGAGCTAACCAGGACTGGACCGAGGGGAGAACTGTAGGTGGTGGGTCAGCTCTATCTGCTGAGCACATGGGGAAATGGGAAGCTGCTCCCTGGCCCCCAGGGGTCCCTTCCAAACCAGGGCTCTGAGCTCTGTGCCCTGCTTCTGATGGGGCCAGCCTGGGCTGTAGTCCAGAGACGCCTTCAAGATACTCTGTCTGAGAAATGATTAGAAGCCTCTGAACCCAAGACAAGTCTGCAATGAAGGATTGGAAGACAGGAAGTGCTGGAAATAGTAAATAACTTGGGATCAATTTTCTGGGGGTGAATAACATTATTCTGAGTCTCTCCTATGATTCTCTATTTCTGATCTAAGCAATTTACAGTATTATAGTCTCGTAGCTGCAGTTTGGTGTGGAGAAAAAGCAAATCAGGGTTTACAATGAACTACTCCTTGTGATGAGAGAGGGGAATATAGACTAATGTGGTAGTGGTGGTGGTGGGGAGGTTTGTTGTAAGGTCTGCTGCTGGGAAAACAAACAGTATCAGTAGAGCAAACTGCATGGGTGGAGAAGTCACTCTTTTATGCTCCTCTTGGCTACAGATCTTGAAGGTTGTCCCTTTAGGAAACCTCCTACCAACCAGGAACCTATCTTGTCTCCCACCTTTGTCAGGGTGCCTGGGTTTAGAAATGAAGAGCCAGGTGGATAACAAGCCTAATAGCAATGACTTTGCCTTTACCATGTACTTTGTCTATCCCTACACACACTCAATTAGTGGCTGCTTCTCCTGCTAGAAACTGGATAAAAATAAAAAGAAGGCATGCCCTGATGTTCTTCATTTTCCAAATGAGAATCATCACCGATGTGCAGTGGCTGAGGCCAAAGCAGGGAATCAACACCTCACTGAAGTCTGGGAGAAATTCACAAAAACCCAGAGGAAATGAATCACATCACATGTGGGTATTTGATGGTCTTCTTCCCCCATATTGGGATGCAGTATTAGCAGTTAAGCTCTCTTCTTCTTGTGACCTTGAAAATATTGTTTGCTGGGCACTGCCATAACATCTTCATTAATGGCCTGGAACAGGGAGGCAACAGCATGTTAATTAAATTTGCAAATGATACTAAATTGGGAGATGTAGCAAACATCAGGGAGGACAGAGACCTCCTACAAGAAGACGTCAGGAGGTTAGAATTGTAGTTGGAAATGGTCAAATGAGCTGCAGGAAATATATCACCAAGGCCCCAAGGAAATAGGATGGAGGCTGTGGGTGGGAGGGAAGGGCCCATGAAGAAGGAAAGCTGTAAGTAGGGGGCACAGCACCCCTGGGAGAGGCATGGCAGCTCTGAAACTGTTCTGTTTGTCAGATGATTCTAAAAGAGACAGAGGACAGGGACTAAAGAAAGGCAGAGTTCAGATGAGCAAAAATAGCCCAGGGATTGCTGAAGATGCCAAAGCTGAAGGTATAAAAATGAAAAATGAAAGGTTTCAAAAGGTTGGCTTGCCCAGAACGCTGGTAAGAATTAAATGTACATTGCTCATGTTAAACAAAGGCCAAGGAGAGGCAAGGAGCCCAGCTTCTCAAGTATGGGAGAAGGGCGGGGGGATAGTTGTTGCTAAATCTTCGTATTTAAGGTCCCTGATGTCTATCACTGAGCAAGAGGTATGCAACTGGGCTCATGATCAGAAATACCAGTTGATGGTGATGACATTTAAAAGTAGGTCAAGCAAAGCACGGAGAGCAGAGAGAAGTATTTTAGGCAACAACTGTGGCCTGGCCCAGGGACATAGGTTTTGGTGACCCACAAGGTATTTTTATTCTTTTCCTTCTATGGTTTTTTTTGTGGGTTTTTGTGTGTGTTTGGAACTCACAAATGATCCAGTGAGAAGTAATATATAGCAGAAATCATACCGCTAGGGCACCACAATGTAGAAATAGCACAAGTGAAGAAGAAACCACACACAGACACAAAGAGAATCCACCTAGAATTAAATTCCAATATGTTGAGCTTCTTGTTTGTGTGTTAAATCTGCTCCTCAAATTAACCTTACTGTATCTCCAACTTTCTGTTGAGGCTACTCCATGAGCGAAGTAACCTGGTCCCGAAACAATCTGATAAAAATGTTTTCCTCTTTGGTTCAGCCGTATGGACTATTAACAGAGCACACACAACTTGGGAGCTCAGCTGAGTTTTACAATCGCATCCCTGCCGACTTCCAGGTCGATATTTCTCCCCAGTGGCTCAAATGCTCCTAGAAATGTCCCAGTTGCCAACTTGCTTCTGGGCTCCTTTTCTATTTATGGGGGTTTATCACAAAAGCTGTGGCTGTAAAACTTCAAGAAGCTGCCACATAACTTTTCTTCCAGGGACCAGATATGGGTGCTAAGAGCAGGGTTCATGGGTGTCTTTTGTGTTCTCTGTTCCTTCTGTGAACTGAGCTGGTGACGCTAGGTCTCCTTTTCATTGAATTTTAAAGATTATGTATTTATATTTTTTTGTGGTGATGATGAATGTTTGTGAAGAGAAAGCAGATGGCTTTGGAAGTGACGAATTAATTATAAGGAAAGGCTGGCTTCTCATAAGCCAGTGTCACCTTACTCTTCAACTCCTTCAGGGCAGGCAGCTCTGGATCCCTGATAGGAGGGCAAGAGGCACTAGAACAAGGAGGCAGGGACAGTTGACACATTTTCATAAATGATGAAGGAAGTCTGCAGCTGAAAAAAAAAAAAAAGTGTGGGTTTTCATGTTTAAGAAGGAGAGAAATCTTGGTAGAGGTTTTATGTGGTAGGATGGGAGCCAAAGTCATTTCAAATGTCAGCTTAATCCAGGATAGAGCCAGGTAAAAGGCATTAGCTGTCCAAACTTTTTCTCTTCCATTGTATCAGCGAGTCTCTGTCCTTGACTTCCCTACATCTTCTGGGCTGAAGGTTTTGGATATGAGGGGTTGATAGCAGCTGCTAATGGACACAGCTGGCTGCATGCAGCCTCTGGGATGTGGCCGGCACACAGGCCCCTCCTGCTAGCCTACTCTCAGGGTCAGAGACAGGGGAGTGGGGAGGACCTGGTTTACTCTGTGGTCCAGAACTAGGACCAGGAGGTCAGCCAGAGCTGTGGAAGTGTAGGGGCTAGTAGAGGAAGGTAAGTCCATCCAGGAATTAAACTGGATTATTTGTTACTCAGTCTGGTGGTCAGGGGTCATTAACATCTCTACTCCCTGGGAAGTCCGGGCCCCAACTCCTTCATAGATACTTTGTCTGCTACCATGAGTAAGCATGTCTCTCATTTCCCAAATCCTTGTGGTCCTTCACATGTCACATCCAGTGGAATATGTGCCAAACAGGCAAGTCCACCGTGAGTCAGAGACAATTCGACAGGAACTGGTAACAACAACAAGGTCTTGGGCAAGACAACAAACAGTGTGAGTCCGCAGTATGATCTTCTTCTCTCCACAGAATCAAGGAGGTGGGCAGGGTGCACTTGGAGAGAGTAGTTTAGTGGCAAGCCTCTAAACTAGATCCCAAACAAGGAGAAGACTCTGGTTGGTTCAAATCATGTGCTTGGCTGCTAACTGAAAGGCCGAAGGCACTGAGGAAGAAAGGCCTGGAGATCTATTTCAGAAAAATCAGCTACTGACATCCTGTAGAGCACACAATTCTACGCTGACATACATGGAGTTGCCATGAATGAGAACCCACTCCATGACAATTTAAAAACAAACAAACAAACAAACAAGGAAGACCTAGCCAGAGTCACTCTGAAGGCAGGGGGTGCTAGAGTTCACCCTCACCATCCCCGGCAGCATCCACCCCTACACACACACACACACACACACACACACACACACACACACCTTTCTTTTCCTTCTCTGCTTAAGGAGTCCTGGCGGTGGTGTAGGATAAGCACAGGACTGCTAACTGCAAGGTTGGTGGTTCAAGCCCATCAGATGCTCCCAGGGAAGAAAGAAGAGTCTGTCTGCCCCCATAACGATGTACGGTTTCGGAATCCCTGTGAGTTGGAATTGACTTGATGGCAGTGGTTTTGAGTTTTTTGGTTTAACTTCTTAGAATAAGGTTTTTATTGAGAGAGCAAACAAGTTATTGGGAAAATGAAGCCCCCAAAAAATACCTACTGCGGGACTTTGAGAGACTATCCTCAGATCTCAGGTACGGCTCCATCACAGAGATCATTCACTTCACCATTATTCACCCGGGTCCTCATCTCAGGATGCTTCACTGTCAGAACTGAATTCCACCCCAAAGAAAAGCTCTCCTCAGAGAAGATTTGCAGTTGTTCTTTGTAAAAAAGAGAGAAAAAAGGGGGAAGTTATTTAAAATAGACTCATGTAAGCTCCCAAGGGATGGGAGGCATGGATTGCAAGAACAGCTCCAATCAAACTTGAATCCTCCTGGTTTAGGATTTTACTAAGGAGGATGGAAAATGAAAGGGAACCAAGTCTCCCCACTCACTTCCAAGTCAAATCAAGGCAAGTCAGCTTATGACAGGAAGATTACCAGTACGAGGGCTTTATTTGAAGTGCAAAGGGTTAACGTCATTTTAGTAGATTAGGAGTGGAAAGCAAATTCTGAGATTTCACATGAAAGGATGCACATGAACCCTTTTGAGACATTGGAAACAAAAGGGGAAATGGCCAGACTTGCTTTGTAGAACACAACTTGTTTCATTATGACTTTATTGTTCTTGTTTTGGGGATGGCCTGACTGGGATGTGAAAAGGTAACTGGGTGGGGGTGGGAGGCAGGTCAGTGGGTAAAAGCTACATCAAAGGAACCAATTAATGAGTAGTTAGTGTTCAAGTGTTCAAGATCCCAGGGTGTCACAAACAGTTTATGCTCAATGACTAACCTAAAGGTTGGCAGCCTGAACTCAGCCTGCAGTGCTATGGAAGAAAGTCCTGGTGATCTGCTTCCATAAAGATTAATCCCACCTGCTGCCATTGAATTGATCTTGACTCATAGCGACGCTATAGGACAGAGTCATCAGTATGGGCTTCTGAGAGGGGCATGGATAAACAGAATTTGGCTATGTGGTAGGAAGGCAGATAAGCCTCAGACGTCTTCTCCACTCCTGGGCCCACCTCTTTCCCTTTCTGCCTCTTCTCATCCCTCAGTGCCATATCCCTCTATCCTTAGCACTTCCCCACACCCACCTTCGCCCTCCCCAGAGACTGAGGACACATTTCAGGCCAGCCGTGTTATTGGATTTTAAATGATGCTATGGCTTTTTAATTCTTGCTTTAATTGCCTTTCCATGCAGGGCACTGAGGACGGTAGATTACCAGGCAACTGGGCCCGGCAGTGACATTCCTCATCCAGTGTCCCTTCAAATTGCAGCGAAAGGGACGTGCTCTCAGGGCCTGAAGAGAGGGATCCCTGAGATCTGGCACCACCCCTTCCCAGCTTGGAGGACCTAAGGCTTGAGGTGCCCACTGTGTCTGAGTGCGCTGTCCACGGTGCTGACAGCTCTAGGCTACTCCAGTTAACCAGGTTTCCTGGTTACCAGGGAGCTGGTTCACATAGCTTTGGAATTTGGAGGGCTGAATAATTTAAACAAATAGACTTGGACATATTTCCCTTTCTCCTCAGGGCAGCAAAACATCCCCTGCTGAGTCTCTGAAATGATTGCCCCTTATTCAAGAGTACTCAGCTTTGTGGGGTTGGGTAGTCCTGCTGGGATCTGAGATGATGGGGGAGAAATGTGGAGCTGGCTCTGCAGTGGTGGGCCTTCTATTAGCCCATCAGGGAAGGTGTTCTTAAAAAGAACAAGACTCAGTCATTGCACCCATTCCCAATCCTCCTTCCCTAAGCCTCTGACCATCTCAGACCCAAAGGTACTGAATGATGGTGCCCTGGGGCACGGGCGTACAGTCCACCTCCTGAAAGTCAAACTCTCTCTGGAGTAGAGTAGGGCAGGAGGCCCACCATCTCTGACAAATCTGCTGCAACCACCATTAAGGGTCTCAGGGAAGGGGGAATGTTCAATCCATTCTGCCAGCATTTTCCCTCAAAGCTTCGGATGGTGGGCCCAGCACTGTGCCAAGAAGAAGGCTCTGCTTTACTCTTCATCCTAGAAGACTCTCATAACTGGCTGTGTGAGGCCAGACTGCCCCAGAGACAAGCTTCACACAGAAGCTACAAGGGCAGATGCTGTGGTGGGAAGAGAATGCTTCAGAGGGTGAAACAGTCTCAGTATGTGTGGACCAGGCAACTCAAAAGTTGCCTTCCCAAGGTGCTTCATGGTCCCTCAGGCCTGTGTCTGTCTCAGGTACCAGAGGGGTACCCCACTCCCCTTTCCTCCCACTTCTTGACTCCACCTTGCTGGCTGCCTCTCTTGGCTTCTGTTTGCGTCTCTAAATAGTCTCCAGCCTCCATGCCACAGCACCAAGTTACTACATCAGATGGGTCTCTTTCTTGAGTTTCCTTTCTCCTGAGTATTTAGTCCCCTTGGGACCCTCCTGTGTCCAGCAGATCCATGGTCATAAGTCAATTACCAGGGAACTGAGTGATGGTGCCCTGGGAAACAGAAATATAGTCCATCCCTTTGAGAGCTAAACTCTTTCTAGAGGCAAGCAGGGCAGGAGGGTCACATCCCCTCCAGGAGGTCACCATCTCTGTGACAAATCTGCTGAGACCACTGTTAGGGAGTCCCATTAAATGATAGGTAGAAAATAGGACATTAAGTGCAATTGAGGGGGGAGCCCGTTGAGACAACAGCTTTCCCTCCCAAGCCCTATTGTATAAGCTGAAGGGAGAGAGACTATGGAGGCCCAGGGGCCAGAGGAGACTGGAAAGGGAGCCATGGGTGGGTGGGAGGAACAACAGTAAACCTCACAGCCTGGCATGCTGTAAGGGCACCCGCTCAGTGCCCTGGGAGAAGTGGGGCCTGGCTGTGGGGGGATGCTCCCCTTTTCAGCTGGGCTTGCCTCCCCCACATCACCACATTGTCATTTTCAGGCGGGTGTGACAGACTCCACTGGCCTTCCCGCTTTCATCTCCGGCATTTCAATTCGCTGATTTAACATTTCCCCAGAATGCAGGATTCGTTTTTGGGTTTTTTTTTCTTCTCCACATGATTTCCTAAGGGTTGTCTCTTCATTGTTTCTCTTCTTAAAAGAATAAAGCCGAAGACAAGCACCTGTCTTTTATGCTTTGGGCTGAAATTTTGCAGCTGTTGGTGGTGAAGGGAGGAAGAGCATTTGTGAGATGGGACACAGAGGGACAGGCTTCCTGGATCCCTGAGGATGAGTCCTGCTCTGGGAAAACCCCTCCATCACAGAGGGCAGGCCTGGGAAAGGCTGTTCCCTGACCACATCCAGAACTCCAAGGATGTCCTGGCTCAGAGCCTGGATTGGGGTCACCCACCACAGCTGATAGGAGCATGACCCAGGCATGACCAGATGTGTCGTTGTCAGAAAGTGGATGGAGCAGGAAGACTATGGAGAGTTGTGGTGCTAGGCGCGACTCCTCTTTGAGGAGCACCACCCAGTGAAAGGCTGTAGTGGTGGTGGCGGTGTGCCATGGAGTCACTTCCAACTCATAGTGACACTGTATAGGGTTTCCAAGGCTGTACATAGTTACAGGACCAGAAAGCCTCACTACACTCCCAGGGGTCCGTAGAGGGAGATTGTAGAGGCAGGAAAGAGCTTGGATGTGTTCTAGAAATGGACAAATCAGCATGGTGAGGAGTGACCCCTGGAGGAGACCAGGAGGGTTAGTTACTAGATGAGGTAAAGGCAGGAACACTGTGGGGGTGGGATATGGAGACTAGTAGCCTCTGGCGTCTTCTGTCCAGGCTGTTGTTATGTGCCATGGAGTTGGTTCTGACTCATAGCTGTAAATCTTTTTACAGGAGCAGAAAGCTTCATCTTTCTCTTATGGAACAGCTGGTAGTTTCGAACTGCTGACCTTAAGGTTCGCAGCCTGATTTGTAACCACTCTGAGGCTAGTCTCACCAAAAGATGCGTCTTGCCTGTTTCTTAAGTTGAAGTAACCTGCCATCGATTCTGAGGGCCTCAGGATCCTCCAGCAGAGTCCTTTTTTGCTCAAGATAGCCAGAAGCAGGTGCTCACTACACAAATGAATGCATTCTGATTGGCCCTGGAAAGGCAGGAAAGTACATGAGCCAAAGCTATAGTTTAAAAAGATGGTTCTGAATGCTGTGTGGAGAATGGATTGTGGGAAGGCAAGAAAAGAAGCAGGGACTCCAGGTGGGAGTATATTAGCCATGTGAGAGATGGATGATGGTAGCAATGGGAAGCAAAGATTCAAAATATATTCTTGGGCATGGACTTGAAATTGGATGTATGGAAAAACGCATTGGTGAGGGTATTTACTGAACTGTAGAAGAATGAGGAAGGAGATGGCATCGACAGTTACATTTTTGGCATTTTAAGTGTGTGTTGTTGTATCTTCTCCACTCTGTTGTTGTTAAGTTAGTTCCAACCCATAGTGACCCTGTATAGGGTTTCTAAGGAGCAGCTGGTGAGCTTGAACCTCAGACCTTGTGGTTCAAACCAACTTTGCAGTCCAGTACATTAACCCACAGTGCCACACCAGGACTATAAAAGGAAGAGACAGTGGTGCCACAGCCCAGGAGTGGGGACGGCCCAGCAGAAGCTAGAACATAGAGAAGAAACTAATCATGGGGTTATATGGTCAGCTGCCAACCTCAAAACTGAAACTGTGGAGGACAACCTGTGGGGGCTGAGGTCACTGCAGAGATGTGGCCACTGCCAGATAAACAGGCAGTGCCAGAGACTGTCCAAAGTAGCAGGGGAGGAAGATATACCTGGCTTCTTCTCTTCTTCCTCCTTCCAGTCTCCACCAGTACCTCCTGTTGGCTGAACCTCTGGGGGAAAGCCAGCAGGTAAGGAATCTGGGGAACAATCTTGCAGGGGGGAAGCCACCATGATACAGAGCAGGAGACTTCCCAGAGGTCTACACCATGAGAACTATTAACAGTTTCCTCCAGGAACATTTGCACTTTAAACATGGGCTAGTGTTCTAATTCTAAGGGTAAATCTCTAATGGTGAGGGCAGGGGTGGGGGTGGGGTGGGGATGTCTGGCATCATGAACAGATGAGGGGGTGTGGCTTGGGCCATGAGAGTCTCCCCTATCATTCAATTCCATCTAGTGGGGGACCCATCCCAGAAGTTGAAACTGGCCTTATTCATCTTTTAAGAAAGCCACCACCACCTCTGGCACCCCCAGCCTCCTATATTCTTCTGCTTTTTTCTCAGGAAAATGAAAACAGCGGACTTGTCAGAAAGCTGCCTCCAGGATAAAGAGGAAGGCAGTGTGATTCGGAGTGTCATGAAATGGTGATGACAGCAGCTTCTTAGTATGGAGAAAAGGAACTTAATTGTTGCTTGGACAAGCAGGGAAAGCAAAAAGTCAATCCAAGCTGAGGCAGAGGGCAGACACACATGACAGGGCGGGCGCCCCCTGCTGGGAACTCCCAATGGAGAGGCAAGGAGATGGGAACCAAAGGGAATAAGGTCAATCAATCAATCAATTAATCAGCCCTGAGGAGAAACTCTGGTTCCAATGAGACACCACCGACAGGCAGAGGGGGAGAGCCACACTCTGGTTTCCACCAATAGAGCAGGAGCTTGGAGAGCATTGAACAACCCACCTGGCCTCTCTGGACTTCTTCCTGGTTGTCTGTAGTGGTCAGATGGCTTTAGCATCTCCAGGCTAAGGAGCTGTGCTTCCCTCCCAGGTCCACACCCAGCACTCAGAGTGCCTCCTGCTGGGCAGAAAGTTCAGTCGCTTCCAAAGCCATTCTGGGGATCTCCAAGGAATGCTCACCATCTCTGGATCAATGGTGGCAGCTCTGTTATTGTCTTCCTCAAAAAATCAGCTATCCCTGTGCTCTACCAACTATCTGCTCTTTGCTTACACCCTAAGGCCAATTCCTTCCTCCTCAAACCCTTGCCTCCCAGCATTGACACAGGCCTAGTGCCCTTCATTCTCAAAGCCTGGCTGAGACCAGGCTCTGGGGTTGAAACAAGTTTTACTGTGAGTTTACCCAGCAGAAAGTTTAACTGGCTAGCAGGGGCCAGCCTCCTGGGATCTGAAGGCCCTGTGCCTCCAGGGGCCTCCCTGGGCAGCTTTCACCGGAACCTGAATCTTGTGTTAGTTATCTGGTGCTGCTCTAACAGAAATACCACAAGAGGATGACTTTAACAGACAGAAATTTATTCATTCATAGTTTAGGAGGCTAGAAGTCCAAATTCAGGACACCAGTTCTAAGGAAAGGCTTTCTCTCTGTGTCAACTCTGGGGGAAGGTTCTTGTTTCCTTTCAACATCTGTGGGCCTGACATCCATTGGAGATCTCCAAGTGTCTTAGCATCAATCTTCCCTTGAGTCTAAGGAGTTCTCAGCCCAGGGTCCAAAGGACACACTCTGCTCCAGGGTCTTCTGTCTTAGAGACACTGAAGTTCCCCATTCTCTGATGTGTCTCACTCCCTTATCTCTTGTAAGATAAAAGATGATGAAGGGTTGTTGCTTCCCACTCTAATCCTCTACAACGAATTGGCTGATTACATTAGATCACATCATGGGACTGATCACTTCATTACATAACTGGCAACCCAGTGAGAATCATGGTCCAGTCAAGTTGACATAATTCAATCTGTGACAGACTTATGCTAAGAGGCCCACTCTCTCTCTAATGAGGGAATCTCTGCCCATGACCCTCTGACCCAGAGTCCAGGCCCCACATCTCTGCTGAGCTGAGAGAAGTAGAGAGGGAAGAGAGAGAAAGAGATGACACCCACAATTCACTGCCACACTCACTGCTTCCAAAATCATATGCTTCTCATCAGAGCCCTCCCCTCCAATCCACTGAGGAGTTTGGCTGCACTTTCCCACAAAACGCCTGCTAAATGATTTTCCCCAGAACAAAAGAGCTGTCTTTGCACACCATGAATCAGAGAATTGCTGACAGCTTTGACGTAGAAGTTTGCTCCCACTTCTAGCCATTAAGGTTACAAACATGTCAGGGCTCTGCTTGGTTGGAACCCCTTTTCTTGTGAATACTGGGGCGCATAGGCCTGCCCCTGCTTGGACACTTTATGCATTAGTGAGATCATGGAATCACAAAGTCCTTAAATGCCAGGGCAACTTTATCAATTTGGCTTAATTGTTTCTGCTCTATATATGTAGTCCTGGTGTGGTGCTGTAGAGTAAGCATTGGACTGTTAACCACAAGGTCGGCTGTTCAAACCCACCAGCAGGTCCTCAGAAACCCTACATAGGGCTGCTATGAGTTGGAACCAACTCGATGACACTTAACAATAACAACACAAGGTTTCTGAGACTAAATCTTTATGGGAGCAAATGTTCTCATCTTTTTGTTACAGAACAGCTGGTGAGTTTGAATCACCAACCTTGAAGTTAGCAGCCCAACACTGAACCCACAGTACCCAGGGCTCCTTGATATAATTGTTGTTAGGTGCTGTCAAGTCGATTCCAACTCATAGCAACCCTACACACAATAGAATGAAACACTGTCTGATCCCACACCATCCTCACAATTGTTACATATCAGCCCATTGCCACTGTGTCAAATGTAGGGTTGGAAAAAAGACGTGCTAAAAGTCGAAGTGACTCTCAGCTACTAACCACAGGTAGGAGGTTCAAACCCTCCAAGAGTTGCCTCAGGCAAAAGGCCTGGCCATCTAATTGTCAAAAAGCAGCCATTGAAATCCCTACAGAGCACCGTTCTACTCATGGAGTTGTCATGAGTTGGAATTGACTTAATGACAACTGATTTGGTTTGTTTTTTTATAGAAAGTGTCAGAGGTTTCTCCCAACTTTTTGTATCAGACACAGGAAGAAGAGGAGACTCTGTGGGTGATGATGCTGGACCTTGGAAAGGGACCAGGGCAAGCATCATGGGCGTGGGGCTTGGCCTTGGTTCCATTCAAGTGACTGGAGGTCAACTGTGTGGGTCACAAAGAGATACAGAGCCAATCTCAGCTCCAGGCTCTCTCCTTTCCTGATTTGATGTGTGCCCCAGGGCAAGGCATAACCTCTCTGTGTCTCACTTCAACCAACTGACACTGGGCATGCTAATCTCATCCAACCCATCCCTGTACCCTCCTGCCCTGAGTAGGTTGGAGACTTTATTTCTTTTACATTTTTATTATGAAATTGTTTAGAATTACAGAGCAAATCTGTTTTCCATTCAACAATACATACACATTTTGTTTCATGTCATTTTGATTGCCATCCCCATAATGTAACGTTTGGTTAGAAACTTTAATGAGATGTGGATGTGAAATGTCATCTCCACCAAGGATGGGTCTGAGTGTCGGATTTGGAGTTGAGATGCCAATACCTAAACATGGGACAGAACCAGGCCTTGTAGAATTGTGTGGACTGAGGAGCTGTAGGGCCCAATCTGTGTGTAGAGGATTTGGAGAAGCTGCCTGCACATGGACCTATAGGTGTATGGCTCTGTCTTTGTCACCTGAGACCCCACTCACTAGAAGTCCAAATGCAGAGTGCTAGCTCTAAGGAGAGGTGATTGTCTCCTTTCAGCATATGTAGGTCCACCCAGCATTCCTTGGAGATCTCCATTTGTCTAGGCACCAATGTTTCCCTGGATCTAGGAGCTTCTCGGTGCAAGGACTCCGGCTCCAAAGAAACACACTCCACTCCTGGTTCTTCTTTCTTGGTGGCAGTAGGTCCCCCTTTTCTGCTCACTTCTCACTCCTTTTATAGCCCCAAAAGAAATTGGCTCAAGATACAACCTAATCCTGGGGATTACATCCGACCTTATTAACATCATGGAAGTGAAGATTTACAGCATAGGATAATTACATCAAATCAAGGCTCCTCACGTCTGATCACATTGTGCGATGACGGCAGTATATTAGATATCATTATGGGGCATTACTACCTCTTAACTACCAAACCACTGATAATCCTGGCCCAACCAATTTGACACAAAACCTTAACTATCACAGGGACGCAGAGATGGACAAATCTCTGTCCTGAGGCCCTCAAAGCTACATTGAGGGTAGACAAATGATTTACAACCCCAGCAGAGGGTAGACCAGGCAAAGTCCAGGGAACAGGGAGGACAAAAATGGGCCTTCAGTAAAGGGTGGGCCTTCAGAGAAGGCCTTCAGTGAAGGAGGTGGCATTTAGACTCAGAGTGGAGATCAGGATGTTTCTCACTGAGCCTGATGAAATTGGGGAGATGTTAGCAGGCACAGCCCTGTAGAAATGTGATTGGGGTTAGAGATTCTGCTCTGGGCACAGGTAGAGGAGTCTTGGAACTGGAGCCTTTCCTGGTGGGTCTGCTGCTGAAAAAGATCTACACATGCATGACCAGCATCAAAATGTAGCTCAATTCAATGGAACAAATGTTTATGGAACACCCACGGTGGAGTCCACAAATGGTGGTCATGACTTGCTTCTCCAGCTTGGGGATGGAAGAGAATTCTGGTCCAGTTTCTGTTCTGAGATTGCTTCTACCTGCTTGGGGAGGGGTTTGGGGTGGGTACTAGGAGGAAGGTATGAAGGTCCATGGTTCCCTGCTTTTTCAAATATAAGGATTAATGTTTAACACAAAAACCTTGTAACCACTTTGAACATTCTTGGGCTGAGTATTAAGAAATTACCATTAATCTTTTTTTTTTTTTAACTTGTTGTTGAAATGAGGTAATGGTATTTTGACTCTATTTAAAAACAGAGAATTCTATTAGAGACAGTGAAATATTGTCAGATGAAATGAGGTGACAACTAAAAATTACTTCAAAATAATGGGATGGGGTGTGGCTGGGGGTATGGATGGGACAAGACTGGTCATGAGTTGACCATTGTTGAGTGGGTGATAGGTCCCTGAGGTTCATTAGACTATTCTTTCTACCTTGTGGAGTTTTGAAATTCTCCATAATGAAAAAGTTGAAAATGAAAAATAATTTTATTTTTCATGTTATTTAAAAACAAAACAAAACAAAAATTCAACTGTACTTTAGTATCTGTCACTGTGTAGGAAATTTACAATGACGAGAGTCTGCTATGGATTCAAGGATGCTTTGGTGAATTTGCATTTTATTAATCACAATAGCATCTGTAGACATTTGAAAAATATTAGGGCAAGCGTGTGGGATAATGTGTTTGTACAGTCTGTAGACTGCATTTTGTTGGTGTGTGATGCAGGACATCTTTGACATAATTCTAAAGCTTGAGGCTTGGAGCATGTAGGCTGGGGACACTGGTAATCTGAGGCTACAGGAGAGGCAGGGACCCTTCCCTGGAGTCTTGTCAGGAAGGGATTGCACAGCGCCTGTTGCAGACCTGCCACATCTGGTTACTGTGCAGTGGTGTGATGGGAAATGGTTCCATTTGCACTTTGTAACCTAATTCTATCTGCTGCATCACATTAACCAGGCTGACAAGGTTCTTCTAAGCCTGGGGAGGAAGACAGCTCTCCAGGGTTCCTGGCCTTGCCTGGGGTACTTCTGGGGTCAACTTTTGGGTCAGTTGAGTTTTCTCCTGCCTGTTGAACCCTTGCCATATGCAGGAGCGGACACTTTCTCAGCTTCCCAGACTCCCCTTTCTTGGTCTGGCTTTTCCCTTTTGTTGCTGCAATTTCCAGGGCAGGGTCCCAGGAGCCACTTGGCCTCCTACTCACCTGATGAGGAGGGGACTGCTCTTAACCTGCCCCCTTTTTGTTCTCCTCTTTCTTTTTCAGTCTTTCAGTCACTAAAGAGTTACTTGTATACTCTGAGACCTTCCACAGGGATATTTAAAAAGAGGACCCTGGAGAAGGCAAATGCTCAATCCAAAGGAATAAATGGAGGCAGAGGGTGGGGAGGGGTAGGACAAACAAGTGTGGGGTGGGGAGAAAGAAGACTGGAAGTGGGATGGGAGAGAGAACAGAGTTTGGTAGGGAAGTAGACAAGTCAGCAATGTTTCTTGCTGTCACTTGGGCCTGGAGTTGTCACCAGAGTGGGGTTAATCCTAATTGGGGGGATCCCAGTTGTAGACATACCACATCCTACTTTGGCTGCAGCACACTGGTATCTATCTGCTCCCTGGATGAACTGGTCTGTAGGTCTGATACCTGGTGCTTATCAATGTTGGATACTGGCCACCAAGATGTCTACAGGCACCTGTCCTAATACCAGCAGGTCTTCGTTTCATTCCCCCCTCACCACCTTCTCACGGGACCCACAAGTTAGTGGTTGAAGTTCTGGAGGGGTGGTGATACCTAGAATGGGAGATAGGGAAGCATCAGTCTGAAATCACTAAGCTGCCTGACCCCACCCCAAAGCCTTTTGTCAAAGCGGTCCCGTCCTATCCCTGCTGCACCCCTTTCCCCTCTGGCCCCAGACTCCTGCACTGAAGGAGCTGGAGGAGTTTCTGGGCTGGTTCACATCAAGTCTGCAGGGCTGTGGAGACTCAGTTATTACAGAATCACCACTCAGCTTGATGCTCCTGACACAGCATCTCACTGAGTTCTGGTGTCCCGTATAGGCTAGGAAAACTTGACACATGAAGGTTGGCCAGCCCTGGTCCCCTCCCCAGGGGAACATGACCTGGATTTGGGGGTCTTGCAGGGCCACTAACTAGCTGCGTGGCCTGAGGCCAGTCGCTGTCCTCCTTGAACTCGTCTCCTCATCTGCCCTGCTCCGGGTTCCAGGTTAGGGGGCTGGGAGGACCAGAGCCCCTCACAGAGGTACAAGGCTGCACTGGGACGTCTCCTGTAAGAGGGCAGAACTGGGGATTTGGCCCTTAAAGATTTGCCTGGTCCTGAGCTCCTGTTGAGATCCTGGTGGCATGGTGGGTTAAGTGTTGGGCTGCTAGCCTAGAGGTTGGCAGTTAGAATTCACCAGTCGATCCTTAGGAGAAAGATCTTCTCCCATAAAGATTCACAATCTCAGAAACTGGAAGGAGCAGTTCAATTCTGTCTTATAGGGTTACTATGAGTCGGAACCGACTGGATGACAGTGGGAAGCACCTACTATCTGCTTCTGCCCTTCTCTCTGCTCATCCAAAACTGCCTGACTCCTTCGGGAAGTCCTCCAAGATTGCACCAACCCTTTCTGACTTTTTTTCTCTGAATACTAGGTTAAGGGGCCAGCCCCGTGCTAGAGCAAGAATGGTGGGGTGCTATCAGCAGTGAGCCCTTAATTATAAATATTTCTGTAATTAAGAATCCTCCAGGGTAAGTCTCAAGTAGACTCTCAACCTCACCTGATTGGATCACCTGCTTTCACCATGGACAATCAGCTTTAGTTGAGGAAATAAGCTGAGGTCACATGATACTGATAATGTCACACCCCTACCATGTGACTAAGTTACTCCTCTCTCTCCCTTCCCAGGTCTGTCTTCAAGTCTACTCATTCTCTGTGTCCCCTGCCCCAGGAACCCCTGTAATAGGACTCCATCATTCCCTTTTCTGGGACATCTGCACCTACCTCCTCCCTGATACCTAGTCTCCCTCCTCTGCTTCATCCTGCCTGGCCGCCAGGATGCACTGCTGAAATGCTTCATCTTTCTGCTTCAGAACTTTGAGGGCTGTCTGCGAAGTCACAGCCATGGAGCTCTACAGACAAGGACTGTCACCACCTGCCCACCACCTGCTTTTATTGGCTTGCCTCCAAAGCCTTCCTCTCCCCATGCCAGCGGCCACCCAACACCCCAGACTCTTGGTCTAGTTCCTTAGAAATGCAGCTACGACGTTTCTGCAGGCTCTGTTCACGCTGTTCGCCTTGGCTGGGGTCCTTCAAGGCTGAGCGAAAATGCTGCCTTCACTCTGGCAGCTTTTCGTGACTCCTCAGGTGGAATTAATTGCCACCTGTGTTCCCATTGTACCTGTAAACACCTCGAGTGTCTGTCCTCCTTTTTTCTATTAAAGCTGTTTTACCTGTCTCACTCCCCATCTTCACTCTTAAATGTCCAGACAATGTCTTACTCATTTAAAAATGTGCCCTGCACACAGTAGGCACATTCTAAATGCTTGTTAGATTGACTAGATAATTGCCATGCACACCATGCATGAATGGCTCGTTTTCTTTTTAAGCTTTAATAATTGTTATTACAAAAGAAATCCCTACATTAAAAAAAAAATGTTCATAACAATACCAAAATGGATAAATAAAAAGGGAAAGCCGCCTCCCCCACCCCACATGTCTCCCTTTCCCAGTCCAATGCCCTAAGTTGAGTTTATGAACAGCTGGGAGTGTTTTCTCTAGGCCAATGGTTCTCAAAGCTGGTGCACCAAGGAACAGCATCAATATTAGAAATACAGATTTTGGAGGCCCACCCTAGAACTACTGAATCAAGAGCTCTGGGGGTGGGGTCCAGCTATCTGCATTAACTAGCCCTTTAGGGGACAGTCACCCAGATGCCACAAAGATTAGTGCTTGCTTGGCAAATCCAGCTAGAGATGCCTTGGTAGACAGGGTTGGTAAGCCACTTCTTTAAAAAGCCATTGAAAACCTTACGAACTATTGTTTTACTCTGACACATACAGGGTTGCAATGAGTTGGAGTTGACGACAGCAGGTTTGGTTCTTGGTTTAGGGGAGAACTGCTGACCTAGGCCATCTGGAACATTCAGGTTCTCAGTTTGACAATCAACAGGATGAATGCCGAAGTGCTCTTTGACCCCAGGGCTTCCCCTATCCCATCCAGGAGTGGAGGTGAGGAAGGTGCTGACTCCATCCCAGCCTCTTGGATTATATTTTGGAACAAAACTTCCAAGTTGACTTATTTCCTAGCTTTTTGCCTTTTTTAGGCTTAAGAGGAGAAAGGCAATGTGGAAAATCTCCTTTCAACACCTACAGGCCTGTTATTGCTTGGAGATCTCCATGTGTCTTAGCCACACTGCCTATGCAGAACTGTCGGCAGTTCAAGCCCACACATGGAGATCTCGAAGCAATAATGGGTCTGTAGGTTTTGAAAGGAGACAAGGACATTTGTACTGAGTCTATGGAGAGAGAAAACCTTCCCCTTGAGACTCTGTGAGACTCTGGTTTAGCAACCAGCTTGCTGTGCAATCCCTGTACCTCCCTCATCTCAAAAAGGGCCTCTCGATGTCCATCTTGGTTTTCTAGAGCTGCTATCACAGAAATACCACAAGTGGATAACGTCAGCAAACAGAAATTGATTCTCTCACAGTTTAAGAGGCTAGATGTCCAAATTCTGGGGCACCAGCTCAAGGAGAAGGTTTTCTTTCTCTCTCCATAGACTCTGTACACGTTTCTCGTGTCTTTTCAACACCTACAGGCCCATTATTGCTTGGCGATCTCCATGAGTCTTAGCAACAATCTTCTCCTGGATATAGGAGGTTCTCAGTACGTAGGGACTTCAGCTCTTCTTTCTTGGTGGTACTGAGATCCCTCCTTCACTGTTCCTTTCTCTCGCCTTGTATCTCTTGTAAGATGCTGGCCACACCCCAAGAAAGCTCTCCTTACATTGGATCAGGGCTGTGATCTGAGTCTTTCCACCCTCTAACCCCTTACAACCAATTGGCTGATCACATTGGAACACATCATGGAGATAAATCATCATTAATAATCGCCAAACCGCTGAAAATGGTGACCCAGCCAAGTTTACACATATTTGGGGGAAGGGAAAGACAAAATCCAATGCATGACAGCATCTAAGCCCTTGCTGCAAAACCCAAAACATCTGAGCCTTGAGCTTTCTGAGGGCTTGTACATGGAGGATAAGAGACATTTTATGAGGAAATACCATCAATTTCCAGATTTTCAAGGGGAGAGTACCAAGTTCCTAAAATGGCATGAAAGAACTCACTTCTCCCCTGTACTTTTGCAAACAAACCACTTCCCAATTGGCTGCTTGAAAGACTGTGTTTGCGGACAAAACTAAGAAAAAAAGTCACAGGATAAATTCAGTTTTTAAAGTTTTATTTGTATATGTTGTTGAGAATGTACACAGAAAAACATACACCAGTTCCCGCTCCCTCTCACGGCTAGTAATCACTAATAAACGTTGTTCTCTATACATTTGCCTTTTCTTGTCTATTTATATGTTGTTGTTGTTGTTGTTATGTGCCATGGAGACAGTTCTGACTCATACTGATACTGTACAGGGTTTCCGAGGCTGTAAATCCTTATGGGAGCAGAACGCCTCATCTTTCTCCTGCGGAACCGCTGGTAGTTCCAAACTGCTGATCGTGAGATACTCATTCTTTTGTGATGAACTTATTTCACTCAGCAAAATGCCTTTAAGCTCTCTCCATTTTGTTGTTGTTGTTAAGTGCCATTGAGACAATTCTGACCCATAGCAACCCTGTATAGGGTTTCCGAGGAGCAACTGGTGAGCTTGAACAACCAACTTTGTGGTTCAGTCCAGAGCATTAGCCCACAGCGCCACCTCAGGGCCTGAGTAGTACTCCATTGTTTGTATGTACCACATTTTGTTTATCTGCTTATCTGTTGATGGACATTTAGGTTGTTTCCATCTTTTGTCTATTGCAAATAGTGCTGCAGTAAACATTGTTGTACAAGTCTCTGTTTTCAAGTTTTTAGAGGATATGTCTAGGAGTAGAATTTCTGGGTCATATGGGAGTTCTCCTTTAGTTTTTTTGAGGACCCAACGTACTTGTTTTCCACAACTGCTTACCATTTTGCATTACTACCTGCAATGGATAAAGGCTCAGATTTCCCTATATACTTGCCAACATTTGTTATTTCCTTTTTTTTTAAGGTTACACAATAATTTATTGAGAACCTTCCCTCCTAGTACCTCTCAGTCTCTAGATCATTTTTCCTCTTGTAGATCTTGTGTGCTAGCCCCAGGTAGATGGCCGGGGGCAGGGGAACAGCATACTGCTGGATGAGACTTATAAGGGTGCTGAACCTGTCTTCCTTGTACTGCTTGAATACAGCAGGCAACTCCATCTCCTCGTACATTGCCTTCACTCAGGCCACCTTCTCAGTTTTCTTCTGCCCATAATTCTCCTGCAAGATCTAGCGCTGTTCTGTAGTGGCCTCTTACAGACACTGAACCACTAGCCAGCTGCATTTATTGTCCTGGATGTCAGTGCCAACCTTGCCCGTCACACTGGGGTCACCAAAGAGGTCAAGGAACTCATCCTGAATCTGAAAGAACTCGCCCATCTCCAGCAGGATCTTCTTGGCATTGGCATGCTCCTTCTCCCCATCAATGCCCGCCATATACACTGCAGCAGCCATGGGAAGGTAAAAAGAGTAGGAAAGCTGTCATGTGCTTGAGAATAGATTGATACCTCTTTTCAGTAACTCTGCCAAGATCCACGTTGCCCTGGGGCGGCAGGGGGCAGTGATGAGGTCCAGGGTCTGTCCAATCTCAGTCTGATAGGAATTCTGCAAAAAGAGCTCGAACAGATTCAGATAATAGGGCTGTTCCTGGCAGTACAGCTTCAGCAAGCAGTAGATATATGCTTCTAGCAGTATGGAGTCATTGATGGCACCCAAACCTATGCCTGGCTTCTGATATCAGCAGGGCTTCCCTCATTGGGTAAGGGCTACATCCATAATGTCATCTAATACCAGGAAAAAAGCTTGGAGCACCTGTACACACCAGCCCACAGTCAGGGCCCGCTGAAAACTATCAGCATCCTGCTTCCTTGGCTCCACCAGCTCCTGGAACACAGCCAGCACTGTCAAACCTCAGTTGTACTTGCCCCCAAGGGCACTGTACTCTAGGAACTTCCTGAGCCAGGCAATAGTGTCTCCTGTCTCCAGATGCTCCATCTTATCCTCAGTCAGCACCTTGAGAATCTGGGAGAAGTGCTGGATGAAATCCTGCTTTTCTTGGGCGTAAGTGTCTGATTTCTGGTCTCCATTCATTCTGAGGGTGGAGCAAAGTGCTCTGTTCCTGGATGCTGGATCTTTTGTTATTTGCTTTTTAAAAATATCTCAGCCATCCAGTTGCTGTCATTAAGTGCCGTCATGTCAGTTCCTACTCATAATGACACTTATTTTCTTTAAATCTTGGAGGGGCAGAAAGCCTCATCTTTCTCCCATGGAGTGGCTGGTGGACTTGAACCACAGACCTTGTGGTTTGCAGTCCAGTGCTCATCATATGGAGTCATTGCACCCTCTAGCCCTCCTTGTCGTCGGGGATGGTTATGTGCCATATAGTCAGTTCTGACTCATAGCGACCCTGTACAGGGTTTCTCAGGCAGTAAATCTTTATAGGAGCAGAAAGCCTCATCGTTCTCCTGTGGAACAGCTAGTAGTTTCGAACTGCTGACCTTAAGGTTGGCAGCCCGATTCGTAACCACTACACTACCAAAGCTCCTTCTAGTCATCCTAGTGGAAGTTAAATGGTATTTCATTGTCATTTTGAGTTGCATCTTAATTCTATTCCATTGATCTATTTGTCTTTCATTGTACCAGTACCAGGCTGTTCTGATCAATATGTCTGTGTAGTAGGTTTTGAGATCCTGTAGTAGAGGCCTCATACTTTGTATTTGTTTTTTAATAATGTTTTAAGTATCTGGAGTCTCTTTCCTTTCCATATAAAGTTAGTAATTAGTGTTTCCATCTCTTTAAAGAATGATGGAATCTTGATTGGGATTGCATTATATCCATAGGTTGCTTTGGGTAGTGTGGACATTTTCACAATGTTAAGTCTTTTTATCTACAAGTAGGGTATAGTTTTCCATTTCTGCAGGTCTATTTTGGTTTCTTGTAGCAGTGTTTTATAGTTTTCTTTATATAGGTCTTTTGTTTTTCTGGTTAGATTTATTCCCAAGTATTTAATCTTTTGGGTGGCTATTGTAAATGGTATTGTTTTCCTGGTTTCCTTTTCAGAGCTGTCTTTATTAGTATAAAGGAATCCAACTGATTTTTGTTTGTTGATTTTGAACCCTGACACTTTGGTGAATCTGTCGATGAGTACTAATAATTTTCTTTCTGAGTCTGTGATTTTCAAAGTCTAGGATTATATTGCCTGCAGATAGAGAGATTATAATTCTTTTTTTGCCAATTTGGATGCCTTTAGTTTCCCTTTCTTGCCTTACAGCTTTGGCTCAGACTTTCAGCACAATATTGAATAGGAGAGGTGACAAAGGACATGCTTTCCTAGTACTTGTTCACAAGGGGAGCAGCATCAGTTTCATGGTTGAGAATGAGGTTGGCTGTTGGTTTTGCATCTGTGCCCTTAATTATGTAGAAGAATTTCCCTTCTATTCCTATTTTGTTGAGTTTTTTGATCAGGAATGAGTGTTGGATTTTCTAAATGCCCTTTTTACATCAATTGATGTGATCATGTGATTTTTTCCCTTTGTTTTATTTCTATTGTCTTTTACATCTATTGTAAAATGTGCATAAATTACACAGATTGTTTTTCTAATATTGAACCATCCCTGCAATCCTGCCTGGTATGAATCCCACTTGGTCATGATGTATTATTTTTTTGATATATTGTTGGATTCTATTGGTTAAGATTTTGTTGAAAATTTTAGCAAAAGCAGAGACAGAAAGGATAACATTCAAGGGAATGGAAAGAAAAGGAAGAAAAAGCAAACAAAAACAATGAAAGAACAAATGGAAACAAACAAACAAACAAACCCCGAAACAAAACCAAAGAAACAGTGCAGCTGTTGACCCAAAGAGGAGAAAACTAGTGGGGTGCTCCTGCCAGCCAAGGAGCTCACAAGGTGGGTGTGGGAGGGGAAAAAGAAGGAATCACACCTCCCTGCTGCCTGTGTGAATCTGTTCTGTCAGCCTGCCTTCTGGTCCCAAAGCTACTCAGAAAAGTTCAAGATGGTTTCCCCACAAATGGCCGGCTGTTCACCAGTCAGTCTCCCTCTCTCACCGTCTACTTCTCCTCCCAGCAAGCACTCCATCCACTTCTGTCACCAGTTCCCAAAGTTCAGGCTTCCAGGATTTTCATCCGGTGTCTGTTTTGTTGATTGCTCGTATCTTAGTTATTGCGGGTCCGTGTAGCACATCTACCTAGTCTCCCATCTTGCCGGAAATCCTGAATTTTCTTAATTTCTAATGGGTCAGTTGCAATGTCCCTTCTTTCATTTATTATTTTGGTTATTTTCATCTTTTCTATTTTTATCTTTATGGGTTTAGCTAAAGGTTTGTCAATTTTGTTGATCTTTTCAAAGAATCAGCTTCTGGTTTTATTCTATTATTTTTTATTTTGTTAACTTCTGGTAGGTTTAGACTTAGTTTGCTCTTCTCGCTCATTTTTGTAGTTGTGGAGTTGGTCTTTATATTTGAGATCTTTTTTTCTTTTTTTTAATGTGGGCATTTATTGCTATACATTTTCTTCTGAGTACGGCCTTCTCTGTATCTCATGAGTTTTGGTATGTTGTGTTTCATTTTCATTTGACTCTAAGAAATTTGTGAATGCTCTTTTAATTTCTTTCTTGACCCACTGGTAGTTTAATAGTGTGTTGTTTAATTTCCATAGTCCTGGTGTGGTGCTGTGGGTTAATGTGCCGGATTGTAAGGTAGGTTTGAACCACAAGGTTGGCAGGCGGTTCAATCTCACCAGCCGCTTGCTCCTCAGGAAACCCTACACAGGATCACTATGAACCAAAAATGATTCGACAGCGCTTAGCAACAACAATAGCAATACATTTTTCATTTTTTTTTCTTCTGTTACTGATTTCTAGCTTAACTTCACTGATCAGAGAAAATACTTCAAATGATTTCAATGTTTTAAAATTTATTAAAACTTGATTTGTGGCCTAGCATGTCATCTATTCTGGAGAATGAATAGAATGTACATACTGTGCTGTTTTTAGCAAACTGTTCTAAATATGCATATGTCTGCTATGATAAATTCATATTTTGAAAAGAACTGGATATAACAAATATTAAGCACCTTCCATGCATCATGTCTTGTGGCGCTGAGGGATAAGGACTTAATTGAAAGTTCAGCAGTTTAAACTCATCAACAACTCCTCAGAAACCCTATACAGGTCTCTAGGAGTTGAAACCTACTCAACAACACTTAACAACAATAGTGTATTATGTGCTGTTCCCGGGTGATGCCAACAATGAACACACTCTCCTGCTAAGTAACTGCTTGGAATTCACCTAGGGCCACCTCAGAAGAAAGTCCTAATGATGTACTTCAAATAAAGCAGTCACTGAAAACCTTGTGGAGCACAGTTTGCTCTGACACACACACATGGGGTCTCTGTGAGTCAGAATCTATTTGACTACGACTGTGGCTTGTTTTTGGTTTATGTGTCAAGCGCCATTTCAGAAGCTGGGTATACAACAGTAAAGGAAACAGGCAAATCAACCACCTTCATGGAGTTTACACTCTAGTTGAGAGGAATAGGTGATAAAGAAATAAAAAACTAAAATATATAGTGTGTCTAACTGGAGCAAGGAATATGGAGAGAAAGAAAGCAAAGAGGGGTGAGAGGTGTGGGAGTAAGTAGGTCTCAGCACAGACCAAGAAGACCCTTAGGACAAGTCCGTATCCACTAGTTGCCCCTCCAGGAAAGAAAGCTGTATTCCCCCAGGCAGTCCCACCTGTATATACTCTCAGGTGCTGACCCCACCAGAGACCCTCAAATTGTATGAAGGGCTTCAGATAGCTTGTGGAAAATGGAATTAGAAGATAATGGAAAATTAGCACTAAATTTTGAAGCCCTCTTGTATTTTGTATAGAGCTAAGGACTTGAAGACTAAGGTGTGCCTGACCCAAAGCCATGGTATTTTCAGTAACCTCATATGCATGTGGAAACTGGACAGTGAATAAGGAAGACCGTAGAAGAATTGATGCTTTTGAGTTATTGTGTTGGAGAAGAATATTGAAAGTGCCATGGGCTGCCAAAAGAAACAGACGGATCTGTGTTGGAAGAAGTGCAGCCAGAATGCTCCTTGGAGGCCAGGATGACCAAACTTCATCTCTCATACTTTGGACATATTGTCAGGAGGGACCAGTTGCTGGAGAAGGATATCATGTTTGGTAGGGTGGAGGGTCAGAGAAAAAGAGGAAGACCCCCAACGAGATGGATTGGCTCAAGCGTGGCAACAATAGCGAAGTTGGCCCAGGATCGGGCAGTGTTTCATTCTGCTGTGCATAGGGTCGCTATGAGTTGGTACTGACTCAATGACACCTAACAACAAGGGCAGAGTATAGTGAGGGTTGGCCTTCATCCTGAAGGGACTTCTCATGACCTTTCATGTGTTTAGAGAAAGAGGCCATGTTGTTATGTGCCATGGAGTCGGTTCCGACTCATAGCGACCCTGTACAGGGTTTCCAAGGCTGTAAATCTTTACGGGAGCAGAAAGCCTCATCTTTCTCCCGCAGAACAGCTGGTAGTTTCGAACTGCTGACCCTGAGATTAGCAGCCTGGTTCGTAACCACTATGCTACCAGAGCTACTAAAGACACTGTGAGATTCTTTCACGTAGGTGCTGACTTTAAGCAGGGGTCAGGAAGGCAGAGGCTAAACATAGGTGGGTTCAGAGTGAACTTCCTGGAGGCAGTGGTATCTGGGCAGGGCCTTGAAGGCAGAGTAAGAAGATACTCTAGGTCAAGGTAGAGAGTGTGAGCTCCAATGTGGCAGGCGGTACTCCTTTCCCCAACATGTGCCTCAACTCACCCAAGCCTGCAAGGAGGACAGGGTGGGCTACTCCTTCCCTACCCTTTTCGCTCAGAGTTCAGTCTCCACCCTGATCTTGGCAGGCACTGCCCGGGACTGAGTGTTTATTAATTATACCCTGAACAAATGCAGAACCCTCATCACCCTGGTACCTTTTACAGGCCTGTGATGCCAACCTCTACCCTTAGCAGTACATTTATGTCATTCCTTTGTTTCTTTCAGTCTCCCTACCCCTTCCCCACTGCCAGTCTCGCCCAGCAAAGAACTATTTGCTACAAAAATAAAAAGAGCAACTATCTATTTGACTACAGAAAAGCACAGGTATTAATTTGTCTTTTCTCCAAGGTCTGTAAACTATTGTGAGCCGAGGGAGCAGGACTGGGTTTCCTGTAGGTCTGTGAGATTGAGTTGGGCGTGACTCAAAAAGGGTTTGGGAACAGCGCCTCCATTTCCCTACTTGGAGCTGTGTGTAGAGCTGGGGTGGGACAGTTGAGGTCTTGCAAGTTCTGGGTCTTACATCAGAAGGGCCTGGCTTGCCATGAGATGACCAATGGTGGGTGATTTACGTCCACCCTAGAGCTTATTACTGGAGTACAGACAAGCCTGGGCTGCAGGGTCCTTGGGGTAAATATGGCTCCAGGAAAGGGAGGCTTTGGGAGTGGGGAGGTGCCTGCTGAAGTCAGCCAGGCCATGACTTTAACCATCCTGATGGGTTTTACATTCCCAATGGTGACATTTTTTGCCTTGATTGCTTAAAAATACAGTAGCGGCGCCTCTCCCAGCCATTTTTCTACTTATTCTCTGTAAATGAAAAGGCAGAACGTTCCCCAGAAGGGCTGCTGCTAGAATCTCATTTCTCTCACAGGCCTTAGAGTTTGGGATAAGATGAGAGATACTGTCACCTCTCCGCCCATCCTCTCCTTACACCTTTCCTCTGCTGCCCCACCGCCCCCAGCCTCCTCCTTATTCTCTCTTCCTTTGTGCAGATTCCAAGAAATCTTCAAGGCTTTTGACTACCTTTCAATCTGCTCTCTCTCCTTCCCTTCGCCCACCCCTCTCATTATTTCTCTTCTTTCTTCTGTCCTGTTCTCTTCCCAAATCTCTTCTCTCCCTCCACCCTTCCTTCTCTCTCCAACTTCCAGACCTCTCTCCCATTTTGCAGATGAGCAAACAGAGACCGAGGTCATCTGTCTGGGTGGCCTGCCTCCAGAGCCTGCCTTTTAACCTTGACTTTCTAGGCGCTCAGTTTGCTGTGATAGCTGAATCCAGATTGGAAGTGGGGGTTATCTGTGCTGCAGCCCACAGGTCTGGCTAGATGAGAACCTTGCTCTGTGGACCAGCAGCATTGGCATTACCTGGGAACTGGGCAAAAATGCAAAGTCTAGGGCTCTCCCCTAGACTTTTTGCATCCTATTCAGCATGTTAACCTTGGCCCTCAGGTGGGCACAGGAGAGTTTGGGCTTCTTTATTTTCAGGGGACAGTCCACATCTGCTAGTCTTGCCTCTAGGAGGAGCTGTATTCCTCTCAGTCAGTCCCATCTGTATGTGCACTTACAACCCCCAGCAGCAGCCCCCCTCCAACCCTCCTTTCCTCTGTGTTAGGGAAGGCAGGTCAGGCCCCCACCCCTGGCTGGCTGGCACAAGGTGGGCAGCAATGGGCAGGGACTTGGCTGATTGCCTCCAAGTCTTCTAATGCTTGTGTCTTGATAAATATGGGCTTGGAGACTTCCGGATACATAATCTGGCATTAGTGAGCTGGGCCTGTCCACCTCTTTCCTGATTACAGGCCATCATGGGCAGCTCTGACCTGGTACCAGAACCACTGAGGCCAGGAGGAAGTTCGGGGGAGGAGTGCATCGGAGCCCAGGGGCAGAGGCAGAGACAAAGGGAAGGGCAGAGGGCTGGGCCCCTGCTTGGTGTGCCTCTACATGCAGCTGCCCTCCCACCAGTCTCAGGCCTTCTGAAAGGGGCTTCTAGGAAGAGAGGGACATTTGTCTTCTGGAGGCCCACAGGGCAAGCCACTTCCTCTAATCCAGATTAGTCAGCTGTACTCTAATCCAGATCCCTTATTTGACAGGCAGAGACAGATCTAACAAGGGGAAGGGACTCAGACAAGGGCACACAGCTTTATCTCTGGAGGGTAAGATAATTGGGGTATAAATGACATCACCATTCCAAATGTAAGTGGCTCAGGCTAAAAGTCCTGGAGACCTTGATGGACCTCATTTTTTCACACCCTGTGGCAAGCAGATTGAGGGTGGTGGAAAATTCTCTGCTACTCCTTCCACTGAAATACCAAGGTGGAGTCTAACTCCTCTCCCTTGAATCTGGGTTCACTGTGGTGAAAGCAGTGGAGCTGATGATCTGGGAGACTTCTGAGGCTAGACCATAAGAAGCTTTGCAGGTAGAGGGGTGACGAGAGGGCTGGAGGTTTGGGCAGGGATGGGAAATAATCAAGTGAATAGAGGTAAATACTGTTTTTTAAAAAATTAAGTGAATAAAGGTAAATACTGTTAAAAAAAAATCAAGTGGATAGAGCTAAATATTGTTAACTAACCCTGTACAGGGTCGCTATGGGTCGGAACCGACTCGATGGCACTTAACAACAACAACAACAACAACAATGGTGTTGTTATTGCTAAGTGCCGTTAAGTCAGTTCCTACTCACAGCGACCATGTATAGGGTTTCTGAGGAGTGGCTGGTGAGCTTGAGCCACCGACCTTGTAGTTCAAACTGACCTTACAGTCCAGCGCACTAACCCACAGTACCACCCCAGGACTCTGGTAACTCTGTACATGGAAGGAATTGCAATCATTGTAATGAAGCAAAGCATAGGCTTTGTTGAGCGCAAAGCTGATGATCTGCTTTGTCAACCTGCTTGATTCACAATAAAAAGCTAAGCTTCCTCCGTGAGTTCCTAGAACATAGCTGCCATACTACAAAATGCCCAAACAGCTGTGAGGGAACTCCACGTGAAGCGGGACCAAGACCCCAGGCCAATGGTCCAGCTGAGCTTCCAGGCAATGCCAAGCATTTGAAGCGGATCCTCTAGCTCTAGGGAAACCTCCTGACTGATGTCATATGGAACAGAGCTGAGTCTTCCCACTGAACCCTGTCCAAACTGCAGATTCATAAGCAGAATAAATGATTGTGGTTGTTTGAAGCCACCAGGTTTTGGGGGTGGTTTGTTATGAAACAATAGATAACTTGTCTGTCAGCAAATCTTGTCAGCTCTGCCTTCTAAATATATCTAGAACCCAACCACCATCATTTCTTGCTTGGCATAATAGTCTCCTAACTGGAGTCCTTGTATGGTGCTGCAGGATAATGCGCTGGACTGCAAGGTCAGTTTGATCCGACAGAAAGGTCAGAGGTTCAAACTCACCAGCTGTTCCTCAGAAACCCTATAAAAGATTGCTATGAATCAGAAGGATGGCACTTAACAACAACAACTGGTCTCCCTCCCTTTGTTCTCCTTCAGCCTAAATCCGATGGTACCATTCCTCTGTTCAAACCTGCTGTTGTTAGCTGCTGTAGAGGCAACTTCCAACACATGGCAACCCCATGCACTACTGGACAAAACTCTGTCCAGTCCTGTGCCATCCTCTTGATCTATTGGGGGTCAAACTGTTGTGATCCATAGAGTTTCACTGGCTGATTTTCAGAAGTAGATCACTGAGGCTTTCTTTCTCGTCCATTTCCTTGTTCAGCATTGTAGCAACACGTGAGTGTCCATTGATAGCCAGGTTGTGACTATGCATAAGATGCACTGTTATTGTTGAGGGTTCTTGAGTCAGTTTCCACTCAGCAAGGGCTTCCAAGGGGGTTTGAACTGCCCACCTTGCAGTCCGGTGTTTATCATACAGTACCACACCAGGACTCCATAAGATGCATTGGCTAGGAGTAAAACCCAGGTTTCCCTCATGAAAGGCGAGAACCACAGAGCTACCATTGCCCCCGCTCAAAATCTCTTGTTGTGAAGTGCCATCGAGTAGGTTCTGACTCATAGCATCCCTGTATAGGGTTTCCAAAGAGTGGCTGGGGAGTTTGAATCACCTACTTTGTGGTTTAAACTGATCTTGTAGTCCAGTGCTTTATGCCACAGCGCCACACCAAGACTCCCTCTACAGACTTCCAATTCACTTAAATCAAAAGCCAAATCGTTTCCATAGTTCACAAATCCATTAGGATCTGATGCCCACTTGCCTCCTGCCCTCACCTCTTCCTCTCTCCTTCCACTCCAGACACACTGACCTTCATTGGTGCCCAACCATCCCATGTTCACTTCTGCCCCAGGGCCTTTGCTTCTACTGTTTGCTGAACCTGAAGCTCAGGTTGCCTGCCAATTCCTCAAGGCCCCCTCCCTCACTTCATTTCCAGTTCTGGCCAAATCTCTCCTGGTACAAAGTAACATTCCTATTCCTCCCCTGCTGCATTTTTCTCCATGACATTTAGCACCATTTATCTTTCATGGTTTATTTGTTTATTGTCTGTCTCTCCCAGTGCCTAGCTTAGTGTCTGGTCTGCAGTCACGTCACGCTTGGGACATATTTGTGAAGTAGGGGGATGAATGAGAGCTTGCTGGCAGGGAGCCCTTCAGGTCTAGGGTTCCATTAGCATGTCCTTCAAACTCTCTTGCCTTCCTCCTCTGGGACTCCTTGCTATAGACTAGGATTGGAGGTAAGGAGGGGGCCCAGTGGTTGGCACAGTAGGATCTCCTCAAGCCTCCTCAGCACCTACGGTGTCCCACTGGGTCATGCTTACAGGAGCACCTGCCCTTGTGCCTCGGATGGCCTACTTCTTTCCGTTTCTGCTGCTTGTTGAAATCCTGCCTCATTGTCAGAGCTCAATGCCAGCTTCCTGCTACCTCTCCCCCAAGAGCCTGCTCACAAGGGAGTTCACCAAGACCTCCAGGGTAGCCGGGAGAGACAGTCTGGACCAGGGCAGGAAGTGGTCCCTAGGAAGCCTGGCTTAGGGGTTCCTTTCCTTCCCTGGCTGTGGCTTAGCCACACCCCTACCCAGCCTCTCCTCTGTGTAAGGTTTTCTTTCTAAATTCCTAGGCTTTTTACATTTGGCCACCCCACTGGGCCCATTGTCTCACCCAAAGACCACGCCATTAACACTTTAAAAGGCTGTGAGGCTCAGTAGCTCCCAGGCCTCTTCCCCAGAAAGTCGCTTGGTCCTCTGCACCCACATTTACATCTCTCACATCCTCTTTCCGCTACAGCAGCTAGACTACCTTCCAGCCACTTTCATTTCAGTTTCAAGAGGATTGTGGCCACTGGCAGGACCCACCATGCTGTTCATGAACCGAGATGAGAGGCCTGCAAGGCACAGAAGGTAAACCTCTACCTGGATTCTCCAAAAATACTTTTGTTTGGTTCCAGAACATGGTCTGTTCTTCTGCCTGCAGGCGGCCCTGAGAACGCCCAGCTATTAAAGTTGCACAGTGAAAGCTTGATGCGTGAGTTACTGAACTGCTTTCCAGCCACAGCCCCCTTCCCTGCCCCTCCATCCTCACCCTTGGTAGAAAGGGCAGCCTCTTCTCTCAGGTGGATGCAAAGTGCAGATTTCACCAAGTGGTGTGGTGCTGTAGGCTGATGTGTCATATTGCAAAGTCGTTTTGAATTTCAAGGTCAGTGGTTCAAGCTCCCTAGCTGCTCCTTGGAAACCCTATATAACAGGGTCACTATGGGTCGGAATCAACTCGATGGCACTTCACAACAACAAGGTACCATTGTTTTGACTAAGGACCACCGTTTGACTTACCACGAAGGCAAAAAAGGCTGCTGATTAAACCTGATATGCCATCGATTGTTACACATATCCCAATTTCAAGTGCACTAAAATGTGAGAAAAAAATAGATACAATATGGTCATAGTCTAAGTGGGGCAGCCCCTTCCTCTCCAACTAGCCAGGCTCCAGCTTACTACTGCCCTGGAAACAAAGACATAAAAGGTTTGCTTTGCATCCAAAGGCTTTCAGCTCCCATTCCGACCAGCGCTGCCTGTATGAAAGCAAACTGAGATGGGGTGATGCCAACCGAGGACTGAGGCCCTGGAGAAGGGGATCCTGGCAGCCAAAAGTTGAAAGCCGTCTGCCTCCCACAGAGCCTGCTGAATAATAAAGTTGCAAGTCCACACCGAGTCTTGTCAGACCAGAGTAAAATGGATGATCTCTGCCCCTTCCCCACTGATCTGAGTCATGTAGGATTAGCAGGATTGTCCTAACCTGGCCCCTGATTACTCAGCTCCCTGTGTTCAGAGATGATCTCAGTCCCTGGGAGAGGAGGGTGAAGAGAACAGAAGCCTGCAGCCTGGAGCTATAAACACCAGATGAAGTGGGAGTGAAGGACAAGGAGCAGGGCCCAGAAAAAGTCAGGAGTGGAGTGTCTTACTGCTGCAGGAGGCATGAGAGTGAGCCCCAGCAGTGGGAAGGGAATTGGGTGTCTCAGTCTTTGGAAACTATTGTTGTTAAGTGCTGTTGAGTTGGTTCAGACCCATAGTGACCCTGTATAG
>NW_006408556.1:2084413-2091843 GCF_000296735.1 Chrysochloris asiatica
TTTTTCTTCATAGAACCCAGCTTCTCGTATTATTTGCTCAGCATACAGGTTGAATAAGTATGGCGAAAGAATACAACGCTGTCTCACACCTTTCCCAATTTAAAAACATTCAGTGTTCCCATGTTCTGTTCGAACAACTGCTTTTGGTCTAGGTACAGATTTCTCAGAAGTACAGGAGCGGCTAGTGAGCTCGAAATGACAACTTTGTGGTTCTATAGTGGACTTCAAGGTGTGTCTCCCATGTATGCTTCAAGTGGAGGCCCTATACCCTGGGACTGTGCTGACAGATGAAAGTGTCCAGGCTCAAGTCATTATATTGATCATTCATTAGAATTACTCCATTCAATGACTGGTAAATGCCTGGCCTGACGTGGGCAGCTCCTCAGGGCCATCCCTGCTTCTCAGCTCTCAGGGGGACCATTGAGAACTTTGCTGTGATTACAGGGAGCTCCAGTTTTCACCACCTGCTGTCCTTCATGGTGGTGTTTCCATGAGTTCTTCCCAGTAAGCCTTCTGCACAAATCTTCATCTCAGAGTCTGTTTTATAGGAAACTGGCCTGCCACGGAGACCTTGTAAGAAAACAAGGGAGGCAGTGACAGGCTGCTGAGGAAGCAGGGGAGACCCCTGTTCAGAGGCTGGGGGATGGCCCAGATGAGTTCCCTGAGCCCATCTCTATCCCTGGGGTGCTCTGGGTAGGTGCTACCTTTGTAGGGCTCTCCTACGAGTGTCCTCCAGGTCAGTCCTCAGCTCTCTTGCCCACCCACAGTGCCAAGGAGAAGCAACAAATGTATCAGGGAGTTGGACCCTGGCGTGGGACAAGAGTTGCCTATGGAGCCCAGACAAGGAGCTCAGGGACTTTTGATAAGCACTTCATCTCCTAGGGTAGGTGCTCTGGTAGCATAGTGGTTACGAATTGGGCTGCGATCCTCAAGGTCAGCAGTTTGAACCTACCAGCTGCTCCGTGGGAGAAACATAAGGCTTTCTACTCCCGTAAAGATTTACAGCCTCGGAAACCCTGTTCAGGGTCACTATGGGTCGGAACTGACGTGACAGCAATTAACAGTTCCTAGCGGACTACAAGTCTGGCAGAAGCAACCCAGGTCACCTACTTAAATGCAGAGCACATTTGAGCTATATCCAAAGCCCAGACTTGACAGTGTGTCAGTCTAGGTGATTGTATGCTTGTTGTTATTGTTGTTAAGTGCTGTAGAGTCAGTTCTGATTCATAGCAACCCTGTATAAGGTTTCCAAGGAGCAGCTGGTGGTTTTGAACCGCCAATCTTGTGGTTCGCAGTCCAGTGCTGCCCCACACCAGGAATCTGATTGTATGTATAGGTGTGTGTATATATGTGTGTGTGCAGATGTGTGGAAGTGTGAGAAAGCTGTGTATGTGTGTATGTATAAGGATGAGGTTATGAGAGTAGATGGATGAGTGTTTGCATGCAGGCTTGCATGTGTGCACACAGGTTTACATGTTTATAAGTGTGTAACACAATTAACCCTGCATATCATCAAACTCACTTGCTCCAGCCCCTAACCCTCTCTTGCCGTAGAAACTTCACCTCAGTGTTCTTGAGACCCTCGACCTCTCTCAATATGTCTCAGCCACCTCCAGGAAATCTTCCTTAGTGAAGTCAACATCATTTCAAAATCTCTCACCTGAGCACTTTATTTCTGGGCTTGTCCAGCTGTGTCTGACGTGTGTCTCTATCAGACTTAGAGTTTCCTGAAAACGAGGTTGAGTCTCCATGGTCAGGTTGGGAGGTTCTCAAGTATGGCAACTGTCTTCTCATCAGGCCAGAATCTCCCAACGATAGGGACTGCTTCTCTTCCTAACACTGTCTTCACACTGAGATTAATAAGCCTCACTGGTCAGGCTCTCAGAGAAGGCAAAGGCTAGGGAATCACACTCTCCCCATCAAACTCAAGGGACTAAGTAGAGTGATCCATCATAATGGGCTGTGGACTGGATGTTGGTGCCAATCTTGACTCTGGATGGAGTTCAGGGGAACTTTGTATCCTGGGATCCAGGTACCCATTCTGTAACATGAAAGTTTGGACAGATGGCCCCTGGCACCTTCCTTTCTTACTCCTTGACCATCTAGCTCTGGTGGTGTCTAATCTCCAGGCTTTGTATATCCCTGAATCCTTCCTCCCAATTGGATTCACCTGCCCATCCCATTTTCAGCTTGTCAGTTGACTTAGCTGCCTGCGGTACCCTCCTCCTCAGCGGTGTAGAGAGAATGAAGAGGGTCAGAGGGCCATGTGTCCTGTGTTATTACATTAAATAAGCTGACAAAAGCCATCAGCAGATAGATAGTTTAATGGGAGATTAAAAACCAACATGAGTGGCCAGGGTTCTGACCCAGAGTCTCTGCGTTTTTAATTTAATTTCTTTTGCTGTTCAAATCACAACATTCTAAGATGAAAAAAAAGTAGCTGTGTTTGCTCCAGGGTTTTAATCAATTGACATTGTTTCTTCAACATCAGGAACAAGTGTCTCCACAGCCTTGCACCTAGTCTTGTGCTGTCTGTTTTTCCCAACCCTGGGGGGGTACTCTGAGGATGGCTGGCAACCCTGGCCTGGGGTGGCATAGTTTTTTGTTTTTATTGTGAATTGAGTGAAGGTTTACAGATCAGATCATCAGTTTTATATTCAACAAATCATACACTTCGTTTCATCTCAGTACTTGAAATCCCACTTCCTCCCCGTGTTTCTTGTTTTCATTCCTCTCTTTCTTAACTTTCCTGAACTTTGTCCTTGGGTAAATGCTGCCCTTTTGATTTCAAATGGTTAACCATTCTGTGGTGTGTGCACCTCCCTAGTACTGATCCCCACTTTCCTCCACATACCTATCTCTATTGCTTGGCTGAAATTTGAGCCACAGGGATGAGTTCCAGAACTTAAAGGTCATCAGGGGTCATATTTGGGCTCCACCAGTCTCTGTCTGACCAGTAAACCAGGCCTTTTATATGATTTTGAGTTTCATTCCACATTTTCTCCCACTCTATCCAAGACCTTCTAATGTGACACCTTTCAGAGCAATTGCTGTGGTTACCGGGCACCATCTAGTTCTTCTGGTCTCAGGCTGTAGAGACCGATGTTCACTGAACTAATTGATTCCAAGCATCTTCAGTTTTCATCACTTTATGTCCTCCACACATGGAGAGACCAATAGTTGCACCTTAGTTGGCTGCTTATGAGGTTTTAAGATCCAGGTTACCATTCACCAAAGTAGCTCTAGAATATTGTGCTCTGTGTTATGCCAACTGACCATGGTTTTCACCAAAACTATGGTCCTAAGCTCCCAGACATGGGTGGAATAGTTTTGTGGGCATGGTTTATAGCCCCAATCTGTGCATTTCTGTGTTGTGGTCAGAGCCTCCTTCTGACCCTACTTCCCAAATAGACCTCACTTCCTCCTGCCTTTTCCACCTCCATCTCCATCATAACTCTTCCCTGTGGAGGACCCCAAAATGGCTTTCTAATCCCAGCATCTCCTCTAGGGCTTGGTGTGGGAGCCTCTAACTGCCCCCAGTCACTATCTTCATTTCCTACAATGCCCTGGGCTAGCAAATCACTCATCAGCAACTGGTCACAGCCTTTGGTGATAAGAAAAGCATTCATAGAAAAGAGCATTTGTATCTACTTTTAAAGGATGGGTAAGATTTTTTAAAAAAGAAATATTGCTGCATATTTAATTAAAAAAAATTTTTTTTTAAGTAAAACCCCACAGCATTTATTGTGATCTGAAAATAACATAAAGGCAATGAAAACAATATGAACATGTTTTAGAACTATAGTCATTAACAAGGACACCTACAAAAGGGGGGGGGGGAATAAAATTGTTGCCCTCAAGAACTTCTCATTTCATTAGTCATTTCTAGTTGGATACACTTCGTAGCAGAGTAATATCATCTCCTTTTAGCATGATCTGACCCAGTTGTTTTCGAATGAATCTTTTCTGTGTCATCTAATACAAGGTTCATATACTCATCAAAACCTATGATACAGCCCTCTATCCGCATATTCACTTGCTAATATAGCCACACCTGAATCCGGGATCTTTTTTGCAAATATCTGAAGATAATGTTGATGGGCTGCACTGTCACCTTTTGTACTTTCTGGCCCTGGCCACAGTACACACCATGGTGGAAACTCACAATAACCACAGTTATTTAATTTTTTGATTATAAAAGTAAAATGAAGAGTGCTTCAAAGTTTTTCATGGAAAAATAGAATTAAAAGATAATGGAATTTTCCCACAAAATATTTGAAGCATCCCTGTATACGTGCCTATTATAGAAAACTTGGAAAGTGCTGACAAATAGTCCATGAGTTGGAATTGACTCAATGTTAACAGGTTATTTTGTTGCTTTAAAAAATCGTGTTAGACCTCCTTTGCTTACACATGAAGAAACACCAATCTGCCTGAGCAGGAGACTGAGAGATTGGGTGTATTTACCCTGTCTGGTAGGGCCACTTTCTGATCCTACTCTCTCTCCCTCTCCCCCAGTTTTTATGCTTCATGAGCCCAGGCTGCTTGTCTCTATGACAAATGAGACTGAATATTGGCCTCACCCCTCACGTCTTCATAACCAAGGAAGAAAGAACTTCTCTCTTCCAGTTTTAGTTCCAAAACCTCCAGGGAAGGACTCTGATTGGCCTGACTTGGGTCACATACCTAACCCTGGGCCAATTACTGTGACGTATGCTGGGGTCTGGTAAGAAGCTGTCAGCTCTGTTTGAATCATATACCTAGAGGGGAGGACTGGTAGGTAGGTAGAGTGGTGTTTCCCAAAGGGGGGGATGGTAAACAGGGACACCTACTCAAATTAAATACTCTTATTAGTACAGCGCTGTGGGTTAATGCACCAGACTGCAAAGCCGTTTGAACTGCAAGGTTGGCAGTTCAAGATTACCAGCTGCTCCTCGGAAACCCTATACAGGGTCACTAAGGGTCGGAACTGACTCGACGGCACTTAACAACAACAACAACAATTAGTGCACTGGACTGCTGACCACAAGGTTGGAAATTCAAACGGACCAGCCACTCCTTGGAAACACTATACAGGATTGCTATGAGTTAGAATCGGCTCAATGGCACTTAACAACAATATTAGGGTAAAGAAAAGGTCCTTGGTGATGTTATTGTTGTTGTTGTTATGTGCCGTGGAGCCGGTTCCGACTCATAGCGACCCTGCACAGGGTTTCCGAGGCTGTTAATCTTTACGGGAGCAGAACGCCTCATCTTTCTCCCGCGGAACCGCTGGTAGTTTCGAACTGCTGACCTTATGGTTCGCAGCCCGATTCGTAACCACTACGCTACCAGTGATGTAGTGGCTTACAAATTGAGCTGCTAACCAAAAGGTCAGCCACTCTAACCAAAACCACCAGCTACTGCACAGGAGAAAGAAGAGGCTTTCTGCTCCACACACCTCTGCCCACACTATTTAGCACCTCAAAACAAAGTTTTTACAGAGTGTCAAGATTTCCAGCCTGGGAAACCTTATGCAGAGTTGCAAACCAACTCCATGGCACACAAACCACCACCATTATTAGTATAAAGGAGAAAATAAAAATTACTTGCTAAATCACTGTTATTATTTGGGTGTGGCTCATGCTAATATATATTCTATTCCATACGCAACTATTCTGTAGAAAACTAGGCAAAGGTATATAATAGAGGAGGAAATGATATAAACACATGGAAGATAGTGGGCAGCACAATGAACAAGGGATTGCACATCAGAGCCACATAAGATACTATGTCCTGCTGCTGAATTGGCACACATGGACTGGTCTCCCATCAAGGACGTGGGCAACGGGAGCTCTCCACACTGTCTTGGTACTCTTAGAGAGTATTGCATACACCCTGGGTCTAGCAACTGCACTTTTGAGTCTAAGTCCCCTGAAACAATCACACACGTGCACAAAGAAATCTAAGAGTTGCAGCACTTTATCGTAAAAAATATTGGCAGTAATCCCAGTGTTCATTAACCAGGGAAAGGATAAATAAGTGTGGGGTTCTAAAAAATGGAACACTCAACAGTAGTTAAAATTTATGAGCTAGAGTTACATGTTATCAAGATGTTCACAAGTATATTGTGGGCTGAAAGCAAAACACATTGCCCAAATCCTCATAGTTATTAAAGTATAAAGACATGTACAAATATTATACATTACTTATGAATACATGTAAAGCCAGTTAACCTTTAAAATCATGCATGAAAATATCAACTTAGAGAGGTCACCTTTGGAGAGGAAAGGGGGCTACATAAAGAATTAGGGAGGAGATAAAAAAAGATTTCAATTGTATATCTAACATCTTATCTCTTTAAGAAAATTATCTAAAGCAAAAATAAAAATAAAATTGAAGTCAATTTGTAGATATGTATAAGGGTGAGTCCAAAGTTATCTGTACTCCAGTTGTATTAAAATGCCTATCCATGTCCACAGAGTCCTGGTGTGGCGCTGTGGGTTAATGCGCTCAACTACAAAGTTGGTTTGAACCACAAGGTCTGAACTTCAACCTCATCAGCTGCTCCTTGGAAACCCTATACAGGGTCATCACTATGGGTCAGAACTGACTTGACAGCATTTAACAATAACAATCCACAGCTGATGACAACATTGAACATGAATGTAAAATGATTGGATTTTGCAAATCAGCCATGGCTGTGCCTATGAAATAATCTACGACAGATGCAGATTTCAGAAAGTTTGTGTGAGGTGGATACAACTCACCAAAGAGTATAAACAGAAGCATTTGGACATCTTCAAACAAAATTTGGACCAAAACGTGAAGGAAAGTAAGTTTCTTTAACAAATCGTTACTGGTGATGAGACATGGATTCATCACTAGGAGCCTGAAAGTAAATGGCAGAGTATGAAACGGAAACATCCTTAATCACTGACCAAGAAAAAGTTCAAAAGTCAGCCATCAGCTGGAAAATTGATGCTTACAGTTTTCTGGGATTCTCAGGGCCAGTATCGGAACATTATCAGGTAAAAGGTTCAACAATCAACAGTGCTCATTACAGTGAGATGTTCACTGAAGAGCTGATGCCTAAACTTCAGATTAAATGCAGAGGATAGCTTTATTTATAAAGAAATATATATATATTGCACTGGACTGCATTAACCACAAGGTTGGAAGTTCAAATCCACCAGCTAACCTTTAGAGATTCTATACAGGATTGAGTCAAAATTGACTCAATGGCACATAATAAAAACAACATATGTATGTATGTAAATGGAGTCCCTGGGTGGTACAAATAGTTAACACACTTGACAGGTAACTGAAAGTTTGGAGGTTCAAGTTCATTCAGAGGTACCTTGGAAGAAAAGCCTGGTGATTTACTTCTAAAAATCAGCCAATGAAAAAACCTATGGAGCTCAGTTTTACTCTGACACACTCAAGGGTCA